>NW_020799107.1:23548643-23593451 GCF_003259725.1 Athene cunicularia
CCCCCCCCCCCCAGAGGCCATGATCCCACAGAAACACTTATGTCCATGAGCAGCCTTATAGATTTCAGCTGTCACAACATTAAAGTTTATCACTCCTGAGAGACCACCATCATGGTAAATTCAAACTTTAAGATAATATTGAGAAGGTAGGTCTGGGCAATATGCATCAAAAAAATACTGTAATGAAATCCCCCCAACCTGCTCATTCTACTCTAAGGCAATTTTGCCCAAGAGGTAAAAGTATCGGGGTCAGTAAAGTTAGGTCAGGATGGATTTATGCCATGTCTGTACCTACAAAATATCTTAATAGTGTGCTCGGCAAAGCACTTGCCAAGCTAAGATGGGAGATCAAAGCTGAATGACTGTTAATTGAGTCCAGCTCCGAGGCCCTGAGGAATGCCACAGATACAATGAAGGAATCACAAGACATATATAACGAGTTTCTGCTGTACTAGCTAAGAACTGTCAATCAGGTGGGTGGGCTTTTTCCCAAGTTAATTACACTTCAGAGTTGATCTAAAATCCATAGATTTATAAAGAAAAAGCTTTGGTGGGATTATTTTCAGAGTGATCAAGGTCTTCTGAAAGCCTAAGAAGTCAAGTATGACACAAGAAAAAATACTATAAGCTGGCTATTGCAATTATAAATAATGCAAATCAGGTACTTTTGAACTCCTAATTCCTACAATACTAAGCAATAATTTAGCTGTATGTGGCTATTTAATTGTGTAATTTTTGCAAGAATTTCACCTCTTTTCACAGAACATATAACTAGACAAGTAATCTCAAAATTTTTCTGGCCAAGAAGAAGAAAAAACAATGCAGAGGATATTGTACTTTGCTTACCCTGCCAACCTGAAGTATAGTGGTGCAGCTGTGAATGTAGATAAGTCGGAGGTCTCTAAAACAAAAGGTTGCCAGGGAGTGACAGAATAGAATCTTTTCAAGTCATACTTCAAGGTCATGAGGAAGGGGGGATGTGTCTCTTCCTTTTTCCACTTCTCAGGTGTCTATATGTGCCACCAAAGAGGCTCTTTATAGCTTTGCTTTCATCAATTAAGCAGGCAATGCCTTCTCTGTAACAGATCCTCAAAGAGTTTGGAAATATAATAACAGCACTCATTTATTGATTGCTTTGATCAGATACTAGGCAGGAGGGAAGAAAACCTCAACATACACGTCAATAAACAACCTGGAGCCTCTAAAGCCATACTGAGAGCCTGAGAACTAACAATGAGGCTGAGATGCTGAAAAAAGAAAACCCGTGACAGCGAATCAATATAAAGCCTTGTGGTAAAGATGCTGAAGTAAGAGGAGGAATGTTGGGTCATTGTGGAAAGAACTCTGTGGCCTGTATTAAAATGCTGAGACAACTAATAAGGGATCCTTCAGATGCAGGGAGCAGGTGAGACCATCTCCCTCTCTCCAAATGACTATAGAGGAAGCTTGGGGTGACAAGGCCTTGGAAAAGAGTTGGGTTAGGATGAATCAAGACACTGATTTTGCTGTATGCTTCTGACATCAGGAAGACATGAGGCTTAGTTGCCTTTCTCTTTCTCTGGAGACCTTGTTCTTTATACAGGTGCTAATGGTATCTGAATGCAGTGGGTTTGGATAGGCTCTACAGGGCTATGAGCTATTTATGCTGAAGTTATTCCTGGAGTGCTTATAGTATAGATACACTGGGGAGTCATCCAGAAAAACAAATGGGAAGGGAAAAAAAGTAGCAAGAGTTATGCAGTCTTTTACTTGAGATTATTAAGAGAAAATGATAGGAAAAGGCTTTCAACTGAGATGAAAGGAATGCTTGTTGGAAAAAGCTGAAAAAAGTTCCATTACCTCATAGTGTTGTTTGAAAGAGTCAGGTTGTGACCCAGTCAGAGGGTCTGAAAGTTTTAGTATCTGTCATGGCATATTCTGTGTATAGCAAGATGTAAAGTAGAGCTGCCTATAGACTCTTAAAATCTCATTGATGTGTTTTTCAAAAGTTCTGTTTCTTCTTCAAGAGTAAACAGACAAAATGTTTTTAGAAGCCTAGTCATACCCTTGATACAACAGATTCTAAATTCTCAAAAGGAAAGTTGTTAAGTTTGCAGATACAAAATAGCCTCAGGTGATACTCAGCCCTAAAATACAGAAAAGGTACAAGGCCTAATACCAAATACAGTAAACTTAGGGGTCTGAAATGGTAATGAAATGAAATGGAGGTTCAGCAAGTCCTTGAACTGTAACACTGCAACAAGTTTTTGGAGTGTTACACAAGAAACTTCAATCTTCACATTCAGACTTCAAAGAAACTCTAATCTTAGCTCTTTGGTGGGATCTGGGGGCCAAACTCATCACTGTGAGACCATGAGTATACAAACATTCCCTGAGTGGAAGCATGGCCATGAAATATGCACATTTCTTACCTTCTGGTTACTGTCTGTGTGTTCACTTTGTCTCCATTTGTTTTGGATGTTTTACCCCTCAGCAAAAGACATGCATGTTCTCTCTCATTTATTAAATGAGCCTGCAGGCTCGAAAGGAATAGTGAATAGAATAGCTGTTATGACCATTTGTCCATTTTGCTAAATCAGGACAGGAAGGAAACAAGTAGTATGTGAACGCTGGAACCACCAAAGATTGATTTGACCTAGGGTTTGTGTCTCGTTGACTATCTTTGGCATAAAAAGCTCTATAAGAATGGCAGAATTGATTTGCTTTGCAGAGCATCCTGAACTCTTGGTCTCCTGCAGTCCTGGTCTCCCACATGCATGTCCTGACCTTTTCCAAAGCTCGGTTACACACAGCTGTCCACTTCTGGAAGGAAGCTCTTGAGCATTCTAAAATATCCCCCAAGTTAACTAAGTGCCACACAGACAACAGAGCTCGCAAATGGCCCTCCTTCCCTGTAGAAGGGACTCAGCCTTCAAAGGTCCAGGATCCAACCAAAGGCATGGCTCAGGCACAGACAGTCCACATCACATGCAAATGTCCTAGCATCTAAAACAACTTGAGATCACAGTGCAGTTTCCTGCTCATATAGGATACAAATAGGCGCTCTCTTTCCCTTCCAGCTGATTAAATAGACAGACAGCGAAAGTGTGAGCTTCATTTCCCTACGAAACAAGGCTAAGAAGAGAATCCTGTGAACTGTTGAAGATCAAAAGTGTCAAGTTTTATCAGTTCCTGTTGCTAATGAGGAAAACATTCATTACAAGTGTTTTTGAAAGTAACAGTATGTTTGCTCCCACAATCAGCTATCACTGACAAGCACTATTTGTAGATAGTTGGTAAATGCTTAAAACTCTATTTTTTAACGCCATAATAAAACCAATGCAAAGCTGATGAGTCAGCAGGGCTATGATACTTTTTTGCTAATTATGTGCTAAGTTTTATGAAAATAATAACTGTTTTTATTAATAGTGAGGAGGAGATAGCTTACATTTAGAGAACGCATTACAATTTGCACAGGTAATTGGATTGTATGGGAATTCAAGATAAGGATAACTTAATTAAAATTAAATTTTAAAACAAATGACACAGGTTGTTTTTAATTCCCTTCATGCCACCTTGAAAAAATAATTTACATTATACTTAGTCTTAGCTGGGTGTAAATTAAAAATAATTTACACTATACATAGTCATATATGAGTGTTATGACTGCTAGATGAGGAGAAGACCCAGACAGAAGACTGGTATATAAATGAGGAAAAGGGGATTAGACTTTCCAGAGTTCATCTATTAAAGTCATATTCGTAAATGTCCAGACCATTGTGAGAGTCAAACAACTAACTCCTACACCAGGCAGCCACAATTTCTTATTTCCTTTGTCTCTCCTCCTATCTTTCCCCCCCTGTGCTGGCTACTTTATTTTAGACCATCCTCACCAAAGAAAATTAGCTTTGTTCTTGGCAGGGTCAGGTCTACATTCCCTATTCTTACACAGCTTCACAGCTGATATCAGCTTTTGTCTAACTCCTAATAAATCTTCTGCATTAGCTAGCACACACTCCAGCATTTCTGGAGTGTTTTCATCACCCAAGTTCCAACCTGGAAAGGTCTTTCAGACTCTATGAGTCACATGCACCTCAGCACACAATACCCTTTTCAGGTTCATAATTTAAATATTTCTGAGAGGAACACAGAGGATATTGAACCTGTTTAGGTGTGAGTCTCGATGATTAGACAGTGTTCAGGATAGGAGAGCAGACATCTACATGCTGTAGGAAAAGGGAAGGTCTATTAATTCTTGTTCTGACTTCAGCTCCTGTAACCAGAGGTCTGAGGTCCACTGTGCTTATGCACCCACACCCTGACACCTGTCATCCTGAGCTCAGTAACTCACTAAGAGTGAAAAAAGGGTAGGTGAAAAGAAAGATTATCCCTAATTAGAGCCAAGACAGAGAGTGCAAGTGAGATGCTCCAGGTCCCATAAACTGTCCCAAAGAAAAGAAGTGAATCCCCATCCAGGAATTTTTGCTCTCCTTGACAATCAACACTATTCCTGAATCACATATCACACAAGGAAACACTCTTTGACAGTGTTACTGAGCACTGATACAGGTTTCCCAGAGAGGTTGTGGAAACTCCATCCTTGTTGATATTAAAAATATGCCTGGACATGATCCTGGGCAACCAGCTTTAGACAACACAGTGGGGGTGATTGACTCAATGACCTACAGAAGTCCCTTTGCACCTCAACCATTCTGTGGTTCTATGACCTACACCTTTCCAGAACCCCGGAAAAATTAATCACTCCTGTTCCCAGATTTGAAAACTGCACTTCTTTCCTGTCTACCTCTGTCGGGAAAGCCTGCCACTAAAAGGGAGGCCAGGCCTGAGGTTACATAGTGTTCACTCCTCTGCCTAATTTCACAGTGCCTTTTACAGGACATACTTGGGTGAAATGCGATTATTACTCTGTTTTTTTTTGGTTTTTGCTGTCCCAGAGAAAACTGCCTTTCTCCAGTAGGACAAAAATAGCCTTCCACAATTGTTCTATCCCTTTAGACTTAGTGAATAATTGAAGAATGCTTTCCCGGTAGTTAGTAATGAAAGAGGTTTACTCTGAACCTTTCTCCATTATCCAGCGCCAGCACTTTCCTCTGTTGCTGAGGTTGCAAGAGAAAGTGAGGGGTGACAGGTGCTTGTATATCTCTTCATGAACAAATGAAGCAAATTCTGCTGCCATCTGTCTGGGAGTAAATCTGCAGTAACTCCACTGGATAACTGAGAAGACTTCGGACTTACTCAAGAATAACTGAAAGCAAAATGTTCAATTACATTTCTCATCTGGCATGTTCAAAAGAACATGTGACTAATGAGACTGACATGTCTATAAATGTATTACAAAGTATCAACCCATATGGCTTGCTTTTTTTACCAGCTCTTCCCTCCTACTCTCTCGATTATTCACCTGTGGGTACCAACATTAATCTCAAGGCAGTTTTTGTGCTATTATATCTTTGTTCTTCTCTACCCGTGTTAACCAAACTTCAGTGAATTTCTTCTCTATCAAATAGATCCTCCTATTTGTATAAAATAGTTTCCTACTGCAACTACTGGCAGCTTAGACTCCCAGTCTACAGAAGGAGAGATCTGTGCAAGCAAAGGTCTGACTCCATTTTCAGCACAATTTGGCTTCCCTTCTCTTTTATAGCAAACATCTACCTGGTTACAGGCCCAGATCAGGGTCTCCTGCCTCTACACTCCGCTGAAAGATTGGGCTCCTAATTTTTGCCAGAGATAGGCTTGAACTATCCCATTGTATGGAAGTTGGAAAAGATGCTGCATATTCAATTGCTTTAATTTTCTTCTAATTTCCTTCATGGCACTTATATAAATTCCATCTTAAAAGAGAAGACTTTCATGTTAGCATCTTGGGAAAAAAATGGGAGGGGAATATTTCTGTTTTGTTAGACCTTGTTTATGTTTTGGTTGGGTTGGGGTTTTTTTTGAGCTTTTGTTCTTGCAAGTCAGGAAGAGCAGGGGATCTTTTTGAAAGTGTATGGACTCTAGAGGACACATGTAATACATTAAAAATTCAAGCCCCAGGAGTGATGAAGGCTATTTAAATTCCATTTATCTATGGGCTTCTGGCAGGTTTTGTTGCAAAGAAAAAGCAAAGGAAAGTCCTGCAGCTTATTTCTCTTCTCAGAAGAGGAAATTAAAGGATCCTAGGTATAGTACTGAGAAATTAGAATGAAGCATTGCCTCATTTTCTGTTACTAGAGCTTTATGGATACTAGAAATCCTAGAAGGAGTAAGGTTTATGTACCCTGGATGGAGAGCTTAGTCACAGAAAAAATAAGCTACTAGAAGCCCCATGCTGAGAGTTGGCACTGAATTTAAGTGAGCCTGTAATACTCTGAGGGTGAGGGAATTGGGTACAAAGTAAGGCATCCTTTGCTTTGGTGCAGATGTTAGCCTGCTGTCTTTAGAAAACTGAATGTTAAAAGAAGTTGCTGTGCTTGTGCATACTGTAAGATTGTAAAAGAAGAGCCATTAAAACTTGCCTTAATTAAAAAAAAAAAAAAAACTTAATTGTGAGATTGTTCCTTCATTTTTCTCTTCGTTTTAAATTTGCTCTGAAATGAAACTCCCGTTGCCTTCTAATGCACAACACTAAACCAGCTGACAATACTATCATTCCCTTTTATTTATTTGTTTGCCTCTGCTTATAATTTTAAAATTCTCATGTTGATTCCTAAAAAAAAGTGCAATAAAAATAAATTAATAGAAAATTAACTCAAGTTTCAGAATGAAAAAGTCATGACTTTGTTTAAAGTGCCTTGTAGTAAGCTCCATATGAGATATTGAAATCTGAATTACCTGACCTTTAAGACATTAACTGATTACAAACAGTTGCAGTTGGCAGTGTTTCTTGAATAATCCTCACCATTTAGTGATGAGGTGTCATGGAGAAGAAAGAGCAAGTGAAAGCAGGAGGAAAAGGACCACATTTTTTGAAAGGCAGTGAAGGAGTAAGCCAGAAAAAGTCAACCACTAAGGTATGCAACAACAGGATGGGAAACGTTTGAGGTTATCAGCACGTTCTTCTTAAGACTCCATAGGACTTCACAGAGCAACTACTTGCCATTCCTGAACCTCAGAGCTCACTTCCTCCTACTGAACTATCTTTCCCAGCGAACAACTTTTACTCACTTCCTACCTGTGCTAGTCTTTCTATGGCTTCAGAATGTTGTATGTCTAGCTATTTAGGTCTTTTTCCTTCTCTTTTCTGTTTTTGGTTTTGTTTGGTTTTTTTTAATAATCTGACCCACAAACCTTCCCAGCTAAAGAGAGCCTTGGATCCCTGGACCATTATTTATGTTTACTGCAAAACCTAAATTATCATTCAGTATTCCCCGTATTCTCCTGCGAGTGCTCATGTGTTGGGACAGAAGTTTCTTCATTTAGGTTTTGTTAAAGTTGATGGTACTAGTCAGAGCCTGTAAAATCTATGTGACTGGTTAGTTAAAATGCTGGCAGAACTTAGCAGGGTAAAGAAGCGAACTGGTGCTGACCAAATAGGATTCAGGTCTTTGTCTAGGATTAACCCTCACATAATGCACTAGAAATCCAACTGTGCAGGCATATATTTTCATTCTCTAATCAAGCTACTTGTTACCACAGAATAGGGACAGTCAACAATTCATTAGCTGGATACAGCTATTCCTATATTGCTACCTACAAAACAGTTGGCTAAATGAAGACAGGATGCAAAGCAGGATCACAAAACACTCTGTGGTCATTGCCATCAAACAAGGCTGCATAGAACTGTGGGAGTAGTACACATGAAGTAGCACAGGTACTACATGAAGTGAGTTTGGGTTCATGGTGAACAGGGAAGACTAATCTCTTCCAAATAGAAAGTGTAATAGAAACAGGCAAACCAAAGATTAAAGAATGAGATGGAAAAAAAAATTAAGAAGCCCAATTGGTAAAAGCTCATGTGTGAGAAAATAAAACAGGTGTAAGTGGGGCTAAAATCAGTTGGTGGTATGATGGCAGATTTTTACATGGGATTTATACTATCAGAAATAAAAGGAAAGAAACACTAATTTACAACTTCTTAATAGACTGGATCAATGTTGCAGCAAGATAGGGAGGCCCTTCTATAGAGATATACCGTCAATTCGATTTTCAGTTTCTGTTTCAAAAAAACTAAGCAGCAGACAAAGGGCAAATGTTAGAAAATGACTGGAGAGGGAAAAAGCTCAAGTGAAGGAAAACCACACCTAACATTTTCTCAGCCTCTTATTTAGACTGTTTAAGTCTCAGTAGGTTGGTTTTTTTTCCCCTTTATTTTAGGAGCTGAATTTGTGTATTGCCTATCTCCTCTCCCAGCTTAGTTTGACATCTTGGAAAAACTCTTGTCTCCCCATCAACTGTATACCAAAGAGTGATATGTTGTGCATTACTGTGCCTCCTAATAATATTGCAAATATTTTTGAAGCACTTTTTTAGTTCTTGATCATCACTACATGGGGAAAGCAACAGAGACATTTAAGCATGTGTTAAATTCTGGCAGATACTACTAATATAGGAACATGATTTTCTTTTAAGTATAATTTTCCTGGTTCTAATGCTTTGTGTGAAAATTCTGCTTGCTGAGTTAAGCTTTATTATATGAATTCCTTGTTACACGTTAGCTTGTTCCAGTACCACAAATATTTTTTCATGGCTTTAAACTTTGGCCAAGCAGATTTCAGCAGATATGGCAAAAGTTAAGCATGAAGAGAGTAAATCTCACTACTGAAATGTATTTCTCATTCCTACAGCTGGCTCCCTGATCCAATGTCAGGGGAGGTTTTGATATAATCCCAAGAGCAAGATTAAGACACAAATGAGGTCAAACACCATACATCCAAAACAGTTTTTATTACTAAAAGTGTAGAGGAGTAGTGATAGGACAGAATGAAAGGAAAAGACAGAAATCAAGCAAGCATGCGGAATAGAGTCACAAGAGCAGTCACCACCATGGATCCAGGGGCATCCCGCTGGTCCTCAGTCTTCAGTTCTTCGATGGTGGGTGCACACACATCAAATCTTTCTGTTACCTTTTAAGTTCATTGAATCAGCTGATTAGTATATCTGCCCACCTTTAGTTTGCAGAAATGCTCACCTCTTATCAGTTCATTAGCAATGCATGCACCGTGCCTGGCGTACACAACAGAGTCACAAATGGCTTCATGATGGAGCCGCTGATAAACGTTTGGTTTCCCTCAGTCCATGTCTCCCCCTTTGAGGCTTATCTAAGGAGTCTGACAATGCAACTACAAGGGAAAGGGGGATGCATCCTTCGATACACTCCTGCTTCCTTGGGTGACATTCCTTAGACTAATCCAAAGGCCCCAGTTTGTCCTTGAGGTTTGCACAGACACAAGCAAACTTTGAGACAGTCATTTGACATTTCAGTCTCTCACACCTGTGTGAAGGAAAACCTTTTGAACTAGTTTGATTAGGAGCTAATTTAGCACTACAATAGTAAAAGAGGGGGGTGAGGATGAAAAAACAATTTTTGGAAAGAGTCTTTTTGTTGAGGTTTTGTTTCATTTATAGGTTGAGAATCTTGAAGAAAAGCTGATCCCTAATCATCTCTGCTTTTCCATTTAGCCATACACTGAAAGTATTTGTACAAAACAAAACAAATAACAAATCTAAAACTTTTTTTCTTTGAGTGGGGTGTTGGGGTTTTTTAAGGTGGAAAAAGGTTAAAAATATACTGCTTGATAATAAAATTTCATAGGCTATTTTGTGAAATGAAAAATTGTTTCAAAACCTTGGGAAAACTAAGCTAGCCTGAAACCTACAATAAAATGCAGAGAACATTTTTCTGCATGATTTGCCATATTTTAGCTAGTTTTAATAAAAATTATTCTTGCTCTTGTAGAGATTAGGCACCACAGCTTGGAGTCCATGGTGGATGAAGGGGAAAAAAAGCCCAGGGAAAATTACTGCCTATTTAAAAAATATCTTACCTGCTTATTGTATCACCCTATTGACCACACAGGGGTTTGGAAACATTTATGAGTAAGACTGTCTTCTACTTTATCACATATACATAATCATGGTATTTTATCCTGCCACTGCAGAAGTCAATGAAAAAAACTCATTTTGACTTTAATTAGAGAATAAATCTCCCTCTTCAGACACAGCAGATGTGTTAATACATGTGAGTAACCCTAAGAATCTCATTTAAGTCTAGCACCAAAAATGACTGGACTCCAGCTATCATACTCATCTGGTAAATGGGGCAAGGAAAGCTATTCTCATGCTATCTCTTTACAGGACAGGATTATAAAAGGAGAAGACAAATATTATTTACTTGACAGTCACTCCACCATGAATTTAAATATTCTGCAGAGCTTAATACATAAGTATGTGTATAAGCACTGTTATACAGTATTGATTATAAAAAAGGGTAATACCAAGGAAGCTTTGCAGTCCTTATTTTGGGAAGATATTCATAATCCCTTATACGAAGGAAAAACTGCTCAATGAAGTGTGATGCTGTGATCCTCAGATAATTTTCCAAACATTGGGCTGAATCATACTTTATATTTGGGGTGGGGGGGTGTCCTACACCCATCAAAATGAAAAATGAAGTGTGGTCAGAAGACAGTTTCTGAAACAAGCAATTATAGAGGACAACTATTTGCTAGGCTGCTTGTAATCATAACTAATAATCATTAATTATTTTCTTTTAATATATTTATTGCTACCTAAAACTCATACTATTCATTTTAATGACAGTAATATCTAGCAATATCTAGCAATATGTATTAGCTGGTACTCAAAGATTCCTTGTTTTCATAAAGACATATTATTACCCTGTGCTGGAAAAAACAGCTGTGACATGCCACTACCTTATAAGCTTTCAGGACTTCAGTGATGGAAATGAGCATTTACAACCAAGAGCAGTTACATAATGAATCTCTTATGAAGGCTTTCTAGATACATATTAAAGCTGAAATATTCAAAATGAAATTAAATTATAGAAGTCTTGACCTGAGGGTCAGGTTAAAAATGAATAACAAGGAGATATGTGAAAAAGCATCATTCAGACTTGAAAAAAACAACCAAAATAGTTCTTCGGTTTGATCTAGCCTGTCACATTATTGCTAGTTCCTCAACACCAAGGCCCACAAGCTATTTTAAGAAGCTGCTAACATTAAGTTCATTTGACAAACAAATTTTCAAGCAAAAAGGTTTGAAATGCACTGGGAAAAATAAGATTATGGAAAATATCCTGTCAACCTTGGGGATGAACATTATTTACCTGGACATTATTTACAGCTCCTTATCAACTCGACAGTGTTGCACGATATGACAGCATGGTCATCTTTGTGTCACATTATATCATCATATGTTATGGCTGTTCTAAGGGAGTGTGAGAAAGGTCTTTTTAAAGGGGGAAAAAAAGAAAGGTTCCCATCTCCTGTTCTTTATTTTTACAGAGGACACTTCATGGTAATGAGGTTCTTCATGGTCTGGGTATTAAGAGAGCCTCTGTCTTCCACCTGCCACAGGGCAGTAAGAAAAGATGATGAGAGTCCTTACTGCTTTTACTGAAGCCTTCACTCCCAGTAGACATGTTTGTGAATAGATACCTGATTAATTACGTTTGAAAAATAAAGGCATCTGGATATAACTTTCCCTCTTGGACACTGTTGGTGATAGGAACTGTCTTCATGTAAGTGCACAAGGTTTAAACTTGGCCTTCTTATTGAGGCCACTGTTCCCATTGAAATCCATTCTCTTGATGTTAATGTGATATAAATAAGTGACTTCTGCATGCCAATGACTATTCATCTGGTAGGCTGTACAACATTTGGCTCCATGCCACAAGATTGATTGCTTTTCGGAATGTTGGAGTGCCTCAAAATTAAAGTTGAGTTACACTATTAATTGATTCGGGATGGCTTTTTTGGAGTAATTATGTTCAGGATGGGTCTGTCAATACATTTGCTCTCAGTTGTCACTGCACCATCAAATATAATGGGGTTGGGTGTAGACAGGATAGTAACTTGCATGACTACAGCAGTATTTGCCAAAAAAAACCTCCATAGAAAATGAATACAGAGAAGGTGAAGTTATAATTTATCTGTTTTACACTGCAGAGGGTGTTATAATAAATGTAGTTTTGTTGTTTATTTGGAGCTACTTGTAATGTTCATTTATGTATCAAGGTAATGGTGATATGTTGGTATTGTAGCTGTATTTGTACATTTCAAGCTCAAATCATTGAATTGCAGCACTGAGATAGTGCAAACAGCCTTTTGAAACTGCATAGGTGAGGGAACAGCAGTCCAGAAAGGTTCATCAGGTGCCCGACAGCTCAGCATGAAAGTCAAGTTTAGAACTTGGGTATGCACAGATTAGAGACATGCTCGAGGTGGTCAGTCATCCAGTATTCTGAATAGGAAAACATTCCAGTGTGCTGAAACTGTCCTAAAACAAGTTCCGCACAGAATCAAGATCAACTTCAACAAAACATCCTACAAAATGGTTACATGCAAACATCTGTTTTCCATTGGCATCTGTCATTTTCTTAGAGTACTGTTTTGAAAATCTGTTTATTTCATGCTAGCATAGAGAGGAGAACTGCACATTGCAGTCTTTTTTTTTTTTTTTTTCCTGTTTTGTTTGGTTACAATCGTAGATGGGCACATAAACCACAGGAAATTTTTCATCAACACAATTGTGTCTCTGCCACTTGTTTCTGCTCATCTCCCTGAATTCAAACTGTTTTGTAATCCTTTTGCCATTTCCTTTAGTTACTCAAAACTACTTCTCAGGTCCACTGATGTTCATTTTAAGGTGACACCTTTTCAGAAAGTACAACTATTTTCCCTTCTATGGACGCTAATCAACAGCAAGATAAAAACCCACTTTATGATTAAACCTTAAAGTCACAGGAACTAATTGCATTCTATTCTCTAAACTCAAGATAGCCTATCCACTGTAAATTAGGAATTTTAATGTTTAGAATTTTCCAGAAAAACAATTTGACAGTCTTCAGACAAATGTAGACGCCCTTTCACTGCTGTATGAATGAATTTAACGTGCTTATGCCTCACCTCTTTTTCAAGATCCACCTCAGAGCCAATGTACCATTTTAATTTCGTTCTCTATTTTGGGATAAAGAGGATGCAAAGACACCCCACAGGCTGAGATTCGCCTCCAGTAATCCTATTAAAATTAAAAGGATGACCTGTATGAGTTAGGACTAGAAAGGTAAGTAATGGTCACAAACGTATGCTGCAGATCTGTTGCAAAGATGTATTATAAAACATCCACTCTTGACTAGGTAATTTATTTTTCACCACCAAAACTGTGGCTATTCTCCTCTTGTGCAGAAGTGCAAGTTGGTCAGGGATTTAAATCATTACTTCTGCTACTTGCTTACAGAACAGGATTCAAACACCTGCTAATTTGCTGAGGCAGGTGTTTCTGTTCATCTTCTCTAATCACCCCTCTATAGTTTGCATTTCTCAGGTTCTGTAGGGGCACTGAGTTAACCAGTCCAGTTCATATTTCAGAGTAAATGCAATCAATAAATCACCTATATTAGTCCGATGTCCACACACAGGGGTTTTATTATTAAGGATATTTTGAAAGGTTCACTGAATATTACACATTGAAATAAGTGTCTGTTGCCTGGGAGCAATTTCCAAGCTGTCTTCTGGGAACTAGGACACACTTAAAAGGATTTAGTGGTGGAAATCTTTCATTTAGAAAATCCATTTCTGCAATTCACATGTTAAAGAAATAGAAAATGTTTCTTTGCCAACTTCAACTGCAGTAAATGCATGTGAATAACTCCCGACCCCTGAAACAGAGCTAATTTCTGCAGAAGTTCATCCCAGAGATGTATTTCTGAGCAGGTGTTTTGCTTCACTGTTCACATCTTGAATTGTGTGCATTCCATCATATCTATCATTTTGCCCTTACACAGTCAAGGAATTTGGTCTTTTCAGTTGAGTGAGCTGGGAAAGGAGAGTGCATCACTTTTCATTTTAAAACATTCCATAGTACTTGGCCCCTGTGCATGTCTGAAAACAGTAAATGTGTAATGAAATAGCTGGGAAAACAAAGCACAAATTACCACATATATCATGCTTTGCATTTACAGTAGCATAAGTAGTAGCATTTTGGAATTATTTCCCTCCTCTCTCTCCTTCCTGATCATTGCTGCTGTTCTGTCCTTGTTTGAAGAATCAAGTCACAAAGTCCTTCCATCTGTCAAGCCATCATTTCTCAGAAATGAAGATGAGCCAGCCAAAGTCATCTCTAGTTACAGGAGACAAGTGTCTCCAGGCACTCAGTTGGGAGGTTTCATCCTCTGGCTTGGTTCTTAGGCAAGGATTTGGGGGATGGAGAAGGAAGAAGGAGTCTATTATTGGGTCTCGTTTTAAAAGATAGCTCTCATCTCACACTTGATTTGCAAGGCTAGAATCTTCACTGAGGAAGGTCACAAGTATTAGGTAAAAAGGAATTTTCCAACTTGAAATCACCAAATTATAAGTTCAAATGCCTGATTTGTTTTGCTGATATCTAATTTTCAGAATTCTACCTTTGTTTCTATGGAAATTAAATGTGATGAAAGAAGAATTGATCAAATTCCCAGGACCAATGCAAGCTGTAGACAAATTGAGCTTTTCAAATATGCATTCTATCATTACACTTCTTGTGTGGTTTCAGGCCAATTTGTTACCTTCCCTAAGACTACTCTATTTATAAAGGGGGGAATTATACTTCCCCGTCCCATGTGCATATGGTGAGCTAATTCTTCTAAATATTATAGGGGTCTCTGATGTACAATACAGACTCTGGGTTTTTAGACGCAGGGCACAGTATAGTATGTTGCATCTAAAACATTTCCATGTGAAGTTGGCGTCTGAGCAGTTTTCTGATTGCTATAATTGAAAGCTTATTTTGATGAGTTTTCTTGGCCATCATACACGTGATGTTTGGACGAGCAACCAAAACAAGGATTTCCTCAACATCTCAGTGAAAGACTCCAAAAGATATTTTGGCTGAAAACCAGCCAAAAGAGCTTAGCGCTTTTTTTTTTTTTTTTTTTTTTTTTTTTTTTTTTTTTTTTCCCCATCTTGTTACTTTTAACCTAGAAACAATGCCATAAAGCAAGTTTCTACATATCTTTCTCTGGGTTATGGGAATTTAGCACAAGTCAGGCTGCTAGATGGAGACCAAGCTACTCCAGTCAGAGGAAGGCTGCAATTTTTGAGAAAAATAACACTGCAAAGGAATCTGACAAAGCAAAGATAAACCTCAGTAGCCTTTTAGTTGTCTGGGATTTCTCACCACTCACAGCAATTTCCAACTGAAAGCTACTGGAGCTACTTCTAGGAAAGAGCCAAAACTCTGAAGTTCACTTAGGAAACCAGTAAGAAGAGACTGATGTTTGCAGGGCCACAGGCTATTAACATTTCACAAGGAGAGGTGTGTATTTCCCCAGGTGCTCCTACAGCAGTAGACCAGGAAGCCTCTGCCAGCAGGAAACACTTCCGAATTTTTGCCTAGGGCATGAAGACTATATCCTCAAATATTACAGTATAGACCAAGATCTTAATTCTGACTAGGAATCCTTTTACCATATGCTTGTTGTACAGCCTGGACTAAACAGACATAATGACACATATGTTGGAAAAAGCAACTAGTCTAAAGTTGCCGAATAAAACAGTAGCAAAGACAGGCTTAGACTGCCTGCCTCCTGAGAATTGACCCACTGGGCGAATTTAGAATAGAGCTGTGCTAAATCAGCCCCAAATGAATAACAAATGCAAACCTCCTCTAGGCTGAGCATTGTGATGCAAATAACTTGCCTCCACCTTCGAATCCATATCCCACCATTCCAAAATAGAAGGTGGAGTACCCACCACAACAGACGAACAGAATACAACCAAGAATTTGTCATTCTGTATTTGATTTGCTTTGTTTTAACTACAACATTCTGCACATCAGTTTGTTTGATTGGGTCACTTTGCTCGATGAATTTTGTCTTCCTTCCAAACAGATGGTGTGAGCCTAGGAATGGTTTTAATAAAATTCTTTGTGTGCTGGTTATATGGCACTTATTTGGCAAATGTCACTCCACAGACACACTTTAGGTTTAAGATGATACTGTAATGGCTTAAATCTCCCACCAGCTGCCACAAAATTAGAGCCACATTAATATCAACAGAGAAATTAAGAGTTCTGGTAATTCAGCTGGGAACTTGAGGGAAAATTTTATAGGCATTTTGGAAGATTTGCAGTGGGAAGGGATTGTGAAAGTCTGCCTTAGCATTAGACAGTAACAATATTAAGGCTTGGAAGTCTGAAATACATTTTGTCCTTTACTCTCTGAGCTGACAACCAGTGCAGGTGGTCCATATTTTAATCCTGACAGCCTGGAAGAAATGCCGGCATGGTGTATATATCCTAGATGAATATTATTCAGTGAACTATCAGCAAAAAATTTTTGAAAATAAATGGAAGTTTATGCCATAGAGGGCTCTATACTGTGAAGCACTCTAAAGTGGGAATTTCCTAACACCTGTAGATAAGGCTTCTATATTGCATGGAGATGCAAGATTGAAGACAGAGCCATACTTTACTGACTAGGTCTGCTCTGCTTGCCACCCCCATTCCAATTTACAGATTGGCCTTTAAAACCAACCACAAACACCTGGTCAGTCAGAGCAAGGTAAATTTTGTCATTATACATCCTGAATCACACAAAGTGCAGACTGGAAAATGATACATAATGCAGATCACAGGATAGTTGGGGAATTTAGCAAGGGATGTGCAGAACATCATGTGATAAGGACAGCCCAGACTTCAATTAGGAGAGGGAGTACTTGGGCAGGCCAGAGAGTAGGGATAACTCCATGTAAAATCAGAATAATTCAAAGCAAAGACAGAAAAGTGCAAGCTCAGACACTGCTCCGGTTGTTACATTCAGAATGACTGCAGAGGCATACAGTTGTTTTAATGAGATATATTAATCTTCCCCCTTCACCTCCCTTGATCTGTAAAATGCCCCAGACATCAGTGCATTTAGCAGGGCTTTGTACTGGAAGTGAATGATGTGGATGATATGCTACAACAGTTAAATGCAATCGCAACAAGCTTCCCCTATGGGTAAGACAGTGCTATTCAGTTATTTTTACTACTATGGCCAATGGGGAAATTATATCTTCTTTTGGAATATATGCGATTGGCTGTGGTCTGAGATGGGATATCACAGTAGATGGACCACTACTGTGGTCTCTTATGGCAGCTCCTGTGTTCCAGAGTGTATGCACATTACTCGATAGCTGCAAATGAACATATAAAAGTTAAGAGGCTTTTTGAAAATTATGTTTTTCAGCCTGCAATATTACATTAATTACACCACAGAGGTATGAGAAACTATCATTAGTGTGATCACACTATAATGATGGATAAAGAAACCATTATAAGTCGAAGGGAATGAGTAGCCAGGATAATTAGGAGTTTTTTCTGTTGAAAACAGTAATGGCAAAAAGGCAAAAGGAAAAAAAAAATAGCATTAAATAAAAAAAAAAAAAAAAAAATTGTAAGAGAGGTCTTGAAAATAGGGCAGCTAATGGGGATATTCACTCAAAGAGCTCATTATTATAAATCTGCATTAGTATTAGATTTTCAAATCACTTCTGGGTACAAAATCACAGTTTACAGACTGTACAGAACCTAGTTTTTAACTGTCAATCTGTAGAAAAATAGGCTGTATCAAACCAGATTCAACAGCCAGCAAGTACGTTTGGCTAAATGTCTCCTGATACTCAGAGCTGAACTAATGGCTATCATTCTGACTGTAACAGGCCGCTGTATAGTTTTATTAGATTCTCTTCTGGGACCTGACATTTTGTGATGTGTTTTTTTGGGGGAGGAGGGTCGTATATATTTTTATTAATTTTTTTAAGGAAAAAAATGCTGCAATAACCAGCTGCTAGCCAGCAAAGGTTTAAGAAGCCCCAAAGCTAAAGATGAGGCTAGTCCAGCCAGTCACAATAGCAGCTGGATTTTCTGAGGCTTCTATACATTAAAAACAGAGTTTAACCATTCCATTGGGTTGTGAAAAACTACTCACTCTGAAAACTACTCCCAGGACCTACTTTATGATGTGTTACCAGAAAAGTAATTATTAAAGCTTTCTAAATTGCAAGTCAAAGAAAACGGCATCTTTTTTATTTGAATGAACAAACAGAACACCAAGGAGCTGTGTGCCCAGTTTTTACAAAAGGTCTTTTTTGAGAAAGAGAAATGAGAAGATTAGCAATATCTTCAGAGACATCTAATTGAAAACTTGCATGCACAGATTTGTGGTCCAACTTGGTATATATCATCAGCACATGGTACATGTGTGATTGCTGTGACTGTGCGATAGCCAATTAATTGAAAAACTGAATTGCTTTACCAGTTTACTTAAGGCTAGTGACTACACCTGCAGACCAGATAACCAACCATACAGAGCAATTTGCATGTGAAATTGGAGATATTGGTATACGTGGTTAAATATGCAATCGGATACCAAAAAGGAAATCTGGGAAAATACGGGTGCCTGTGTCTGCCCTACATAACTGTTTTCTTCAAAATGGTTCTTATATTTCAGAATACGTGAAAAAATGTTTTGTAATAAAAAGGTATCATGCAAAGAAATGTATGTTCACATAGATACATGTATACATGTACATCAATACACATATATGCAGAGACATGCATATATATGTACATACATAGTATCATGAATAACACCTGCCTGGCATCTCAAGGATTTATCAGTATGTGAGTAACACTATATAACCATTAGCAGAGCATGGAAGGACTCGAGTATTTGATTTGTGACTGCATGGAGATTTCTTTGGCTCTAATTGAGCAAACACTGGTTCACTGGGCTTGACATTGTTCTTGTACCAGTATAAAGCTGAAATACTCTATCAAGGGCAGATGACCTCTGCAAACATAAACAAGGGGAATTAATGTCCTCCACTGAATAAAAAGCATGAAGGAGCACTTCTAAGATGCAAGCAAGGAAATTCATTAGGTTTGAGTGTTGTCTTGTCCTCCCTAAAGGTTATCATTGTGACTCCAATAGAAACTTCATCTGGGTACAATATTTAGAGGCTTTCATTTGGGGATTTTTATCTTGTCTTGGTCTTACTTGTTCTAGTTGCTATATGCCAAGTACTAAAGCTGAACAGCAGCTCAGATACATTCTGTTAAAAATCTTTATTATTCTCACAATGAAAGAGCCTTCTGATCTACCTTATATGAATAGAACTTGAAAGCCGAAATAACTTACTTGAAATGGCAAAGGCATGAAGCAAACTCCCATGTCTTCTGCTCTAAGCAAACATCACCAGCCCTAAAGATGGAGTTAAAGGATTTGTCTCCCCTCCACTAGTACCACCATCTGTCACAAGATGCAATAGCAGTTTTCAGTGCTGCACTTGGATGTCATGATAGGAGGCAAACAAACCTTCCATTGAAGACCAGCCTCTTGCATGGATAGATACAGAACTGATGCTGCCAATCTGTTTCCTTGTCTTAAAAGCAGACAATCTGCGGACAATAGCAGAAGCTAGATTTTTAACTTTTAATTCATTGTATAATTTAGTATTTCTTCTAGTGAGTTTTTTTGGAGCTATTTTGTGCTTACAACTGCAGAAGAGAGTCAAACGAATATAATCATAATGATTAAACACAAATGTTGCTTTAGTGTTACTAATGGAACTAGTGGTCCTGCTTTTTTAAACATATTCAATTTGCTGTTCAATTTTCTATTAGAACATTTTCCCTTCTCCTGACTTTAATTTGTTTTTTGCTGCAGAGAGTAGGAAAGAAAAATGCTTGCTGCCTTGACTCCTACCTTACCTCTAAGCTACATGCTCTTCCATAACCAAATAGGGAAGAAAAATGTCCTTTTAAATTGTTCTGGCATACAGTATCTTACATTCCAAGGCACTCCACAAATCAAAGTGATCATGTTTCACCCATATTGAATTTACATCCCTGGTTTCATCAGAAGACTAATAAGACATTTGTTTGGTCTGTCAGGTTTCAAATTACCTGTCAAAGAGATTCTGGATCTGATATGCTCTCCAAACATTCATGACCAACTGTTCTGAACCTTCTAAAAATAATAGGAAATTATAAAAAAGATTTTCCACTTGGTATGGAAACTCTTTTATAAAAAGATAAAGAGCTTTCAGAGCAATAGTTGTATCTCAATGTTATAGATCCAAAGAACCTTCTTTATGCTAATATCCCTACCCCTCACTCCTTACAAAAATTATAGAAATTTTTGTAAAGCAATCTTCCATCTTCATGCAACAGACAGAAAGAAGCAAAGCTGGGTCATTCTAGCCTGAGAGAGTGAACCTATCACTAATTAAAAAAAAAAATATATAAAGAATACAATGCAAAGTTACTCCAGGAGCCCCATTTAAAGGCTCTTCCAATCTGAGCAGTGCCTGCTTAAATTGCTACTCCAAACTTCTGAACCTGAGGCATGCTGAATGAAAGTCTATAGAGAAGTTAAGAATGAAATACTTACTCCCACTGATTTGGCAAGAGCTACATACAGACAGAAAAAAGAACAGTGGAGACGACATCTTAGTTTATTATTTCTTCCCTGCTTCTGACCTTACATTAATATTTACTATACTTTGGTTTATTTAAGAGAGAAATCCACTCTTTTGCAAGACTTAATTATGATGCCTCATGCAGGTTCTTTTCACAGGAGTGTACTTTGGCTCTAGAGAATGCATTTCGAATTAAATATTCCAGGTTCCAGGGCTTCTAAACCCAATTTTGTGCCATGTATTTTTACTTAATTAATTGCTAGCCCTGTTGATTAAGTCTAGGAGGAGACCGACATGGAGAATTAAATTGCTGAAAGCATTTGAGTTCAGGAACACGCACACACACACACACACACACACACACACACACACACACAAATTGGACAGAAGGAAAGGAAGTTCTCCATGCTAAAAGTTGTTTACAAAGAACCATTTATATCACATAATGATATTCCCATTTATTTAAAGCATGAGAATAGTTTTCTGTCTGGACATCTCAGCACATGTCTGTCATACACTTAAAGTAGTTTCTGCAGTCAAATGTAGCTGGAATTGCACCAGAGTCACTGTTTAACTGAAGATGTTGTGGTTTAGAGTTTAGACTGCACTGGACAAATCTATTAGGGTCCTTAGCTCCATCTTGAAGTTATTAGCCTACTCCTTGACAGTGTCTGTACTGCTGTTATTACCTGTACTAACTCACATGAATCTGCCTGTTCATACTGTATCAAATCTTGGATTTATGTAAAAGGATTCAGAGAACTTATGCCCAGACAAGAATGAAGATTATGTTCTACAACCCAAGAGAGAAGCCAAGAGGATTATTATTCAGCCCTAATAAATCTCACCTCTAACTTCTGTATGGGTGAACAGAAAAAGTCTGCTTTACATCCAGTAACAGTGATGTCATTTCATGTGAGGAGCCCCATACCAAGGGGACATACTGCTGACACTCTTTTCAGTTACTGGGCTCACAGGGACTACAAAACACATGAATGTGTAAAGCCTGTACACCAGCTGCAGGAATCTGAGATGGAGAACACCCCATGTGTAAGAGCAATATACATCCAGAGTAACCAACAAAGTAATGGTTACCAGAGAACACCTAGAGGATTGCAACAATGAGCAAGGAGACCCAAACATTTCTTTAGCTTTTAGACTTTTTTAGCCTCACCCATATAACATGTATCCTTCAAGAAGGAGATGGCCGAGTATGCTATTTTGTTGTCCTTTAGCTTATGCTATACCCTCAGCTTTAGACACCATGAAATATTGATCCCTTGTACTTACAGCATCTAAAAATAGCAGGAGGAAAGCAGTCTCCCCTGGCACCAGAACTGTACACTGATCTTTAGAGATGTCCAGGTTCTAAAATATGATGGTTCAATATTTTAACACCCAAATAGCACCAATTAAGAACAAAAGTAATATTTTGGTTGATTTTTACTGTTTTGGACTCAGCTCCCAGATTATGCCTGTTGCCTCTCCTTACCCCTATTAGTCTCCTGCAGTTTCTCAGCTGAGTGCTAACTTGACTTTTCTGCTTTCAAACTCCACTGAGCTAGCTGTGCCTGAGCAAAAACCAAAAGCAGTGATAATTTGATGCACAATTAGTGTTAATATTTTAGTCTCAGATCCTCCAAAATTCTTATTTATGAGCTTCCCAAATGTAGATCAGGAATTAAACAAAGCATTATTCCAGTCTGGCTGATGTAAAATTGCAATGTAGAAATGTGTCCAGTTCTGCATCCATTCAAACTCATTAAGTACCAGCACAGTCTGTTCACGCTGTTGTGCTGTTGGTACTCCCAGGAGTTTGAAGGAATCTGTACCTCATATACTATTTGAATAGAATTCATTGCTCCCTGTGTTGAACGATCTTTTATGTTCTGAATTTTCCATGCTGGTCTTGCCTCCGACTTCTACATCTTAAGGATATATGAAAGTTTCAAGTAGTATCATCTCAGCAGCACTCAAAGCTTTAAACTCAGGCATGCAAAATAATTACAATCTGATTATTAATAATTGCTAAATATGAATAAAAATACCAATCATTAACTACAAGCTGACTGTAGGAGGAACATGGGATTTTCTACTGCTATTAATGAACAAGATCACTAATATGATATAATATGAAGCACCTCCTTCCTCTTCAAGAGGATCTCTCATAAGAACATCAGCCTATTATTTTTAATTAGCAAGGCCAAACACACTATCGGAATTTTCTTCGTGAGAACTAAGCTCATTATATTGGGAGTTTAATATACCTCCCATAGCCACTCAACAGCTTTTGACCACATTGACAACATCAAGATACATGCAAAAACCTGAACAAGATTGTTGAACAACTACCTGTTGGTTAATCATATTAAATCAAGCAAATAAAAAACATATTATTTTGATACATAGTAGTGTTGTCTCATTGAGTTTCAGGCCTGAAACAGTTGTAAAACGACAGGTTCCAAGAGAATATTAGTACACCTGCATTGCTATTATTTTAACAGCAAAATAGTCATCTCTCTAAAGATACATAGTAAAACCATTGCATAATCCAGATTCATAACTTCCCCATTTAGCCTTTTAGTTAATGACATCCATATTTTAGAAAAGCAGCTTCAAAACCACACCTTTTACGTTTTTTCTATTTTTGTTTCCTTCTGTCAGAACATCACAAAGGCCAGGAGCTAAAGAGAATCTCAGAGCTAGCAGCCCTGAGCCCAGGACATCAGAAGCCTCCAAAGAGTCAGGCCAAGATAAGGAAGTTAGCTTATGGGTTGGGGGTCTGGATGAAACCCAGTGAGGGCAACCACGGTCAGACACAGTTTTACGATGGCAAGGAAGGGACCTGACATCAGCCCACATTATGGGGAAATCATGATCAGCAAGACCCATAACCAGTCATAGAGTCCAGACTGACAGTCCCAGGCCAAGTTTAACTAGGGTCAAGTTTATAGCTCCTGAGCTCATGCCTGTGGCTGGATGCCCCAGGTGATGCTGGTCAGAGCCATTAAGGTCTATTAGTGCCCTCAGGGTTCTGATCGTTTCACACATATTAATTATTCCAAATACTCCCTAACCTAAACCATATTTGGTTACATATCTTGCCCATGACTTCGAGTATTTTATTCTATATTCATTGACCAAAGCTGTTTCAGACTTGCAGTTAGGAGTTGTTCTAATATTGAGATGGCAGTATTCTTTATTTACAGCTGAACCTTCTATTTGCTTATCAATTTATTCAAAGGCAGAAGCGTTCCAGCAGCCTACCAAACACTTCTGCTAAGCAAGCTAGCATAATTTTTCTTTTCTACTACCAGTTAGCTCACAGCCATCATAAACTGTAGGTGAAATATCATAGGTAAGTATCTAGGTAAAATCAGATCAACACACCCGGTTAAGCCTAGGGTTTAGCTAAACCTTTACTACTGCTATGCTCTTAGTCTGTCAATCTTTATGTCAGCAAAGTCCATTGAAGTTAACGAGGCAAATTCCACAGACATAGAAGAGCTCTGAATCATGCTGTAAATTATTTACTACTGAATTATTATGGGCCTGAATATGGCTTAGTCTTTGCAGGGTAATTTGGAGGCGTAAATAATATTCCCGACTGAGTTAACTATACTCTGGACCAATACCAGGAGAAATGAGCAGCCAGTGTAAGAATCATTCAAGAATCCCAAAGCTTCCTCAAGTCTCTGGAACCCTTATTTGTCTGAATATAAATAGACATCTATGTCTACAACCATGTTTAGTCACAATTCATCATCTGCTCTAAAGCAGATATCCTAGAAGCCAATTTGCACAGTGAGAAGCACTAGGGACATGTAGAACTCGGTTTCAGGACATCAGCTGTCAGCATTTTATAGGGTCGTGCTCTCAAGCTAGTCAGCACACTCAAAGTATAAGCCTTCCATACATATGCCTTCCATGTTTTTCCACCTATTCTCACTCTTCATCTTAGTCATCACATACACTTTTGCAGAGAGACCTTGTTTTCAAGCACAAATGAGACCCTTTATATAATCAAACGGATGAGAAACAAGATACGTAGAGAGAAAAGTGTAATTTCTGTCAGACAGCTCTGAAAGCACCAGGGCAATTTTCTGTGTCAAAAAAGAAATCAGCAGAAAGTACGCCCAGCAAATAACATCTTATCTCCAACAACAGACTCCATGCATGGCAAGCACCATGGGAACTGAGTCAGCCAACCCATACACATACCTAAAACTGGACAGCACTCTTTCACTAGATAGTGCACTGCACAGTCTCACAGCGTCTTGCTGCAGCATCAACTGCCACTTTCATTTCATGGGGGTTGACATGGAACAGCATAGCAGCCGAGGGAAGAAAATAGAGAGGAAAGCTGCTAGGGAAGAAAATATATTGAGATTTTCACACTCCCTTAGCTCCATTTTGCATGAATTATAGAGAGTAGGGGTATAGGGCTAGGAAAGTGCCTGAAAAATTCCTGAAAAAAATTCCTAAACACATCCAGAATGACCTGTTCCACTCTCCATTAAACTGTGATTGGTTCACTCCTGCCCAGTGAGAGTTTCTCTCTTCAAAATTTAGATAACTTTCAGTTTCCCCCCTTATTGTTCTTTGGCTCCTTTACCCTTCAAATAATATCTATCTCATTTACTCTTCTCTGACTGTTGTAGTACATTTGGAACCAGCCATATCCTTTAAGTGCAGAGAATGGGCAAATTACAACTTTGATATGGTATATAATTTATAACTTCCAAATTATGTGTGAAATATATCTTATAGCTGAATATTTACTAATGAATATAAACTACATGGAATCATATTTTATCATAGTAACTTTCTGCAATCCATCAGGATTAGTAATAACAACAATTCTAAAAGCCTTTTATGCAAAATATTAAAGGTTTTATGAAGAAGTATCATGTTTTTCTAGCAACTAAGAAGGATCTTTTTGAGATTATTTTAATGACTTACCTTAGCAGAAACAGGAGTCACTGTCACTATATATTCACCTATGAAAAAATAAAAACAAATGTGTGATAGGAAGTATTTACACCTGTGTTTTATGAGTGGCAAATGAGACAGATGATGAAATCTCATCTAAGCTATAGACAAAATTCTACTAGTTTTGTAGAACTAGAATTTCACCTGTGAACGTGTAAGTGTCAGAAGCCACATACTATATGATGACAGAAAAGAGAGCTAAATACAGAGCCCCTAAATTTTGGACTATTGAATTAAGCATAATGCTATCTACAGACTGCTGAGATACAGATGAAATAGTTACTGGATCATTATGAGCTAAATAGAAACCATATATTCCTGTAGTGAACTGAAGAATTACTATCATCACTGTTTTTCCAGGCCTGGCTGGTTATTAAGTTCAAAAGAGAAGCCAAAATTTTAATATCTTAATGTCAAAAGCTGAGTGAAGACATCTTCTAAGTTCTTTCAGAGAGAATGTATTTTTTATAATTAAACAGATATCTGATGATGTTGTTAAGTGTACTGAATCTGAGCAATCAATGTTTATGACTTGTGAACTCATATGACAATTTGAAGCTTAAAGAAAATATTTTATAAAAATCCTCAGGAAATCCTTAGGAAAACAGTAACATGGGTACTAGTATTGGAATTATGCTAGTGGGTATAGATTTCAGAAGTTTCTTATTTTTCTTATTAGTTCTGTTTGATGTTTTGAGACCACACAGTGATTAATTTTCCGGATAATAATTCAAGTATTTTATATTTAAGTATCTCTGCCCATATGCAGCCACATCTGTGAAAAAGAAATAGCAGGTGTTTCATTTTTATGGTTTCCTTCTGTTTATTCTTGACAAGTCCATTTGTTATTCTAAAAGAAAATGAGTAATCTCTGAGCCCATTTGATTTGGAATAGAGTGCCCTGTCTGTTTACTATCATTAGTATTCCCATTGCAATAGTCTGGCCATTACATAACTAGATACATTTAGCTAGAGAGAATAAAAATGTTCTGTGCACCATTTGACTCGATCCATAAAAGAACAAACCTATTAGACCAATATTGCTCCATTTTATTAGTTTTCATAGTACCAATTTTAAATCAAATGTTGTTCAAACCTGTCACATGTTAATACCTATATGCTTATATACTGCAGCAAATAGAACTTTGCAGATGCAGGCAACAGACTCTGTTTCTTTTAGGTTATTGTGTTGTGATGAGACGAAGAAGAAGGAAAAATTTCACCCTAAATACCACTGTGATCTTGAATCATCCACAGACGTGATTTTATTATGCTGAGTTTAATATGTAGGTAGGAATGGTTATAGTATATAACAGAAAACAACAGTAAAATAAAGTAAGCAACAGATGGATCACCTCTGAAGGACCTCCTCTGTTCTGACCAGAAAATAACAGTTGCTTTTGATTACTACATAAATGAGAGACCTTCCAACAAAAAACAGGATGTTGCAGGAAAGAAGCTCCTGCTTCAGAATGTGATCAGTGTCCCTATGGATCAGTGAATCAGTAACTCAGTATTGTCAGTGACCCAATGTCATTTTTTCAATGCTAAGAAGCATAGTTGGGATGAAATATAAATGTTTGAGGAAGAGGTAAAGAGGAAATACCTTACTGACTTTCTAAGATTTAGATATAATAGGTTCTAATGTGTTGTTATATACTATTTTAGATAATTACTTATACACAGATTACCTAAAATGTTTGCAGAGGGTCATGCCCACCCATAGAGACACCTGCCTCACCCCCAAAGTTTTAGATATTAAAATTCCTCATGTAGTGTCAAAAGGATGTAGAATTATTTTCTCTCCCTGTTACACCAGTGAATTCTACTGACCCAGAGGTGATTATTTGCAGAGGTGGGTGAAGTTAATTTTGTATGCAATACCAGTCTTGAACATCTGACCGAACATTAACTCAGAATAGAAAGTGATTGTTTAAAATACAAAGCCAACCACAAAAATCTTAGGGCTAAGTTATTAAATGGGAAAGACTTGGTTTCAGACCAAAGTAGGGTGAATCTTAGAATCTCAGCAAAGACAGGTAACAGCTGGGTATTTCTTTTCATTCCTTTATTGAAAGATGGAGCTTGCAAACTCAACAGTGCTCTGCACAAAGCTTGAATGACTTCAACATTCAGCTCCACCAAAGCTCTAACCAAATTTTTGGCTTCATTGAGGGTGACAGATAACAACAGACCATAAAATCCAGTCTCTTCTCTATACATGAGGAGGTGTGAGAGTGGCTGTTTGGATTCTCAGCTGCCAGCCAGGACCAACCCAAAACAGTGCCAGAGGCTGGTGATACAAAGTACACAGATGTTTTCATCCTATGACATTTGGAGCCACCTAAAGATCCTGCTTTTAGAGGGAGCATTGGTCACAGAGTTTCTCTATGCCCTTAAGCAGGTCTCTATGGAGGTTGTTGGCTTTAGTTATCAGCGCTGTGATCTTCTACTTGGCTCAGCCCTTTGAAATGGTTATCATTTGCATCATCAGGTCTTGAATATGCAGCTGTCAACACAGCATATTTGTCATTGGTTTGGACTCTATTAAGAGAAAATTCTTGTGTTATTTTTGAAGCTGGAGTTTTAGTTCTTTTTGGTGCCATTTCCTGTGATTTCCTTTCAGATCAATCAAGGTTAAAAATAGGATATGAAATTATGTTTCAAAATGGCTCATGCTTCAATTTTTATAAGTCCTTTGCTCTATAAATAATCCTTTAAAAATGAAATATCTCTTAAAGTCTTTAAACTGTGGACAAAAAAAACCCCACACAAAAACAAACACAGCAAACTTCAAAGAAACAATTGTCTTTTTTTCTTATCAACCAGTGGTGAAGTAAAGCCTGTCCTTATCATTTTGGTAAGATGTTGACTAAGCATTGCCAGATAATTAGTAAATTTCCAGCTAATCGTCATATCTTTAAACTTCAGATAGCTTGTTATTTCAGAAAACAATTAAGGGTTTTCTATAAACTTGTTACATTTTTACCTTCAACATCTCAGTATTCATGGTACCAGATAATAGCTGATAACAAAATATCCACTAAATTTTCATATAGAAACTGTTCAGTAGGTAGACAAGGCTTTATACATGAACATTTTTTGCAAAAGATTATACAAGTTACATATTCAACAGCAACAAGATATTCACCTTCAAAATTGAAATCTTGGTTAGAAACATCTTCTGTGAAACATTTCTCAATGAAGTGATGATTTTAAAGCACTGTTTATACAAGAAATCAGTTTTCTCCACATTATCTTGTTTTGCAAACAACCTTTTTGTGCAGGGACATATTTTCATGTGGCTGAACACATTTCTTTGATATGTGTTCCCTATAACTTTCCTCACAAGACAGTTGCTTTTCCCTTAATCTATAAAAACTCAGTATAAGTTCTACAGAAAATACAACTGATCCTTATTAACAGTCTAACTAGTTAAGATGTTACGATAGCAGGTATATAATGCAATGAAACAAGCATTGCTAATTTTTACAGAAACGTGTGGTAATGGCATTGAAATTCTGCCTCAGGCTCTCATTAATTTAGGCAGAACACATCGAAAAGAAACAACAATACTGTTTATGACCCACACATAAATGGATACTTAAAAAAACAAAATAAAGAGTTTTGATCAAGTTTTAACAGTGTTATCACAATCTCTTGGAAAAACAAGCACACTTGTTAATTTCTATCACTTTTCATATTGTTGTCCAATATGTTGAGACAGCATTAACATTTTTTCATAAAACATAGTTGCTCTTTTTAAAAAATTTGTTCAGGTCCTAGTAATAGCTGACTATGAGAAATTAAGTAGAATACAAAATGTATTTTGACCTACAGCTTTATATTATTTAAACAAAGACATTACTAAATTAGATTAAAGTTTATCTTAAAAAGTATGTTTTTAAACGTACCTATTTCTTTAATGTGTATGTACATGTTTCTGTATTTCCATCAGAAATACAGATATTGATAATCTGTATTACATTCAGCAGCCTTTAAAATGTAGTATGGTTTACTTTAATAGACATTTTTGTTTTAACAATGCTGTGGCCTTCCTTACATTAGCTTATAACCATTAGAAGATATGGCTTGTGAGCTTTGAAAACAAAACTTTTGAAGAAGTTAGAAAGGGTCTGTGGGCACAAAGAGATTAGCTTTTAAGGATTTTAGGATATGCATGTGAGCAAATCCTAAGAAAAGCAGATCATAATCTTAACAAAAAGGAATGCTGGATCTTGTAGAGGGTCACAACCTTCATATCCACTTATTTTAGCTGTCTTATAGGGGTAGGTTTGGGATAGATGAAGCTATAGATTCATTCAAGCCGCTGAGTAGCTACTTTATTGAATCCTGCATAATGAGTCAAAAGAAGCAAATATTTAGAAGAGTTAAAAGAACTTAAAGGTCTCTAGGCTTGTATTTAGAACTTGCCCAAATTTATCAGGAGGAACTTCAGGGAAACTTGCTTAAGTGTATTCATAACCAGATCCCTCAATATTCCCATTCTCCTCTGTAGATACTGTGCTTAAAATAGGAGCTGTGTCCCACATTAACATCCACTGCACACCTGACTTCTTTTCTATGCCTCACTTCACCAGCATGTTCCTCAATAGTGCTGGCCTCCAGAATGTTTCTTGCTGATTTGCTGTCTTCTTGTTTTTGTGATCTGATGTTCCAAGCTTGTCAGTCACTCCCTCAGCAGCAGCCCAGGTCAGGTGAATAAAGGATGGAAATAAATTTTTAGTAATGGTAAGTCAGTAAAAATAGGGAGCTGCAAAAGCAATCCAGGAGAGGGATGCTTTGAAGTCTTAAAGTTTTGATCTGCTATGACTTTCAACAGGGAAGGTAGAGTTGGGAATATGTAAGGTTTGTTATAATTGCCCAACATAAATGTTCCCTTAAAATGCCTGACACAGTACATTAGGGGTTGAATCCAAGCCCAATAAAGTCAATGAGAACCATTTAGTTGACCTTCAGCAGTGCTTGGATTATTCTTTTATCATATAAAATGTTTTTTTTGCTTGGTTTGAAAGTGTCTGGAGATGGCAAAGAAATACATATTTCTGCCCTTCTTATGCTGAAGAGTATTCACTGATGATAGCAGTTTTTGTTCAGTTATGTTTAATGATGCTGATAAGTTGATTCTGAAGTATCACTACATGTTATTCATCTGCACACTAAGTGTATAAAAGAGTGAGGAGCAGAGACATTTTACTTGCCCTAATACATACCTTTGAAGTAACATTGACAGAGCTGGTAAGTCTCCTTTTTAGTATAGAAGGTTCTTAGGGATACACATCAAATGGTTTAGCAAATGCCTGCAGAATTCGCATTTTTTGTCATCACCTTTTCTTCCATTCTTTTCCTTGGGTTTACTGTGTGTGGGAAATGAGTAACTGTCCTGAGCTGTTTCTAAGTGACCACACAACAAGCTGCAAAAGAAGCCACCCTTATGAAATGAGAACTTCAGAAATCATATGAAAACTGCATAATTGAAAAATGTCTAGCAATGTTTCTCACCCACTGCTTGTAGTAATTAGACTGTACCTTTGCCTAAGGGAAGAAGAAAACGTATTTTGAGAAAAGGATACTCAGCTAACCAGTATTTTCTCTACAGACTTCCCTTTATCAAGGATTACAAAGATTGCAAGGGTTTGGTGGGTTTTTCCTCTAAATATGGATGACAGCTGACTTCCTGTTATGAGAACACTGTATTCTTATTAGCTAAGGGTGCCATTGGCAAACAGATATTAAATCTATGCCAGATCTTCATCTTTTTCTGTAATACAACCGCTCCACTGAAAGCACCTAATCATAAATGTCTAGGTGTACTAAAAATCAGATTTAGAAGAACCAAAAAAATGCCACTAATGAGGATCCTTGACAGGTAAATGCAGTCATGACTTTGTTAAGATAACCAGAAAGTTATTCAACTTAGCGAAAGAGTAATAAGACACCTGTAGGATACCATCCAACTGAGTTTTTGGCAGAGTTGCACAGATGTAAGATTTCAGAAACTCATTTACTTTTCAGCAGGGTGCTTTGCCTTACAACAGGTTTTTCCACAAAGCATATAATCTCCAAAATTTAATAAGACTGAACAGTATGAAAGTATCTGTAAACTATGGCAAAATTGGGCATGAGAAAAGGAAATGTTACAAACACTCACATGATGTTGTGCCACATAAGGGTTCATTTCTGATTCTGGGCCTGATTACTCACTACATTACTGCAGGTTTATATTTGAAATCACGTTGGTGGAAAACTAAAGCCATAGAGTGAAGAATCAGGCTGGCAGTGTTTATGCGTGCTGGAAAAGAAGTACACTGGAAGACTGATCAGAAATAAAGAAGCCACCCTACGGTTCTAGACCTTGAGTTCTCTCTACTTTGCTATTCTTCACCTTGTCAACGTCTTGGCCATATCAAGAGCTTAGATGATTCCAGCTCTCTTGTTTCTCCACTGCATTTAACACAAGCACAGTGATTTTCCATTGTGCTGACTGTTGTGGTTTAATCCCAGATGGCAACTAAGCACCACACATCTGCTCACTCACTCCTCCCGGTGGCAGAATGGAGGAAGGAATCAGAAGAGTAAAGGAAAATTCGTGGGTTGAGATAAGGACAGTTTAAAAGGTGAAGCAAAACCCATGCACACAACCAAAGCTAAACAAGGGTTTCATTCACTACTTCCCATCGGCAGGCAGGTGCTCAGCATCTCCAGGAAAGCAGGGCTCCATCATGCCTAACAGCTACTTGGGAAGACAAATGCCACCACTCCAAATGTCCCCCCACTTCCTTCTTCTTCCCCCGCTTTTATATGATGAACGTGGTGTCATGTGGTATGGAATAGCCCTTTGGTCAGTTGTGGTGTCCCAGCTGTGCCCGCTCTCAACATCTTGTGCACCCCCAGACTCGTGGGGTGGTGTGAGAAGCAGAAAAGGCCTTGACTCTGTGTAAACGCTGCTCAGCAATAATGAAAACATCCCTGTATTATCAGCACTGTTTTCAGAACAAATCCATAACTTAGCCCCATACTAGCTACTATGAAGAAAGAACTCCATCCAGCCAAAACTAGCACATTGACAAACAATAAGAGAGAGCAAGTTAACCAGTTTATTCTTTGAGTAGTGGGTGACATTCAACACAACTGACCGTCCATCAACAAATATGCAACAGTTTTCAGAAGAAAATCATCACCAATAACTATTCTGTTTAAAGTGCTAGGCACAGTTTTATATGTTCTCAGAGTGTTTCCATACTTCCTTAGCCATGAGAAAACTATTAACTGTAGCAGCTGTAGGGCTTAAGCCCTGTACAAGTCAGCGGAAATATATCTTCTTTTGATCTCTTGAATGATACTGGAATTTCAGACTGCTGATAAGGGGGAAAAAAACTCAGACGGTTTAAAAATAGCAGGGTTCCACCCACACCAAGAGAGTTTGATTTACACTGGTTGAAATTCTGGCTCATAGGGTTTTGACACGATCTCTAATCTACCCTCCCTCTGTCCTCTTTTTCCAGCTGCTCACATGTCCTTCCTCACAACAAATCTTTATTAGATGTTGATATTTTTGGTGCTTACATGCCTGCACTACAGTGAGCATGTAGCCACCAATGGGCTTAGTCTAGTTTACAAAGTGAAGTTCTTACTTTATTTTAATGCTGAAATGTAAGAAAAACAGTTGGTCTAAGAAGGTTACAATGGTTTCAGTTTCATCTAGCTCGAGTCCCTTCCTTGAAGACCCAATTTTATTTTTGTTACTTGTGTGAAGTCTATGGAGTAACTTCTCTCATGTTCAAATGCCAGTTTTCCTCCTAAATTATAATGTTGCTATCAGCATAAAGTGCAAAGACAATTTCCTTCTTGTGTTCCTCCTTTTTTAAATAAAAAAGTCATGCAAATATCTGGCTGTTCCAGAAACACAAGGGAAAGACAAACACAACTAAGATGTCGTCCAGTATTACCCCTGTAAATGTCAGGTTATTTCCTTAATTAACCTTAAGTGCAAAGATATCTTTTAAGCAGTCTATACAGTAATACTGCTTGCAAGTCGCATCACTTATAGACACTGAATTCAGTGGGCTACGAGTTCTCAAGTACATATATATAAACCTATGTCAGGGTATCTTGTAGGGAAAGGATTTTACACTGCTGTGAGAAAATCAATGCTTTTTATTTTTTAACCATAGAAGTATTGAGTTACCAAAGGCAGAAATATCAGAGTATGGTTTTTTTACAGTAATTTTGATTAGATCAGGGCAGGAAAGTAGTATATTTCTCCTGAAAATTTTAATAATACGAATTTTTTTTTCTTTTTTTTTTTTTCCCCCTAAAAAACAACTATTCTTGCAAGAAATATTTGTCTCTTGTAGCAACTGAAGTTTGGATGTTTCATTCTGACACTCAGTGCTCTAGGTAAGTTCTTTTTTGTCCAGCATTCTCTCTTAAGATACATTTTGGTCCTCATTTCCAGTAAACTGCAAAACGAGGGCTTTGCAATTGTACACTTCTGTTTTGCTGAATAGTTCAAATGGTCAAACAGCAATAAGTTAACAAAAGAATTGAGCACAGCAGGGGATTAAAACCTAAAAATGAGCTGTCACTTTAAATCCTAAGAATGGCCTGTAGGTACAGGCTTCAGTCTGGATGAATAGTACCCTTATGATTAATATCTCAGAGAATTTATGTAAGACTACCCACACTGTTATTACTAAATCATACAATCATGACCAAAACCTCTGAGATCAAAGATCCTGTTGTGAAAATGAAAAATTTAGCAGTTGAGGGAGAAGACATAACCATTAGTAGTCTAAGGTTATTCTGAAATTTTCAGTAGATAAATAAAAGCCTTTTTTATATTCATTATTATGGAAAGTTGTATTTGCAAAGTATTAATGAGAGCTAGAAACTCAAGTGACAGTTACAACTTTCATAGAAATCACCTGACTCCAGAAGCTGGAACCTGAGTAAAAATAACTGCTCAAGCTTTTGTTACAAATCTAATGATAGCTGGCAACAATGAATGCAGTGAGACAAGGAACATAGCAAATTGGAAGCAAGTGTCAGGTCTGAGGTTACAGATACTCGCATCATGAGAGCTACTAGTAAGAGTATTGTGGCCAAAATGAGAGGGGTTAATTCTAGAGGAAAATCTTCTAGGGGAAAAAAAAAGTTTTGCTTTCTATCCCCACATGAATTCAGATTTTTCTCTAGTTTTTGATAACATACGTAGAAACAGAAATAGCAGTGTTTTCTATACTCTGTGCTAGAGATTGTCAAAAGTTTTTTGTGAAGATATTCTGGTATTTTTGAAAGTATTTTTTGCATATCTTTAGAATTTAAAAGAAAGAGCATATATATATATATATATACACATTTGAGTACAAATAAAATACATGTAACTTTTTTGTTTGTTTGCTTTTAAGTTGGTAGAAATACTTGATTCTGTGTTTCATGTTTGGATATTTAGTAAAATGCCCAATTGGGATTTTATGAAGCTTTCCAAAATAGGACATAACCTCCTGGTAAAAAAACAAGTGTGAGAAACCTCAGGCCAGAGAACAACTATTTTACATTTTTAAGTGTCTGAAAGCAAGGTCTTGTTTCATCAACCATAATAATAGTAATATTGACACAATGTCTTATGTGTACCAGCAGGAGGAAGGCAATGTCTGTAAGGAAGATGGCTCTTATCATAGAGATGGAGAGTGATTCCTGGACAGCTATGAATGAAAATGAATTTGACTGGCTCAGGACAGAACTGGATTTATCTTAAAACAAAAAGCGTTATCAATAAAAAAAATAAAAAAAAATACAAAAAAGGATAAAAATAGATGGAAATTTTTAATGCGCAAGACAGATTACTTGTCATTCTTCTGATCTTCCTGTCCACTTTCCACCTTTCCTCTAATACATATAAAACTCATTGGGTTATTTTGGTGTCTCATTAAATGGAATTTAAGCACATCATTTTTGATAGGGCAGATGAACCATTCCATTACAAATTTGAAAAGGATGTGAACCCAAGTGAACAATGGAACAAGAAAATTTCGAATAGACCTTCTTCAGTATAAGTAAACTAAATCAATCGCCATATAAAGATACTGAGGGTAGCTTTCAAATCTGGTTGGTCGAGTTGATCATATTATATTCCATTAATAACCTAAGCATCTCATACAAATTAATGAATTTATGCACACTAACATCCACCATATAAATCTACAACAGGTATTGTTACTTCCCTTTGAGCAATGGCAAAGTGATGCAAAAGGATCAGATTGACTCAGCATAGAAAAGCCAGGTGTATGGATATAAGTTAACAAATCTTCAGTGGAGCTGGTCCTCTGATCAGGAAGTTTTTGTGATACCCACAGGAAACTACCTCAAACTTCTTCACTCTCTTATGTAGGGAATACTGTCCTATTGTAGGACTATTCTTACACCTATTTCAATAGACTAAGAATGCCCATGTTAATTATCACTTTATTTTTGGTTTATTAGTGGTAGCATGGACATGCAGGAAACTTGCTAGAAGTACCCTACCAAGGAAATAAGACAAATTAATTCAGATGGGAGGCATTTTTTGTTGTGTTTATTATTCAAACTCTTTACAATTCACAACTTTTCCTTTAAAAAAATTGTCTCAATTACAATTTAACCTAGGGTTCATGGGCAAATGTCTAAAGTACTTCAGTCAGCTGAAAGGAATTAAAACTCTCTAGGTTAAATATGATATATAAAGTAAGATTTATTTGTAACTGAAACACCACATAACACTTGGATTGATTCTCTATGCAGGATCGAAGGAAAAATCTGATTGTCTTTATGCATCTGTTTTTCCTTCCTCTGTCAGCCACATTATAAAGTAGTTTTCAGCATTCACAAATGTAGCTGGTGGATCCACTGATCACACAAATTTTAATTATAATGTCCTTCTACCCAAGCAACATACAATATGGTGTCACTAACAGTGGTTGTATTTCAAACTTGGTAAAAGCACTTTTACCTTGAGTTTCTGGCCTGAATATTGACAGTTTTCTTGTGTAAAGTTACAGAATCTCATAAGAATTTAACATTTTTAGTTTCTATAAATTTTAAACTACATGTTTATATGATTACCAATTCTTTTAACAGTACAAGAACCAAGTGATTTTTGGCCCCAGATGATCATGAAAACTCCTTTGCTGTAACAATAAATTCTCTATAGGTTCCTTAAAGCTAGATTGTTAGTTTTCAATGGAGATTTTCTTTTTTTTAGGAACGAGCTTTGATTTTTTTTAATATGCTAGATACTTTAATTTCCTCTCTCTTTTTAATTTAAATTTAATTAAAATCTGGCCTCAGTGACTTTCACTTTCAGGTCCTGAGTTGTCTCTCTGTTTACCCTCCAAGTGTTTCCAGTACCTTGAGCACATTAGGAATATTAAGCAGTTAATCAAGTGTAAAAAACATTAATTTGTTCTCTAGCGTCTTTCATCAATCTTTTTTTTTTTTAATCAGAAGAATATCCAACAACTAAGCCCCCAAATGCTACAGCAAGCATTTCATCAACATGCACTGATATTTTGCTGCATCCGGGACTGTGAAATAAATCTCTGCTGATGTGAGTGAATGGTCTTCAGTACAGGAATCATCCCAGCCCCAGTGTAATCACTAAGATTCTCCCATACAGGTTTTAAAATAATCTAAATAACCCCAGTCAAACTATATGTGTGTGCGTGTGTGTGTGTGTGTGTGCGTGTGTGTGTATATAGAACAAGATGATTCCTTGAAGCCACATTAAATTCTGTACTCTATTCCTAAAAGCTAATGCAATTCAGCATGCCATAAGCCCTATCATTCTCTGTGTAATCTTCTCTAGTTTCTGAAGACTGTGTCAGAACCACTATCTGTCCTATTTCTGCCGATGAAGCAAGGCTTGTCCTTTTGTTGGCTAGTTTTCTAGAATTTGTTCAACTAAATGGGAGGTGTGAAACCCATTTTACATGGTGGATCTGATCTAATATTCTGGCTCAAACAAGAAAATTACTAAAAGAGGCAGAGAACTTTCAAAGATTTAACTGTGCTAATACCTTTCTTTTTACTGTAGTCATTGATGCCACTAGCCCAAAATACACAGCACCTGGTGCAGAAACAGGACCGCTTTCAATTTGGAATATTTTTTACTTCTGGAACTGTCTTGTGTTAATGTAGGTATACCAATATTAGCAATACTAACCAGGCCTAGCTAATGGTAGTTTATGAATCTTTGAATTAGAATTCATTTTGACTGCAGTATAATGCAAATCCCCATTTGGGAAGAAATTTTATTTTATGAGGTGCAGTGGAGGTACATTTTTTTAAATCCCTAATCTAGGCATATATAACTTTATTCAAAAGTTATAAAACTAATACAATAATTATTTGATTATGACTAAGAAGCTTCAATCATAATGCAGGGATTGTTTTCCATAAAATGAAAAAACCCTAAGAAATGCTCTTTTGCATTCCCCATATCCTACTGAATCAAATACATGTGTTCTAAGCCCCTCTTCTGATCACAAATCTTCAGTCTGGAGCAAGGTGGAAATGCAAATCCTGCAGAAACTATACAATCTTCGGGGGAACCATGAACAAAACATCAGGTCCTGAATTAACTGAGATTAACTGAATTACAGGATCCAGTCACTGGAACTAAAAGAAAATGCATTAAACTATTTGTATTGAAGTCTTTTATCCTTTAAATCTTTTACCTTTGTAAACAAGCATTACAAGCTTCTTCTGCTTTATTGTTATACACAAAACACTTCTAAAACTGTTTGGAAATGGTTTTTGTTCTTTTTTCTAAATATAAATAGTTTGGGAGAACTTATAAATCTGACTCTGTATTTTTCTGATGAAAGTATGTAAAACTAGTTATCATTTTTATTATTTCTCTTCCCTATCTTGGAAATCTGAAACAAAACCCAGGTAGAAAATTCCCATCAGGAAGATCATGCTTACTAGTAGATCTCAGGATACAATTTATTGAGAAATTTAATCTATGTCAAGATAAATTCTTGGAAGTAGTATCCCACTATGAAATTCTGATGAGCAGGCGGTTTTGTAAAGATCCATTGGATAGCCATTTACAGGTGAATTCAGAGTAACTGCAGTGATAACTAATTATTTTTTCTCTGTGTAGTTAATAATGCAGCATCCTATATGAGCAAACACAAATGTATACTCATAGTTTTAAATTTTGCTTTTGGAAGTGGGAAATATTAGCCTAGATCCCCACAGAAAAAATATGATGTAGTAAATGAGTCTAGCAGTCCACATGGTGATTCTGCAAGTCTACGGAGTTTATTAATTCAAGGTAAAGTAATCCTACTCCAGCCTCACCTCAAAGACAAGTGAGCAGCATGTGAACCAGTTAATGAATGATGTAACTTCCCAGTCTGTTGGTCTAAATCATGCTGGCTGGCCTTAAAGCACTGGATTGTAATCTGCAGAGAGCAGGGTTTTTTCCCTCAGCAGTTTACCTGACTGCAGAAGCAGTAGGTCAAACATTTAAGGGGGACAGTCTCATCCGATCTGCTAATATAAATTGTCCTTCTTCATGAGTCTGAGGTATGTGTATGGAGAAAGACAGGGCAAAACACACACAGTACAAATGCCTGCCTGCGCATACATCTATATGCAGACAAACCCTTAAGGGTAAGGAAAAAACTAATAACAAAGAAATATAAAAAATCTGAAATATGTCTGTACCTTCATGAAAAACAGAGTTTCATCTTGCATTTGTCAATTTACTTAGTATACTTTCTTATGCATACTGCATTTTTCATATAATGTTATATGCAATATGTTATAATAAGCACACACAGATCAACTGTCTCCAGATTTCCCTGTTTCCAGTCACAGAATAATGTAAACTGGTAGGGAGCTCTGGAACTTGTCTGTTCAGAGTAGAGTTAACCAAGAAGATTGGATGTATAGGCTTTTCCAGACAAGTTTCAGAAACCTTCAAGGATGGAAATTCCACACTTCTCTAGGCCTTTGTTCCATGCTTGATGGCCCTCAGGGTGATTTTTTTTTCTTGCTAACTAATCAGGATTTTCCTTCCATTGCCTCTTGTACTCTCATTTTACACCTCCAAGGGTCTGGCTCTGTCTTCTCTGTTACTCCCTTTATGTAATGAAAAACTGCAAGCAAATTCCCCCCACTCTTAACTTCTTCTTTTCCAAGTTAACATCCAGATGCTCCTCCCTGTACATACTAAGGCCCTTAGAGCATCTTAGTGGCCCTATGATCACACTCCACTCAAATTCATGGTTTTTAAAGCTAGTAAGATCTGACATGTGAAATGTTTCTGAGGCTATGACTGCAGTATTCCAAAAGAAGTGCTTTGTCAAGGTGCACAGCTGAAAGTAGAAAAAAAGATTTAAATTTGCAAAGTTCATAATTTATGTCATCTCTGTAATACTGTTCCTTAACTGGAATACTCTTATTCAGTGTCATCATTTTAGCTGAAAAATTGTACTGTGCCTGGAAACATTCTCATTGCAGTATCTGAAACCCAGAAGAAACACTAAAAAGAACATTTCTATTATTTTGCATTTATGAATAGGAAAACTCTGGAAAAGCTAAGTGAATTAACTCAGGTCACACACAAAAAAATCTGACAGAGAAAAGTGGGATATTAGCAGTATATCTTACTGTCTGGTATACTATTACATTTTTGGATCTTTGCATTCCATTTCTCCAACAATGTAGTGGAAAACAGTGCCTTGCATGTGAACTATGAAAAGGAACAGTTTATGTTCTGTAGGTTTTAAACACAGCATTGCTGTATTTTTTTTTTTTTAAATCATATGGTCCTTTACCATTAAAACAAATCACATCAGTTCATATCTACCTATAGGGATACACAGTCTGAATAAAAGCCTGTAATAGAGACTAACATTGCCCTGATTTACTGTGAAAGAAACACTTATTTGTAGTACTCTTTCAAGAAAGTCTGATACTGATGACCAGGAAATGAAAATACTTGTGAAGCTGCCGGGCTAATTTCATGACAGATGAGTCAGGAATGGCACACAAGAACCTGATTTTTGGCATAGCTATTAATGTCTAGCAACTCAAATGGGAAAAAAAACCCTAGCATTGAAAATAAATAATCAAAAGATCCTCCAACAGTGAATATATCAGTGCCAGGTATTTATCACTAGGAATATAACTAGTTTACTAATCTTAGTAAATTGGAACAAGAGATACATTAATTCTGTTCATTAGGTATCTCCTGCTGTTATGGTTTGATTATTATTCATAGTACTTGGACACTTTCTGATTGGGTTATTAAGAGTTCTAAGTACTGCACATAAGCATAATAAAAGTCCAGCCCCAGCTCTTCTTTACGGTCTTATAAAAAAAAAAAGACTTGATTTGCAGTTGGGAATGGGTGCAGAATGAGGTTATGCCACCTGTGCCCTCGCTAAGAACTGAATAAAGACATTTTTCATCACAGACCTGTACCTTAATGCCCTCATACCTTATCTTCCCTGTGGGCTTCTCCCACTGCCACAATATTTTCTTTTGCTTTGACTTGTTTATAAACATCCAGCTAACACATGGCAGCAGCAGCAGCCATCACACAGAGTGGTCTGTCAACAGAGAAAAACACTGAGAGCTTTGCATTGCTGTCCATACCGAAGGATTCCAAACCACCCCAGAAATCCCCATTTCTCAAAGCAGGTCTCAGAGTCTGTGATAGCTCCAGTGTTACAGTCTAACTCCATTTCTGTTAGTGATGTTCCAGATGAAAATCTCAGCATTTACAATGATGCACAAAAGTGTCTATTTTCTTCTTTGAGTAACTGTCCAATACTTCTGTGTGTTGGCATTTCTATTCCTGCAAGAATGCTATTTAATATTTAATATCCACAAAAGACCAGGTTTAAATGCCTCAACTAAATGGCTGATACTCAGAGAACATGCAACAAAGGATTGCATGAAAAATGTTCAGGACAGACCAGCATCTCATGGGTTTGTATCAGCCAGATCTGAATCTGTATAGCATGATCTGTCGGAACACACTGTAGACCAAACTTACATACTCAAAATACAGAAGCGGAGAGGCTCATAACTGTATTGACTGGTAATATATTCTTCCTCCTTATCACCATAAATATGAAATTTATGATTTTGGATTAGCAGGTCTCAATGTGAGTTCTGAGTGTCTTTGTGAATACTTTCTTTTTCACAGTTTTTACTGCTAGAAAAGTGATTTTTCAGAGGGCAGAAATTAAATAAACCAAACCCAAAACCAAAACCAATCAAATAAAAAAACAAACCAACAAACAAAAAAAATGCCAGACTACTAAACAGGAGTATAACTGCAAAACCCAAGATAGTGAATAAAAATGCCTTATGAGCCTGCTAAAGGGAAATTCAATGATATGTTAACTAGGCTAGAACTGTGGAGGAGTGCTGGCTAGTTATCCTACTGTGCACTGAGATTTTCCTTATGTTTTTGACACAGAAGGCCTGAGCCAAGGTGACAGTGTCTGAGTCTGAACTGCCCAGGGAACCAGCTCATAGGACTCTCTGCCCCTATATGGTTTAGTGGTGTAAATACAAAGCAGCTAATGTGAGAAATGAACCATAAGAAGAATTTTTAGGTTATGAAAATTATTCTTTCTGCTTAGTCTTTCTTGGACATTTTTTTTTTTAAAGATATACCCCTCATGAGATATCTCATTGATAAATTGAAAACACAAGTCCAGAAGTGCAGCAAATTTTCAAGGATCTTCTGATGTTATACACGACACAAGGAACTGTGACTAGTTACCCTAGGTATAAATCAGCTCCAACCAGAGTGGAATGTCAGACCAGATGGTCAGCACACCACCACTCAGACCCTGTTGTTTTTTGTTACAGGAGCATCAGATAGAACAAAACAAAAACTTTTTTGTTTCTCTCGTCACTCAGTAAAAATCAAACCATTTGCAAATAAAAGAAAGGGGAGAATGAAATAGACTATTTAATGAGCATAAACTTAATAAGCATTTCTGCTGGGAAAAGCACACTGATGTCTTAGAGGCAGTTTTCATGTGGAAGTTAAAAGGCATGTTCTAATTTCATGTATGTCTTTATGTAAGAGGGGAGGAAAAATCTAATACTTCAATATAGATTAAATTTTACAGCTACTGCTAGTATAGATACAAAAATATAGTTTCACAGCTGTAACGGGTTTAGATTTAATTAGAGGAACTTGTTTCCATTTACATGGCAACTTCTGCAATGAGGTATGCTCTGACAATTTGCATTAATGTGCTTTATATAATTTTTACTGAGTTTCCTGCTGTGTGTTGCTATGCAGTATCATATTTTAGGATACAAATGAGAAAGGAAGTCTTCATTCTTTCTTGCCTGCATTTAGAATTTAGCTGTTATTGATTTATTTTGAGAATGATGGCCATAGACAAGATATTTCCATGAGTGAATCTATTGACTAGGTTTCAGTAAACTTGGAATAGAAAGTTTTGTATTAATGAAGTTCCTGAGAAATTAAGTCAGAGAGTCTTCCTAAAGGGTTCATTAGCACATTCACATGATAGAAAGATCTTATTATGACACACTTTTTATTCACTTTCTGGTACATCCAAGGTGAGGATTTAAGATTTTCTTGAGGATATATGAGTTTATATACCTTCAAGGCATACAAGAGGTTTTTTAAGTTGTTATGACACGACATGCTTTCCACAAAATCCCATCGATGAACTCTAGTAACTGATCTACTATTTTGACTACAATCAATGTTGAGTAGCAAAAACGTGCTGGGGACATCAGACCATCTGAAGGGCATCTATACCAATGCACACAGCATGGGTAACAAACAGAAGGAGCTTGAAGCCATGATGCAACAGGAAAATTATGATGTAGTGGCTATCACAGAAACATGGTGGGATGTCTCCCATGACTGGAGTGCACCAGTTGATGGCTACAAGCTCTTTAGAAGGGATAGACAAGGAAGGAGAGGCGGTGGGGTGGCACTGTATGTTAGGGACTGTTAAGATTGCTTCGAGCACAGGTGTAGTGAAGACAGGGTGGAGTGTCTTTGCATTAGAATCAGAGGGAAGGCCAACAGGGCAGATGTCATAGCGGAAGTCTATTATAGGCCACCCAACCAGGACAGAGAGATGGATGAAATATTCTACAGGCATTTAAGAGAAATCTCATGATCGTTTGCCCTTGTTCTTGTGGGAGATTTTAACTTCCCAGACATCTGCTGGAAGTACAACACAGCAGAGCGGGATCAGTCCTGGAGATTCCTGGAATGTGTGGAAGATGACTTCCTGACACTGCTGGTGAGTGAACCGACCAGAGAAGGTGCTGGACCTCTCCTTGTGAACAGAGGAGGACTGGTGGATGATGCGGCAGTTGGAAGCTGACTAGGGCACAGTGATCATGAAATAGAGTTCTCTATTCTTATAGAGGCCAGGAGAGGGGGCAACAGAAGTGCCATCCTGGACTTCCAAAGGGCTGACTTAGACTTGTTTAGGCAACTGCTTGTCAGAATCCCTTGGAAGATGGTCCTGAAAGGTACAGGGGTCCAGGAAGGCTGGACACTCTTTAAGAAGGAAGTCTTAATGGCACAGGAGCAGGCTGTAAGAGTGCTATGAGTGTTGTAAAATAAGCTGGCAGCAGAGAAGACCACTCTGGCTGAACAAGGAGCTTTGGCTGCAACTCAAGGAGAAAAGGAGAGTTTATGACCTTTGGAAGAAGGGGCTAGCCACTCACAATGATTACAAAGACACTGTGAGGTTACACAGGGTGGAAATCAGGAGGGATAAAGCCCAGCTAGAAATTAATCCGGCTTCAGCAGTCAAAGATAACAAGAAGTGTTTCTATAAGTACTTCAACAGCAAAAGAAAGACCAGGGAGAGCCTCCATCCCCTGCTAGATGCAGGAAAAAACATGGCAATGAGTGATGAGGGAAAGGCTGAGGTGCTTAACTGATTGCAGATGACACCGATTTGGGTGGGAGTGTTGATCTGCTCGAGGGTAGGGAGGCTCTGCAGAGAGACCTGGACAGGCTGGAGCCATGGGCTCAGTCCAACTACATGAGCTTCAATAAGGCCAAATGCCGGGGGCTGCCCTTGGGCCACAACGACCCCCAGCAGCGCTACAGACTTGGGGAGGAGTGGCCGGAGAGCTGCCAGTCAGAGAGGGACCGGGGGGGGGG
>NW_020799107.1:23593501-23628125 GCF_003259725.1 Athene cunicularia
GACAGGGGTGATTGAGAGCCAGCTGAACAGGAGCCAGCAGTGTGCCCAGGTGGCCAAGAAGGCCAATGGCATCCTGGCTTGTGTCAGCAATAGCGTGGCCAGCAGGGACAGGGAAGGGATCTGACCCCTGTACTCGGCACTGGTGAGGCCGCACCTCTATTCCTGTGTTCAGTTTGGAGCTCTTCACTACAAAAAGGACATTGAATGACTCGAGCGTGTTCAGAGAAGGGCAACGAAGCTGGTGCAGGGTCTGGAGCACAGGTCGTACAGGGAGCGGCTGAGGGAACTGGGGGTGTTTAGTCTGGAGAAGAGGAGGCTGAGGGGAGACCTCATCGCCCTCTACAGCTCCCTGAAAGGAGACTGTAGAGAGCTGGGGATGAGTCTCTTTAACCAAGTAACAAGCGATAGGACAAGAGGTAATGGCCTCAAATTGTGCCAGGGGAAGTTTAGACTGGATATTAGGAAGCATTTCTTTACAGAACAGGTTGTCAGGAGTTGGAATGGGATGCCTAGGGAGGTGGTGGAGTCCCCATCCCTGGAGAAGTTTAAGAATCAGGCTGACATAGCACTTAGGGATCTGGTGTAGTTGAGAACAGTCAATGTTAGGTTAATGGTTAGACTGGATGATCTATAAGGTCTTTTCCAATCTAGATGATTCTGTGATTCTGTGTGATTCTGCGAGTTCATTTTCCAGTGCTTAGTTCGGTCTATGTACCTGTCACTTTTAGAAGTGACATAATATTGGCCTATAACATTAATTTTTCATACATCCTGTAAAACAAAACGAATTTCAGATCTGAACATGGTCTTTTAAAACTCTAGATTTCAAGTTATTAGGGAGTATTGATTTTAAATTGAGAATGCTTAACAACTGCTGTTGTTAACATCATACTTACTTAAAAATAGCCTGGAAAATTATATTATATCATGCTGGTTTGTACATACACATAGACTATATGAGTTACTGTTTAACACACCTGCATTCTTCTGCATTGCTAACAAATTTAAAAGCTCCACAACAAATTTGTTTTATCCCCAATACATTTTTCCTGCTTCTTCTCAACTCTACTAGACACTAATGTTTCTGTGACACTTTTTAACTCCCCTTATCAATTCTCTGTTTTTTAAGTTAAAAATTATATTAACACATTCTCCTCTCTTTTTATTTGCTCTTTATTGTGTTTTGTTTATAATTTCTGCCTTCAATGTTGAATAGTGATGGACTTGTAGTCAGCTGTCTTCTTCCTGTACTGCAAAATCATTTCTATTGTCCCTCCTGTTTTCATACACTTTCTTCCCCCTAATTCCTCCAAACTCTCTTTCAGAAATCAAACCTTCTGAAACACTGTGTATGCAAATATAATACTGGTTGGTACTGTCCTTCTTTTTATTAAATTTAATGTAATTGTACCAACAGGACTCCCAAAGCAACCATTACCTTCCAATGTGGTGATTAAATCATCTTTATCAAAATGGATTTACTATTTTTTTTATTAAGTTAAAAAATACCTATAGTTTGTAGAAACTAATGACATTTTATTATTTGCTGCATAAAGCTTCCAAACTGAATTTTCTATTTACCACATTTTTTCCTGTCCACACGCTACTATTAGTTAGGAGGTTAAAAAGGAGTCCCTTCACTGGAAATTGGTCCATTACAAACCTCTTCACAGACACTGCAGCAACTATGTGTACCTAAACACATTTGTTAAACCACACTTATGGTTTAACATGTAAACAGCTGGGCAAGAAAAGGATGAGCACCAAGAAGGCAGAGACAGAAAAGGCACTGTACTTGGCAGTGTGTCATGGAAAACTCTAGTTTGAAATTATGCTCTTGTAAGGATTACCTTCTTTTCACCAGGCATTTTTCTGCTATCTGGGGAAAATTATTTTCCTCTTCCCAAACTCACTCATTTATAAGGATTTTTGCTCTTCAAAAACTGGAAATTGTCCATTTATCACTTCTAAAATTACATCCTTTTCTCCAGAATCTTCAACATTTTCTGTGAAATGAAACTTCTATTTCTTGACAAGTTCTCCTCAGCAATACTCACGTTTATGTAAATGAGGAAAAGAAAAATTAATCTCTGAAGACAGAAATAAGCTACTGGAAAGGAAAAGGGCCCAAAGAACAGCAATGCAACCATAATACTAGCTTAACAGTGGACTGTGAGGATGACTACTAGCAACACAAGAAAAGGCAAGTCTTGCACATGCTCCAAACTCTTACGGCCTTGATTTGCCTTTTTTTTTTTTTTTTAGTTAAAGGGAAAGGTTAGTAATTCATTTTTTTGTATTCTGCAGTATTTATTTCTGCAGTGGTAGGAGGAAAAACTCCTGATATTCTATATGCAGAACTGGGAAAAGCTTTTACATTGCAGATACTGAAGCTGGTTTTGTATTTTTCTTGTTCCCTAAGAAACTGAACAGAATGAAAAGCTATCATCTGTCACTTGAATCATTGTAGGCTATATTAACAGGCTGCTTCAACAATGGGAAATAGTTCATGCAAATTGCTGTATTCCAGCTGGTCGGCTTTCTCCATGGCAAAACTTACATATATTGTTTAATTTCCTATAAGATAAATTAGGAGACTTTGCATTAGGGTAATACTGAAGAAGTATCTAGACATTGCTGGAAGAGGCCTTTAGATATGAACTTAAAACACCACATAAAGTTGCTGAAGACCATGATCAGGTTGAGTCTCTGCTCGTTTTGGTGGTACCTCTGGTTTGTGACATCATAACTGAGAGGAATATAATGTACCTTAAGATTTAAAATCTAAACCTGAGATAAAGTAACAAAACTCAAAGTCCTTGGTGCTCTGTTCAATCTTCATGCTGGTTGTCTTTTGGCTTCAGCATTGAGTGGCTGATGTTTTAGGCAAGGATACCCGGGGTGGGAGGAGAAAAACAAGGAAGTTGCAGCTTACATTCAGGTTCCCTTGCAGGGACTTTGTCCCAGAGTTCAGTGACAGGTGACAGAAAAAAACACTGTGTTCAACCAGAGCCAGTCTAGCAATAGCCCCTGGAAGGCTCCTCTTTGTTTCCTCTTTGTAAGGTTGTATCACATCTCTTCAGCAAACCTTCAGGCTACTGTAGCCTGCACATACATATGGTTGCCACATTTTCCTTCTCAGTTCTATTGCACATACAATACATTTTATTGTGTTTAGCCAAGGGTGATATACAGTTTTTGAACAGGTTTTTCATCTCTGTAAGGTATGTAAGCAAGATCTATGGGAGCAATGCAAATGCCTAAAATAAGCACTATCAGTTATCCTGTCAACATTCCCATTGCCACAATGGAAAGGTATTGGTGTCTTCTAGGTACTAGGTTCTATCAATCAACTCCAATTGAATGTCTCAAAATTTCTAAAATAGATGCCTATTTAACACGTGAATTATTTCCTGTGTTGAGGTAGACAACAGCTCTTTCTATGTGTATGACTAACATAGTACTGGTTTTGCAGCCAACTGAATATTCACAAAGATGTCACAAACAAGCAGGTTTACAATATCCTGTTGCTTAGAATGGACTCCTAGTGTCAAGCTACAAACTTGCTCCACATCTTCAGGTCACTGTGAGACTCAACAGTTGATTCCTAAACAATGCATGGCTGCACTTGCTTTGCCTGCTTTGAACTGCAGGAAGCTGCATACTAATACTTCCCAGAATGTGCTGTGCAGTCCTGTGATACTATACTTCTAGTTCAAAGGTTTTTGTGATTTTATGAAGTATTATCTCTTTCTCTGTAATATTGTTACTCTCTTTTCTCCTTCTTAGGTCTTTGCCTAACTCTGGGCCTCCAGCCATCCTTCTTGAATTCTCTGTAACATTTCAGAGATTGCTTCTAATTCCTTAAGTACTTCAGGGTAAATTTTATCAGGTTTCACTGGCTTACACAAATCCAACTATCTATTTGTCTGTTACATAAGCATTAGAATTTACATATGTTGTTCAGCCTTACTCATAGCAGACCCTGTAAAAGCAGAACTAAATTGACTAATAGATTCCTCCACTTTTGTGGATGTTTAGATAAACTGAGAGATGGGTATCAGTGCAAGGTGGGGTTTTTGTTCAAATTATGTTCTTGTGTTACGAAGGGATAGATGAATCTGTCACATGGGTTGTTAGACACTGTCTCTAGAAGTTTCTTTGGAATATTGTGGCAGTTTTTTAAAGTATAAGTCAATAAATAAACAGACTGTGTTTAATGAATTCTAAAACTTTTCATGGTAATCAAGTGGTGTCTTCCCAACTGTGTTTCAGTAAGAATGAAGTCATACATCCATTAGACATAAACCCTTGTATTTCATAAAACAATTTCTGGCACTATCCCAGCCACTTTTGCAGAATTACTCTCATCCTTTTTATATCTATCAATGATCACTCCTTTAAGATCAGCTTCCCAGCATTCTCTCTGTTATCCTTTCTTGTCAGATTCTGTTGCTGAAAGTTGAAAGCTTTTTTCTTCTTATTCTCACCTCACTTTACTACTCCACCTCAATTTGTCTACTCTAGTTTAAAACTGAACGGATGGGCCAAATTATTCACAGTATTGCATAAAAAATCCTAGCTGAATTATAATTTCAGTGTGACTTCTGACAGAGTTTAACCTGGAAGTCTCATAATTACTGCAAGGACTTATAGTCCTTAGTCAATTCTTTCTCTGACACGTCTTCTCAGTCATCAGATTCTGCTTGTATTTTCTTGGGGGTAGGAAGGGATTACAACTCAGTCTCCTTTTGTGCAAAGACTGGCACAATAGGTCCTTTAGGTTCTACTGGAATGCAAATAATCACCACATTCTTTGGATGTTTAAATGTCATAGAGATGTTTTTAATCTAACAAGATGCACAGTCAGATGAAAAGACAATTTGAGAACTGATCTGAATAACTGATCTGATTTTTCACCTAAATTAAAATTATTAGAAGATTCTAATACACTTCCCATTTTCATCAGAGAATATTTACTGACATACTACTTTTGTCTAGATTAAATACCACTTAACTGCTTAGAAATGCCTAAAGGTTGAATTTACTGAACAAAGAAGAGTGGGTTCCTCTGACAGAAATTCTGAGGATCTATCTAGAGCTCAGAGAGTAACAGGATTCAGCAACCCAAACAGTGCTTCCAGTCCAGTGAACTACACAATCCACTTTACAGTTCAGGTGACTCCAGCCCAATGAACAACATCATCCACTCCAGACTTTATGTGATTTCAGACCAATGAACAACATAACCCCAACTTCGATTAGAAACTATGGGCAAAGAGAAAAGGTTTTATGAGTAATAAGCATGTAAATGTGCTCTATACCACCTGAAAGGCAATTTGTACTACAAGACATTAAGAAATTAGTGGTTTAACACTCAAAACCTCAATGGACTTCCATTATAAATCCAAAATAAGAATGTAATGGATTCTTTAACCTTAACATGTAAATTTGTCTGTTCCATCTGACCATGGGTGATTACAGCCAGGGATGACTGGCTTGTCACTTCAAAGTATGCTCCTTCCACAGTTCTTTTATCACTCAAACACTCCAGATTGGATACAGAGTGTCTATTATTTTGAAAAAAAAAAAACAAAACCCAAACCAAACCAAACAAAAACAGAGAGATTAAAGATATTTTCAGTTCAGTCAGTCTGATTTCTCTGTTTGTCTCTCTCTACAATTTTATTTTAAATGCATTCTGTAGTTCTCTCCTGCTTTCTTCTTTAATAATAATTTACTCAAACCACCCAAAAGATTTGTAATTAAAGATCAAAAAAGCAATTCTCAGAAACCTTCATTTTTGAATTACCAGGCTCATTGCTAAGAAGGTTTACCTATGAAAAACAGAATGCTACAGAAGTAATGTCTGGAGAAAGGATCAATGAACATTATGAATTTGACAATAAGGATAATCTCTTTCAGAATGGATGAAACTTCTAAAAGAGCACTCACCACAGAAATAACTAACTGGAGAAACATGAACATGTCAGGTTTTTAAGGCTTGGTTTGAAACTGCAAAAGTCATGAAAAGACAACCGTTACTTGAAAAAAACCCTGTTGAAAACAGTTGCATTTTTAATCTCTAAAATTAAAGGCTGTTATTGGGCTATGATTGCTATCTATAACTGTTCAGTACTGTTTTGTTTTCACCTATTGTGCTTGCATATGTCTGACCATCATGTGCTATCTATAGTTTCCAACAGGCCTATCTGAATGGAGAGAAATTAAGACCCATGACAAAAACAGATTTATATCCTGCAGTGGACTGTATCTACCCAGGTTCACTTTGGATCTGAATCATTACTTAATATCTTTGGTCCCTCCATAACAGTAACCAGAAGAGCAAACTGATGCTTGAGCAAGCTGATCTAACTTCTAATTTGGCCCTGCATTAGCGGATTGGCCTAGATGACCTCCAGAGGTCCCTCACATCTAAGTTAAGCAAAAAGAATAAACATGAGTGAACTCATTTATGTGGAATTAAGTGAAAGATGTATTGAATAAATGAAAGAGTTAACATTTACAAACAGTTATCTTCTGAAGTCATTGAAGTAAAAAATAAACTCTGACTGTGGAAGAAGGTCTGTGTTTCCACTACTACTTTTCTATATTGCATTTTACTGTTCCCAATTCCTGTCTCTTTTTAAGGACAATTCTTCATTTCTTCTAAGTACTGCAATGGAATCTCTCTCAAAGTTTCCTAATAACCATTGATGTTTATGGTGAAAAGTCTTAAACATGTTCATGCTGAATTTAGGATTTTTCAAAACAACTTTAAAACCATCAAAATTCCATTTCAAAATGAAACAGTTCATTAATAGAAATCTTTTATTATAATATGTTAATTCAAATAAAATGCTTGATCACTTCTGGGGGGAAAAAAAGGCACACTTTTTTTTTTTTTCCAAACCGCCACTTTAATATTGAAACATTTAATTTTAGCTGAGGGAGCTCCCAAAACAATGGGAGCCATCACGTTTCAGTATTCTTTTTTCTCAAAACTTGAATAATTAACAATCTTCTATATTAAAAAAAAAATATAATTACTTTGCATGAAAACATGTATCAAGATACCAGGCATTCCCCTAAGGTGCAAATTATTTTCTGATTAGTTTGAATTTATAGATATTACTTAAAATGTGTTCTTATCCTAAAAGTATGTGTTTGACTTTATCAGATAGATTAATTGTTAGCACACTTGGACTGTGACTTCTTTCACAGTTTGCAGAGCTCCAGCTGTGACAGGGACTATATTAGATGTGGATGCTCATATAATATGAATAAGAATGTACTCCTACCTGTTCAAAATACTAACAGTATACTCTTGGAAATTGCCCCTGGTTAGCCTATCGACTATTTTAAAATTCTGAAATGAAAAATGCCAAGGAAGTGTAAAATGCTGCCATACTGTCATCCAAATTATTTTACTCAGTTCTAGCTTTGTGACTTTCAGTCACTTTTATTGGCACCAAAAAAAATCTACTCAGTCACCCATGTACTTGACTGTTAGTAAATGGAGAGTGAAAACAGTTCTCCAGCATCTTCAAAACAACGGTGTTTGGTGGACAGATTGTCTGGCCACTGCAGTATGATCCCCATCCAACTCTGAAAATGTTTGCAAGGAATAATATAACTGCCAAAGGTGTTTAAGAGCAGTCAGCAAGTTTAAAATGGTACAGAATTTCGTTTCCTGGCAAATGCTCTAACAAGCTTTGCTACAAAATGTCAACATTTGGATTCACAGCATCCCAAGATACCTGTTAGTTGCAGCTCTGCTGAAGCTCTTAAGGTTTAACTATCTGAACAATGAAAAATTAGTTAAAGCTGGAAATATAACAGCATTGAAGCCTAACTTCTCTTGAAAACTGTGTACCAAGAATAGGCAGTATTCTTCTGAGCTGAAACATACTAGAACTAAAGTGATTTCTGTGCTTTGGTAGTATTCTCCCAAAACATGCATTATTGGATGAGTTGTAAGAAGTTAACTTTATCCAGCGAACTGCTCATTATGTCAAATAATAATACCCCAGCTTTTTCTGCTTTGCTTATAAGAGAATCCATTCTAGAGGTATGTTAGAAGCAGAGAGACATAGATGGTCAGTCCCTTATAAATTTGTTAAATAATAGGTTAGTGCTATTTTCCAAAGTGTTTGCTTGATGTTGAAGCCCGAAACCCATTTTCATAAATTCCAAAAGAACAGAATTTCCAAAATTCTCTTGATGCCTTTATAAACTTAGCCTTAGGCCTAAGCCATAACACTAGACCCCAATTTTAATAAGCTGTTGTGAAATTTTCCACTTGGGATGACAAAGTTTAAATTACATTCTCAAAAGTATTTTAGGGAATAAGAATTTAAGTCACTTGGGCTATCAGCCTGATCTTCAGAGGTATTTAGGTGTGTCAATATCGTGACTGTCTTAGGTTTAAGGATCTATACTCTTTAAAATAGAAAGTTTGCAAAATAGTTATGGGTACTACAGTGTTAGGATAACACAAACCAGGCATATATTCCTATTGTGTTATGCACAACATACAAACAAAGCAGTTAGAGCATTCAGCTTCAGGAATAGTCTGCCAAACAGGTATTTATAGACACTGTGGTAGGACACTAAAATGGCCTAGGTGATGACTAGCACAGGGCTTTGGGAAATCCAGGTCTTGGTCTGAGCTGCCTGCCTAAATAGCAGTGCAGGGTAGCAGATCTGGCCTAAAGATTTTTTATAAAATGGGGTTTTGGAACTAGTTGAATAATATGACAGAACACAAAACCACAAATGCACACAGAGTGAACAAGACTAGCTAGAAAAAAAAAAAATATTTCTTTTTAATTTTTTTCTTGCCTTGGCATTCTTCCCCTGCCTCCCCTGTGCCTCACTGGAAGGCATTTGCTCTCACAGAGCCCAGACATGGAAGCACTGAGCCTCTCTGCCTGAGCACTAGAATGCAGTATCACATTTTAGAGTATGATGGCAGCATGAAGACAAATTAGGAAAATACAGAAGATCTGAATGTCAGGAGCCTTTACAGTTTCTGTGAATTAATCAGAAGTTTCAACTTCAGTCCTGAAGCATACTTTAACTACAAATTGATAGAAGTTTTGGCTGAGTTTCCTCTTTTTCCTCTCCACTCCCCCCATCCCCCCACCCCCCTTTTGACTATGACTATTAAAGCTTTTCTAGAAATTCTGTGTCATTTGGCACCTAAAACCTTCCATTCTTGAAAATCTCAATCTGGACATAAATTATTTTTGCTTAAATTCCCCATTTATTCTTAAGTTCCGGACTTCAAAGTCATGTCATGTAATTTTTTAAGAACTGCATATATATTTTAAAATTAAATTTTAAAAGTCTCAGTCAAGTTTCATATTTTGTCATTCTGACTTCAATATAACTCAACTATGTCAGAAGCCTGTTTTCAGTAAGCATTCACAGATAAGAAATATTATGAGGAAAAAAAAGAAGAAAGAAAATAAAAGTTAGGACCAAATATAATTTCAAGTGTCATATAAGAAAATAATTTCTACTAAGATGAAATTTGGTAGCTACACATTTTAAAAAAATTAAGCATGCACTGAGTTCCATCAGGGTAATAATTACTTAATGAATAAAAAAGTCTCTGGACTGGACTGACTAAATATCTTACTGTCCTCAAGTGCAATGAAAAATACATTTTCGCAGTTATGCAATAAAAAAGTCATAATCTATAATTATAATGTCTTTTGTTTCTGAGGATCATTTTCAAAATTGATGCTCATATTTAGCCTTCTGCAGTATACGCCAAGTGCCAATTCCATCATTACAATATTCTTGCAAGGGATCTTGAAGACTTTTAAGCATTTTGATTTTCCATCACTGAGTCAAGACAATGCTGGTGAAGCTGTTTTCTACAACAGTGTGCTACGTACCTGTTCTAAGTTTAAACTTGCTCCGCAAAGAACACTTAAACTCCCTTCTGGAGCTGTAATACTATTCATTGCCCAACTTACAAAGCACAATCAGAAACAGGTACTTAATAATGAGAAAATATAAGGAACCACACAAGGACACTGCAACCTTGTGGTGACGTGTGTGTGTGTGTGTGTGTGTATATAAAAAAAAACCAACCTATGTATATTAGTAAGCCATTTCATTCAAGTAGAGATGAAAGTTAGTTTTCATTGGATAGAATGTTGATGGTTGTAGTTTAAATATCTGGATCTCCTGAAACTTCATCAGTCTTTAGTATATTTTTGGACCTCTTTGAGAAATAAAGAGTTTTTATATAAGTCCTTCGTGCAGTACATCTGTGTACTTTATGAACATGTCATTAAGGAAGTCTTGTAGTACTAAATAAGGTAGGCTTGGTCTGAATTATTAATAGGATAGTATATGAGACTACTCATGCAATATAAAAAGAAAACATTCTTAAGGGCCCCACATCACATTAGTTTAGAAATATTATTTTTATCCTATTCCATGGCTGTAGAATGTTTGATTCTGCCAAAGCATATGTAATAATAACCTACTTCTTCAACAAAATAATGAGAAAGAGAATCTAAGAACTTTTCATATAGATAGATTACAGCCTGTATAATTACTTTGTTTGACTGTCAAATATCTATGATATTTGAACTACTAAATTCAGAAAGCAGAAAAGTGAAACAAAACAGAAGTACTTGGACATTTTCTAATGGAGCAGTTTTTCTGTAAGGAAATGTTAATAATAGCTTTTTCTACAGTGTTTTAACATGTTTATAGAAAAAATCTAGGAATTTCTGAACAAAACATTTAAAGTTGTAGAGCCAGGAATATAATGAGTAATAGTATTAATTTTGTAATTTTCATAACAAGATACTTTGAAAAGAACAGTGCATTTTTTTCCAGTATTCTCAATTTTTCTAATGAAAAATCAGATTTATTTTTGATTTACTCGCCATTTGGTTTAGTGCTGACACAACAAAATTAAAATTTTAAGAACCAGGAAATCTTTTGCAGATTAGGAGTTCTAATATTGTGCTAATTTAGAAAATACTGCGTGCATCAGTTTTTATTATCTGCTTCTAATATAGCCAACCTAAAGTGTGGTTGACTGACATAGTTCAGGCCTGAAAGTATCTGCAACGTGATGTAGCTCAAGAATGAGACTTTATTCTTCATTCATTTATCTGCAGAAACAGACTAAGAAAGTACAGTACTACAAAAATAGGGGTTTTGTTTGTTTTCTGTTTTGTATGGTAAGGCCAGCTGGCTGGTAAGAGGCCACAGAAAGAAGGAAATTGTTTCAACTACTTAGGTAATTACTTCCTCTCTACCTAAAGCAATAGAACTATTATTTTGATGGGACTGCAGAGCACCAGCATAAACCATAAAACTTTTTAAATTATGGTCACAAACAATCCTCTTATACAACATTATAATGCCTCTAAAACGTTAGTATAGAGATACTATTTTTGTCAGGTATAGCCACTAAATATTTTGGTGATGAGTGGCGTTTTTGAGAATCCCAGGATGTGTAGCTCTATTTCTGGATGACTCAATTAACTACCCTATAAGGATGCGTGAGGTTACCAACATTGACAGATGAGTCTTAAATGAGGGCAAACGCCAGTTCTAATAAAGAAGAGAATTTTCTAAATTGTTTGGCATATTTAGAACAGAAATACCTTTAATTTACATTTTTCTAAATATGTACTTTACTCTCAGGAATGACACACTGAAATCCCATCATTTTATCAAGATGTCATTTATCCACTGTAGTCATTTGTATCTGAAGGCCAGTGCAATCCATATGTGACCTCTTCTGCCACTCTGAGGAGCTTGCTGCTGTTATTGTCTCTAAACTATCAGACCAACTTCTGAACAATGTCAAAAAAGATGACAAGTGGGCCTTGTCAGGATAACAGAGATGATGTATTGTAAAGCAGATGATTAAAACTAGATTCTAGACTGACAAACACACAATGATCCATTTTCTACTGGTCCAAGAGCTGATTTATTATCTAAGATCTAGATCTTTATATGTCCAGTATATATTATGAGAAGGGACATTGCCTGTATAATCCACAGAGTGTACACCATGTGCCAAAAAAACAGGTACTGTAAATGGGTCTAACTCCTCTAATGTCATCAGAAGTGTGATGATTTGCATCAGTTGAGACCTGGCCACCTATATCAGCTGAAATGCATAAGCATCCATTTTCTAGAGTATTTTTGTTGTCATTTCTGCAGTGTGAGCCCACTTAAGCCTAAGAGATCCTTATGGCAGCACTGAATTAGGCCTTAGCTTTTTTATAAACCATCTTGGAAGATGGCTATAGGCATACTGAAAACGTGGCTCATAAAGAATTACTTTTGCATAGTGTTTATTTTATGCTGCTCTCTAAACTAATAAACCTGCCTCCTTTATATATATATATATATATATATATATATATTAAAAAAAGCTTATCTACATCTTGCATTCTTTTTCTCTGCTCAGCCATTTCCAGAGAACATACCATAATTAGTCTAGCTTTCTGTGTATATTCATTTAATTACAGTCTCCTTATATGATCTGCTGTAATTCTAACAGACTCAGGGTTTACTATACATACCTCAAGAAATCAGACTGGCAGAAAGACAGCCTTATTTTTCCAACATTTCATACACACAACAACAGTCTTCAGGGAAAAAATACAGAAAGCAAGGAGACTTGCAGTCTACTCACAGCTGTCCCATACGTTTCCCTTCCCATACAGCAGTAAGGAGGCTTGTAGTCTACTTACAGCCATCCCATACATTTCCCTTCTCAACTCAGTCAAGTCAATTGACCTCTTTGTACATTCCTTACTGGTTTGAAAATGCAAGCAATAATGCTAAGCTTCTGAATTAGACAAACATTGTGAAAAAGAGTAGTCTATAAACATAGCTCAAAAAAATGCCATAAATTTATGTTGATTGTATCAAAAATATTTTAAAGAAGTAAAAAATCATCTGTATTAGCAAGTGCTTCACTAAATATTTAAAGGACTCACAGTGAGGTTTTTTTCTTTATGACCTTAGAAATGCAGAGTTATATTGCTGACTCACTTGGCAGGCAGAACAAATGGGCTCTATTAGCTCCAACTCAGGAATATAAAAGGAATATATAAAAATTCTTGTCACAAGAAGAAAAAAAATAATAACCACAGCAGATGTTTCAGGTTTTTGCTTCTGTTATGCACTGGACTTGGGGGTGAGTAGGGTGGGAAACAGAAAGACATATTCAGCTACCCCAATCCAGTTACAAGTAAAATCATTGAAGAAAGATCTAATTAAATCACATTTTGCTGCATATCCTAGAACCTTTAGCAAGTAAGTAGTCTTCTATGTTGTGAGGGAAAATAATTAAAATCCACTACAGATATATATATATATATATGAGTGTGGTAGTTTAGAGAGATAGAAATATATTGGAACCTCAATTATAAAAAAACACAAAACTCTACTTCCTAATGCTAGGAAGTTGAGAAGATTTGAAGAATGATCACATGCTTTTCAAGACCAAACTAATAAGTTTTAGTATTAGCAAATGGCAACACTCTTTCATTCCCAGCAAAGACAGATTTTGCTCAGAGGCCTAGTTAACACTGTTTACCTTTCTACATTTATATTCATTCTGTCATTCATAAAATCACATCTGCAACCCAGCTTACTCCTTTCCATATTAACTGTGATAACCAGTTATCAAACGAATGTTCTTACTGGCTTAATCTGGTAAACCTCAGAATTAATAGGTATGGAAGGTGTGATAAGAAAAAACAAAAGAGATATGGATGTGTTAAGATCTATCACGTTAAAATTAAATGCTATTTCAGATGTGTGTCATTTTTCTCTATAGATCTGCAAGGTAAATATTAACGAGGTGTTTTAAATGAAGCACCTCATTTACATTTCACCTGTTCTATTTCAATTGCTCTATTCTCTTAGTGTGATTCAACCACTGTACACATCAGCTTTAGCAAGCCATAAAAAGTAATTTTTGGCTTCAGATTCTGTGATAAATTTATCATCAGAAAATTAAACGTCAGTCTAATTTCACGGCTGTATTATCCTTCTGTCTAAAAACTTAACAAACTAATTAAATTCTGAATTAACTAAAGTCAGAATAAGCCCCAGACACTAGCTTCTAATCTGGACAAACATCTCTTGACAGAAAATAGAATTAATGTGTGTCTCCTGCTTTGGGAAAATTTGCCAAAAGCAGACCCCTTACTGTGTTAGGCACATGCCCTGGTCTCTACCACAGGTGCTATTTGATATTAGTGTTTCTCCTTTGAAGATCTTAATGCACCTTCTTAACATACCCTAACCTTGCTACACCAAAGGGATGTAAATTGTCAGGCTAGAAACACAACTTTAATATCAAGTCAAGAGGATCTAATGCCTCTTTTTTTTTTCTTAAATTAACTAATTTATATAAAACTGAATGCTTCATGTCATAAAATGTTCTGCAGTCCTTTTGCAACTATTAAGATGCTTGTAGAATAGGAGTGTGGTAGCTGGCATGAACTTTTCATAACAGCAGTAACATGGGCAAGTAAATGAGGAGGATATGCCCACAGGATGCCTGGATAAGAAAAAAATAAGGAGTGGAAAGCACATAATATGAAGGCACATATGTATTTCTTTTTATTTCCCTGTCTATTTCCTAAAGGAAGGGTTCCCCACCTGCACCCCATTTGGGTGACACCAACAACCCAAATGGCAGTATGCAACCATCTATAGAATAGTTTAGCCATACAGCTAAACCAGATCTTACATTACTGCAAAGGACAATCTCGTAGATCTGAAAGTGAACATCAGCTGGGGATGATTTTCACCTCCCAGTCCTCTTAGTTTGCCTTACTTCCCTGTCAATTAACAGCTTTCACTCTTAAGGATTACATAAGTCCTGTGGCTCTTGCTAGCAGGACATCTCATTGCTGCCTCCTGGCTACATTTAAATGTTAATGACTAATTCTATAGCTAATACATGCAGTTGATTTTATCTTAATGTCTACCAGTTTTAAATGTCACTGCTTAGACTTGTCTGAAATGAATTTTGCTAAACCATCTCCTGTTAATTATCTTTTAGCATTTATAGTTCTATCTGATGGCCTGTGTTGACAACTGGGCTGCTAACAGACAGTTCAACTTTTTGCCTTTGAGATAGGAAGGTGGAACAGTCAAACCCTCAAAACAAAGCAGAGCATGATCTTCTCTGATGTGGAAATACTCTTTGAAAAGATGTAGCAAATAGAAATCAAATAAATTCTAGATACCAATGCCATAAAGTTTATGTACCTCTTTAGTAGTGAATCCTTTACGTAAGGGTTTTGTTGTTTGCTTTTGAAGCCCAATAGCCACCTTTTTTTTTTTTTTTCCCAAAAGAAATGATGACCCATGATCATCAGTTTCATGTAAAGAGAGTAAACAGTAAGCCCAACATCTGTCATAACTGTCACATCCATAGTTTTCAGAAAAAGTAAAAACACTTCCATATTCATATTTTTAGGCTGGTGATTATAGGCCTGTTCTGTGCACTGAACTATGAGCAGCTTTGAGAAGGGGGGTTATAAAAGGAAAAAAGCATTTGGAGAGTATCTGTTTACATTGCTTTTTTTTTAGCTTTTATTATTGCCTCAATACCAAAAATATCTTCATTAGTAGATTAAGTCTGGTTGCCAACAGGAAAGCTACTTCAGTAGACAGAGTCCTAGGTTGATGACAGGAAAACCTACAGCAGATTAAAATCCCTGACTTGAGTACAATGTGGTGAAGACTGGATGTAGTCATGAAGAAGTCAATATATCCAAAATTGTGCTTAAGATGCCATGGGTAACGTTAACATAGACCCCAGCTAACTCAACATGTCCAAATTAGGACTGAAAAGAGCTGATGTCAGGACATTTGGTGGTGGACAAAACCATAGTATATAGAGTTATCTCCATTTTGGCTCATTTAGGGGGCTTGAACAAACCCTTTATCCATATTATGTCACTAGAAGTCTCTGGGCTTTCAATTACCTCCAGAGCATGGGCTGAGACAGTCTCAGAACACAAACTCTACCCTTTTACACTTTGAAGAGCAGGCAGTCTTGGTCTTAAGAGCGGTTTCAGATTTGCATTTGACAGGGACAGTGTAGAGAAATCTGTGTCAGATTTACATATAATCATACTGAAAGTGAAGCTTCCTGGAAAAGCATGTGAGTCGGGAGTGAGTGGGGGTGGGACAAACACTTCAAATAGTTAGACAGAAAATATTGTTTTGGAAAGAGTTATAACAACACCCTATTGTACTCACTGAATGCACCAATATCTTTGCAAATAGGATCCTCTGTGCCTTGTTACCATGTCTGAAAATTATAATGATAGCACTTCACCATATCACAGAGGAATTGTACAGTGCTCAGATATCATGGGTGCTATGAGTCGTATATATGTTTAAGAGATTGTCTGCAGAAAGGTATTCACGCAAATTAAACCCCTATAAAGACATTTTTAGAGAGGAATATTACATTCTGATTAAATTGCTACTCACTAAACAACATTAACTCTTGCTAGAATCCTTCTACAGTTCAGTAAGTTTTCTTAAACTTTGTCTCAACTCATTTTCAAAACTAACCAGAAATTAACTACTCCAGCTCAAAAACAAATTTCCTGTGACATGCAGACAAGCCTCAATATCAACAGATATATATGCCAGAAAGATTTTCAAGGGCAAAAGAAACTGACTGCCAGGTTTGAAACAGAAGGCTTGCGTGTATGTTCTGAGATAGCTGTACATTTGCACTAGAAGGCAGCTGACAACTGGTGGAAAACAACACCTTTTTAAACAATTTTTGTTCATGTTAGAAAGTTATGCTACTGTCATTGATAGCTGGCACAGTTGTTTTAAAATCCAGTAGTCCTGAATTAAAATTGATAAATGGTATTACTATCTTTTCTATGTCAGAGCTAGTCATAAATTACTACATTATGAAAATCTAATCTTGTCAAGGATAATTTGTTTAGGTTGTCATATAGTACATCAAGCCACGCTGCTTATTTCTTTTCAAAGTTTGTATTAGATAGAAGAGAAATATAAGCAATTCTTGCAGCAAAAGCTGTGTGGATCTCTGGCCCTCAAAGTTTCTTACTTCTGTTTACCTGTGCAATAGATTTCTCTAGTCTATCAAAAAATGTTGAGCTATAATTTGTCCTCTCCACTGCACAACTATTCTGAGTTAGCCCAGTAGATATGGCTCTGTGACAATCATGACAAAGCAGTTAAGAAACTCTAGCTCTGGTAAAGCTCCTTCTTATTGCACCTTAAAGCAAAAAAAAGAAAAAACAAAACCAAAAAACAAAGAGGAAATAAAGGCCCCATCCAGCTACAAAGCAAATTGTAGTATTAAAACCAAGAACCTTCAGGATTATCTTGCTCATACTACTGTTTCTTGGTTCACATGATGAATACTTATCCCACACAGAGACAGAGGGCTGGAACAGGTGATTTTCTGAGGTCCTTTTGTGACTCAACTACCAGTCATTCCAAATCACAGAATCAGAAAGGACTACTTACAGCTGCCTGCTAACTTTCAGCCCTCCAGAACAGGATAGGTTAAGACTGGCTATCTCAGTCTTTTCAGTAATGAGAAAGAGTATCTTTCACCAATAGGTCACCAGCTTAGTCAAAGAAAGGCTAAAAAGACCACTCAGGCCTATTTAATGGCCCATTTGTACGATAAGTTTTTAGAGATGTAAAAATTAGCTTTTAAGTCACAAACTGAACAGGATAAATTTCACTAAGTGCTATATTCATAAGCAAAGCCAAGACAGACTTAAGTTAAAAGAATACAAACACCATTTATGCCCCATTCCCTCAAATGATAAAGTCCCTGCTAAAGCCAGAAACCACGAACACAATCTACAATATCTAGTCATCACAGAATCATTGTGACTTGGAGCAAATTTTTCATGTGCACATTGAGAAAAGGAAAAAAATATATAGGTACAATTTTTTATTCATGTTTTGATTTCATAATTTATTATGAGCCCTGCATATCTAGCTAGTATTAATAATTTTGGGGGGCTTTTTTACTTTTAAAAAGGAATTTCAAATGTGTAATAGTGACTCATTAGCATCATGAGCCCAGAACTGCAATTTACTAAACCCTAGAAGGTGTGAAGAAGGACTCATATTAACTGACAGCCCAAAAGTTAAAAAAAAAAATAAAAAAAAATTCTTCTTCATAGATATTAGAGCACCAACTGCATCAGACAACAGCAGAAACTTAAGTGTCCTCCCAATACACAGAAATTCAGAGGAATCCAGAGATTCCATTCCAAGAAATGGAGTCACCTAGGCCTCCAGTGTAATTATCATTAAAGTTATGCCTTTAAGGGATTGCCTTAGATTATACTGTTACATCAATCTAACAATGTAATGAATCAGTCATAATACAGTAACAGTGTGTATATGAAGTGATAGTTCCCCAGGATATATTTTTAATTCAGTAACTTTCAGATTTAATCCAGAAGTGGTCTCTGAATTTCATAATCCTCTTCCAAGAGATCTTTCAGGGCCCAGAGTCTTTCTGAGACCCATCCTCCTGAGCTCCAGGTGAGACAACAGGGTAATTTTCTCAAACTTCCTTTCTTTGTTCGAGGCTGACCTGACACCAATCCTGCTTCCCTCCTTGGATAACCTTAAACATGGAAGAACATTACTTACCCAAACATGGAAGCCTTGTCCCCTTGGCTTTGATTAAAGATTATTTTTTTCGGAAATCACTGCTTATTACATTAGATCAGGGACTGGCATGTTTCATAAGTCTGACTAGTAAATTAAAGCAAGGCACATCAATATTTAAAGAAAGAAAAATGCTTGATGCTTAATATTTTTCTGAAGGCTTGAATATGCATCTCATCAAGTCAAACTGCAGATCTATATTTCAAACAATTCACTTTCTTCTTTCATCACTTTCTTTCATTGTGTGACACCCATCTCCTTACCATGTTCTCTCTTCAAAACCAGATTCACTGTTGTATCAACATCCTTCACACACTCAAATTTCTTTTCCCTACTTCCACACAATATTCCTTACTGTTTAAGGTAGGCATCTCTTATTCACCAGTTTTCCCCTTCTACAAGAATAAAGCAGACCTGTGCTTAAAGGTTATCTATAGCTATGTCCCATGAAACATGACACAACAGAGACGAAGTCAGACACTATGTGGACAACCTGAAATCACAAGGGTATGAGAAGGTACATGGTACAGAGTTTGCACACTTCCATTTAGCAGTAAGCCTGAAAGATCACTCTCTGTGGAAGAGATAGGCAGATGGAAGATCATGCTGTTCTTCTGATGGCTCCCAATTTTGACAGTACACTGCAGTCAGAGCCTAGAATTGATGTATATTTTTTTTCCTAGAAACTGGTTGGTAACTCTGGGTTGTTTTCTTATTTTCTGAAGTTTTTTCAAATATAAAAACTCATTATTATCAATAGAAAAACAGTTACATATTTGTATGTGGACTCTTCTACACTTTCTCTGAAGCATCATTTTCACATTCTCAGATCCAAGTCCTTTAACTCAAATGCACAGCAGTTAATGCTAAGTGAAGTGTTAAGAAATTCACAGCAGTATTTCCAATCTGACTGGTCCACAGACATTGCAAACTTTGAGAAAAGCACACAGATAATTTAAATCCTATCTTACATTTTGCAACCCAACATTTCTGCTCCATTTCCAAACTGGAATCGAAAACTTAAGACACCCCCTGCCCAAGTCAACAGGGATGTTTGATTATTAATAACAATACACACTCCATATTTGAAGCTAGGATTAGTAAAAGAAGATGGTTCCATGGCTTTCATACATTTTAATGTAAAATTAGTCTCTATGATTGAAAAACTTAAAGCAGGGCTAGTGATTGATTCCTGCAAACACTGACATTAAAACTCCAGGATAATAAATGTAGATGTCTGAAACTTCAGAGTAACTAATTGTGTCTTGAAAGTGGTGGTGGTGTTTTTGGAAGTGGTAGCTAGTAAATTTTTACCTTTCCGTAGCAGTCGGGCAAATATACAGCACCACCCTATCTAAAAAAATGACCAAGTATAGTACTGTTTTGTTGTATGAATAAAGACTACAGAAGAATTGTATGAATCATGGAATCATATAATGGTTTGGTTTCGAAGGGACCTTAAAGATCATCTAGTTCAAATTCCAAATATTTCTCCTCCAGCTGTAAGTCAATGTTTTTTCGAGTATAATTGATGTTATTCTGTTCTTGTTATATTATCTGGTGAAAAACATGATCTAGACGAGTGGAAAAGGTTTCCATGATGCCAGTAAGTAAAAATAATGAGCCATGTTAGCATACTGGGCATATTTTTCTGACTATTGTTAACAGAGAATAAATGTCCTGGTAGGTTGCTCCTGGGGCACAGAAAGAAAGAGGTAAGAATGAACTACCAATACTGTTGATCACACTTGGTCCTCCCCCATCCAGAATGATAGTTGTCAACCAGAATCTCAATGCTTAATGTAATAAAAATAATCTAATATTGATCTGATGTAGTAATGATATTAAGATGTACAGAAAACAAAGAGCTTCCCTCTGACAGCAATAAAAAATGACCTCATATTTGTTAATGAAAACAATTCTCTTGTTACAGATACAAGTACAACAATAATATTCAGAGAGGAAGCCAATGAGAAAGCACAGAAATACAAAGGGCTCTTTGAAGATCAGGCAACTGCCATCTGACCATGACATTATTGGTTTAGGATTTCCTTAATAAAGAAAAAGGAAAATGGTCTGACAGGAGTTACGATAATGACTGCTGCCTACACTTGGGAGTCAGTTGGTTAAAAGATTAAGTAAACAATCCTTGGTGTATTAAAAGGATGTTATAGACATATAATCAAGTATGTATAAATATAAAGATAAGTACACTGACTCTGACACATTTCCTGCAATGTCACCTATGTTACACCATTCACTATAATTTCAGTGTGTACCTGGTTATGAGTAACTTTTGCAACCTGGGTTATTTTTTTCATACCTTCTTGTTGTTCTTTATTTTTATATTTGCTTCCAAACAAACACAACTCTTCCCTGTTTTTTTTTGGTTTTTTTTTTTTGTCTTCTTCCTAAGAATTTCATAAAGATTAGGCACATTCATTATGGGCCAGTGGATAAAAGTAGTCATGTATGGTTCAATATCCTTGATTTATATACATACACAACACTCCTTTTTTTAATTTTTATTATCATGATCATTAATTATTCAACTCATAATGAGAATGTGGTCTTAAATTTGAGAGAAGGACTTAAATGACTAACGCCTTGATATAAGTATAATTTCGGGTTCCAGCCTGTCATCAGGTTACTCACAAAATTTATAGGTCTAGAGCAATTTACACTGAACAAAAGCATTGTCTTCTTTTCCATAAAGAGTAGATTTGGGACAAATTTTGCTTTTGATGACATGAAACTATGCCAGGAGTAACTGAAACCTTCATATCTAATATGTTTATAAGAAACTAGAGATACACATGTTTACAAACTGTCTCACATTTTCAATAAATCAGCTACAGAGCATATTGAATATAAGACACTCAAATTAGGAGAGACTCAGTCACAGAGTCAGTTCAGAGAACAGCTGAGAGTAGCAACTCTGTTGTACACTTTGCACAAACTTCTTTTTTTGTCCCACACTTGGAGAGTAATATTGGCCTCCTAAAATGATTCAGCTGAGCTGTGTGTGTAAGGTGGAATAAGGAACCTCAACTAAGTAGCCAACTACAAAACCTCTCCTTAGAATAAGAAAGTCACAGTGCAAGCAGTATGCCTCAGCTGCATTTTTAGTCATAATCATAGAATCATAGAATGCTTTTGGTTGGAAGAATCATTCAATTCCAACCCCCCTGCGATAGGTAGGGACATCTTCCACTAGATCAGTTTGTTCAAACCCCATCCAACCTGGCCTTGAACACTTCCAGGGAGGGAGCAGCCATAACTTCTCTGGGAAACCAGAGGCTCACCACCCTCACAGTAAAGAATTTCTTCCTTACATCTAATCTAAATCTACCCTCTCAGTTTAAAAACACTATGCCTCATCCTATCACTACACTCCCTGATAAAGAGTCCTTCCCTATCTTTACCGTAGCGCTCTCTGCCTGTCCTCACAGGCGAGGTGACTCCAGCCCTTTTGGCATTTTCATGGCCTCCCCTGGAATCACTCAAAAAGGTCCATGTCCTTTTGATGCCGCGGGCCCCAGAGCTGGAACCAGCACTGCAGGTGGGGTCTTACAAGGGCAGAGTAGAGGGGAAGAATCACCTCCCCGAACCTGCTGGACACACTTTCCCTGATGCAGCACAGGACATGGTTGCCTTTCTGGGCTGTGAGCGCACATTGCCGGCTCATAGTCATTTTTCCACCCACTAATACCCCCAAGTCCTTCTCTGCAGGGCTGCTCTCAATCTACCCATCACCCAGCCTCTACCTCTGCTTGGGATTGCCTTGACCCAAGTGCAGGACCTTGCACTTGGCCTTGATGAAATTTATGAGGTTTGTACAAGCCCAATTCTCATCTCTTAAGGTCTCTCTGAATGGCATCACTTCCATCCAACATGCCAACTGCATGACACTGCTTGGTGCTTGGTGCTGCCAGCAAACTTGCTGAGGATGCCCTCAGTCCCATGTCCATGTCACCAACAAAGATGTTAAACAGCACCAGTCCCAATCCTGACCTGTGAGGAACACCACTCGTCACTACTCTCCACTTGGACACCAAGCCGTTGACCACAGCTCTTTGAGTGAGACTCTGGATGTGACCATCCAGTCAGTTTCTTATCCACTGAGTGGTCCATCCATCAAATCCATGTCTCTCTAGTTTAGAGACAAGGATGTCATGTGGGACAGCGTCAAATGCTTTGCACAAGTCCAGGTAGATGCTGTTAGTTGTTCTTCCCTTATCCACCAGCGCTCTAACCCCATTGTAGAAGGCCACCAAATCTGTCAGGCATGATTTGCCCTTAGTGAAGCCATGTTGGCTGTCACCAATCACCTCCTTATTTTCCATGTGCCCTAGCAGAGTTTCCAGGAGGATCTGCTCCATGATCTTGCCAGGCACTGAGGTGAGACAGACTAGTCTGTAGTTCTCCAGGTCTTTTTTTTTTCCCTTCCTATGATGCACCTTGATTTTGGAGAGAAGACTAGCTATATCTCATTATTTAGGACAAATTCACTGCCTTTCAGCATATGAAACTGCTCATGGTGGTTTTGGGGATAGTTTTGGGTTTTTTTTCTTTCCCAGCAAATACCGAGAAAACATAATAGAGGAAGCATTATTTTAAAGGTGATTCTTTTCAATGAATGCATGCAAATGCTAACACATGAAAATTTGTTCTCCCAATAAATATGCTCACACTCTGTGACTCCATACATACACACACATCTACACATATCTTTTTTAATTTTGTAGAGATGAACGTTAGAAGAGGACACATTAACCTGGGAATCCCTCATTCCTAGCTCTTCTTAAAAGTTAGAAGTACAAACTGGAAGCAAATGCAGAAGGGTCAATGCCAGCAGCTGCTGTCACCTAGAAAAAGTTCATATAAGTTTGTGACTAGTAAGGAGGAGAGCCTCAAGGAAGTCAAGTAACTGGACATACTTTGGGTGCCAGCATGACTTTATACGTACCTAGTTGTACTTGGTTGGCTTGTCTACAACTGCCTACATATTTTTCGCAAACCTTGGTACAGTTTGGTAAGGCATTGGCAGAAGTGTCATCCTCCTAATTGCTGGAAATAAATACCTTTTCATGCGGTCATGAATGGCTGAGACATCAAGGAGATCTGACACTGTTTCTTTTCCCTGGCTACTGTTGCTGATGAACTGTATTTAATCATTCATAAGCAGGTTCTGGTCCTTATTTATTGGGAACAGTCTGACTCCATAAGATTTGACAGTTTTCTGACATCCCCCAAATTGTTCTAATAATAACAGAGACAATGACAGTATCACTTAGAAATCTCTCACATGCTGTCTGTGAATGGAGTTACATATCTGCTGTAACAGAAAATGGAACAGCAAATTGTTTTGTAGAGGGAGATGAAATTAGATTGTGCCATGCTGCCAAAAGAGACAAAAAGAGGCAGATGAATTCTGGAAGGAGAAGAAAATGTTATACCCATGAGACCTCATGGTTGCTGTTCCCTACCTCAAGGATATACATGCTTTTCCCATCTTGGCAAGAGGCAAAAACCCCTTATCAATTTATAAAACAGAACAAAATTCATGTGTTCTATAAACAGAGAGGAAGCATGCAGCTCTTTCCACTTACTGACTAGAGGAACTAAACTTGAATTTTCAACCTGTATATTTGCTGATTAAATCACTGATGAAGTATGAAGTCATTAAATCAGCAAATGCCACTGAATGCCACTGAAAATTCAAGCCCTCAGAAGTAGTCCTAGGTACTCCTGCTGACATGAGTAAAAACTCCTCCCTGTGTATCCCATCAGACTTCTACCTAGAGCATACAAATGCTTCCTTTCCCAGAGGTGCAAGGAAAGCCTGTAACTTGAATGGTCTTGCAAAAATATGCAAAGCTATAGGCAATACCAGGTAGGAAACAGGACTCATGGGATAGCTTACTTTACTCAGCATTCTGTTCCTGACTGCAACCAAAACCAGTTTTGTTTAAAAAGACACCCAAAAGACCAGGTACAGCAATGTATTTCCCAGGTATGAAGAAGAAATTCTGGGGAAAATTAGATGACTTACATGAATGTAAGAAATCATAACACTGGATTCTTACTTGAGGATCACATGAAGAGTACAGAGGTACAAGAGAAATTAATGAAAAGCACGAGAGAATTCAAGCCAACAAATAATATCCTTGGTGATGTTGAATGTTTTGCACACTTATTTGTAGAAAACTGTGCTTCCAACCTGTTTAGCCAATCATGTCTGCAGCATTACATACTGATGATCATTATGGCTAATATTGCAGTAGAGTCAGAGCAAGAAATGGGTGGAATGCTTGATTTCACTTCAGCTGTTCACTGTATGTTTACATTATGCTGTATAAAATACAATAATCCCTCTCCTATCAACTTACTGTTACTCTCCCATACATAAAATAGATCCAAAAAATATCACATAATGCAGAACTTTAGGTTCTTGAAACAATTCTCTGGAAGCTGTACTGTAGGATCTGCAAAAACCTCTCTGTTTACGCTGTTAAAATACATACATTATACATTATTCAGGATTGTCTTCTGGTATAAATCAAAATATCTAGAAAATGTAAAGTGACTGAATTGCTATTGATTCAATTCAGTACATTCAGGATTATCCATTAAATGAAAAGGGAAAAGCTAATCTTCCACTACCACAGTGCTTTTTTTTTTTTTTTTTTCGTTTTTTGCCTCTGTTTTAATTAAGAAGTGAATTTTTCATTACATGCTGTTGTGAAAAGGAAGGGTGGAAATAAAAATAGGTCACACTGAGAAAAGCTTGAGATTTTAAAGAGGTACAATATATTATTTAGTCAGTAAGAGATAGGCAGTAGGGGTTTGGGAACTGGGGACAATACACTCAGCTCTGATATGGGTATCGTTCTGTAAGTAGGGGCCTGGAAGAGTAGATACATCATATTTTAAGATTAACTTTAAAGAGTATTAAGATATTATATGAACACATTTTTAAGAAGTAGCAAATACTAGGCCTCTACTGCATAGATTTTCTCCATTTGGATAGGATTGCTGTATTATATTCAGAAGAGGAGAAAAAAGAACCTATGGATCTTTTCATCTGCCACTTTTTACATTGCCCAATTCATATCCCCTAAAAGAAGCAAGTGTGTGAATTTCAAAACTGGACTAGATGACATGAACAGAAGCTCATCTCCAGAGAATGATACCTCAAAAGGATAATCTCAGCAAAATTCATCAAAAGGAGAGGGAAGAATTGATGTATCCTACAGAGCATAAGCAACATGCCATATTTTTTCAGATCTACATGATTCCTCATTGCATGCAGCACTGGGAACCTAAAACACGCACCTAACTATATAAAGACAGAAAATTTTGTCAATAAGACATTACATAATAGGCTGGATCAAGTTATACCAATTCAACCAAGGGACCCCAGAGCATCTCTATTGATATAACTAGACACCACCCTATATTACTCCTCTGCATGAAGGATATACAGTCAATTCCTACTTCTAACACAGTGAAAACTCAAGGTCCTGTCCAACAGAGCTATCCCAATTTATATCAGAGGGAACCACCCCAATATTTTATACAATAAAAGGATCAAACCAGTTAATGGATGATAAATATCCTGGATTTCATTGCATTATCTTCACTTAAGACTTAAATTCCTTATGAAAATGTGTTTTGTCTGAAGCATTATCCTTGCAATGAAGAATTTTCCACATGTAATCATTAGATCCTATCCATATTAGAGGTCACAGGAGGTCACCCTTTCCTAGCAGTGACTCTCTAAAGCCCATCTTATGACATAAGGGCTGAAGCACAGAAGGGTAACACAGGACAATTTTGCTGTTACAAAAATATTACCTGTCTCTCCATCATTACTACAGGAGTGAAAATGACTAATTAATCATCTGATTCTGCAAAAGGAATTAGAATAGAATTCATTACAGTTATTGAAACTGGAATTTGGCCAGAATATTATGGTTAATTTTCCCACCCGTGGTGAAAAGCAGAGGATTTTTAATGATCATGGGATATCTGTGGCCATAGTTCATCTCTTCTACTTCCTGCCACACTGAGTCCTTACCACATAACAAAGAGATCCCAGCTTCACAGTACCACTCTCCTACTGTGCCACATATTTTCATTATACCCTGAAAGATTAATCCTTGGGGTATTACACAGTTATTTTATATGCAAACCTTCCAGACTCTATAACTAGATGGATAATGAGTTGTATCAAAGAGACATACCAACCTAGAGGATTGCAACTGTCAGGAATAAAGCATACACCCCTGCTGGTCTATAGCTGCTTCATCCTATACATCAGACCCAGAAATCTGCTGAGACACTTACTGTATGAAAAGCAATACTTTTGTCAAATATTACAAGTTAGACTTGTAATCTTTTTTGGACACGGCCTCAGGGGGCCAGAATATCCAAGCTGTTGCAATTCAGCAGGAAGCTGTCAGAAGGAGTTTCAAGGCTTCATGAAGGCTGTTTTCCTTTTCACATACCTTCCTGTGTCTTTCAGATTGTAGAGAAGACTGTCAGATATGACTTCTGATGGAGATGGGAGTCTGCTAATAAGCCAGTCTCAAAGAAGAGGATTGAGTAAAAACCAAAATCCATCTCATCACAGAAATGCCAATGCTTGCGTGTTTCTCTGCTTCCTGTACATTGATACATTCTGTACAAATATGCCTTCTGTACGTTCCTACACTCCTCTCCCTCTCCTTGGATTGATGAGTTACTGTTCATCTGAGTAACTCACACTGAACTTGAGTGGAGAAGTGTAAGCTAAATGAGATATAAAGATCTAGATGGAGACCTGGGGATTAAGTTTGGGTGTATCTGCCTGGAATGTCTACACTTTTTCTCTTACTTCTTTAGACAAAATGCAGGACAAGCATAAACTATTCATATTATTACAGATTCTGTGAAAATGAATATGCAAGCTAGTTAAAATATGGAATATTCAAGTCTTTCAGAGGATTCTTTAGCATCTATGACATTTTAGGACGACTTGATCTGCAGGAAATATGACTGGGGGTCTTTAATTGAGATAAGATGGTTAAATGACCTTTACATAGATTTGAGGCTTTAGGTGAAGGGAAGAGAAGTATGATAGATGGGGATGATCTCTAGTACAAAAAGGAACATGGCATCTTTTCTAATTCATCTACTAAACATTTTTTTTTTTTTAAATGTATTTTTATTTTGGGAAAAAAGTCCCTTTTTTTTTTCGAGATCTACAGCTTTTTATATATAATTTCTTTGGATCTGGAGTATCTCTTACTGTAATTGTGCAGAATTTAAGGCAAGGAAGACTTCATTTTAGTTTGAGTCTCAGAGAACTACTGAAATCCAAACAAAGGTGGTAACACATCTCAGGAGAAGCACAATAAAACGGTATGAAAAATTTGGCCAAATAGGTTATTTTAGAGAAATTAATAATCCCAGAATTTACTATTTACTTTGAAGTATAACTTCTGATATGGTGTAAGTATTTATTTATAAAAAGAAAATAATTTTTTTTCTGCTACATAAATCTTCTTTAAATACAGATTTTAAGTTATTCCAATGTCGACACACTGTAACCGATAATTTTGCCATATTTATCCAGAAAAAAAAAAAAAAAACAAACAACAAACTGAGACATAGCTAACTTCCTCATATAAACTACTCCTTTTCCATCACTTTTCCCAGGTGTTTTGGCGTTCCAGTCTCTTTGACTATGTTTCAAAGAAAGCATGCATTCCTTTATTATCTCTGCAGCCATAATTGCTAAAAATCTAATACAGCTTTCATCCTGCCCCACTTTAATTGCTATAAGATTTTTGTCTTGTCTTCCCCCTGCTCACCTCATCCTTCTGCATAACTCTGTTGTGTGCAAGTCATGAGAGAGAATACAGATAAACAAATCTCTGAGCACAATGAAGATGCTTGTTAAAAAGCAGTGTTTTTCTTCTCTTCAGTTTAAAACATGACAAAATCAATTTTTAAAACTTCACATCTTAAAGTGATTTTGAAGCTCTGAACCCTTTAAGTGATGTGCAAAAGGCAGAATGATATCACATTGCCAATCAGTTGCTCGGTGTTACAAACTCCATTTTCCATTCTGCTTCAAAAGCATGGTATAATCAACAAGTAAGCCTTTAAAATGCAAATTAATCAAAGTGCACCTTTAGATTGAAACACGAAAAGACTCATTTTTTCACACACCAAGACCAGAAAAGTCTATTTCATCAGAGTTACTTAGAAAGTAGCACTAAGCAATTGGGGGATTCCAGAGGTCATTTTACCCAGATGCCCCAATACTTCAGTAGCTTTAATTTCTAAGAGTTGTGATTATTTAATATAATTAAAATTTGTGTGCCATCCACACAGAACAGATTAATGTTTCAAGTAGCAGGGAACTATTCCCATCTGACACATGCTCCTTGCTTCAGAGAACATGGAAATAAAAAATCACCACTAACAGAAAAATGCCTTTCTTATTATGAAAATTGTGGGAGGGAAAAACTTTCTTGCCTTCTCTAGAGAAGAAAGCTGAAAAGCTAGACAAAGCCATCTTAAAATGCTCATAATACTGATAATTGTGCTGAGAGGAAAGCAGGCAATTCTGGGCTTCTCTGACTCACCCCTGACCCCACCAACCATTGCCATGGCACATCGAGGGTGATATGAAATGCATTCACAGTTTCAAATGCCAGAAAGGGTTACCATGTCTGTTGGAGAACGGCTTGCAGAGAGCAAGGCCATAGCTCCCTGCAGGAGCTGGTCGGCCATAGCTCCCTGCAGAAGTCGGTCCCAGCTACCTGAAGTAAACAAAGAACCCAGGGTACAGTTATGTAAACAAGGATGAAGATCCAGGGCTCAGTTGTGCTAGCAAGGATTGTTGTGAGAACACAGAGATAAGTTGGGGGTGCATTACGACCTTGGGGGTGAAGAAAAACAACCCTGGGAGAGAAGCAGGTTCACAGCAAGAAAGATGTTTATGCATACCAGAGATGCCACAAGGGGCTGGGATATTATAATGTGACCTTTTAGATGTACCCAATGGCTGAGATATTATAATGTAGTTTCTTAAATGTATCCAATAGAGTTGCAAGTAGTGTATTGTAGATTGCTTATATAAGGTGTGATTTCTATCAATAAAGTTGAAGCTTGCTCTATCATTCACATTGAATCGGCTGCTTGCTTCCTCCGCCCGCCGCACATGTCCATACAAGACTAATTCTTTTCCTCACCACAAGAATGTGTTCAAATAGGTGACAGACCATTTCCTTCATTACCTGACATGAACAATACATAAAAAATCTCTTTGTGTCTTAAAGGCATGAATGATTTCAAATCTGAACCCTTGTCCAATAAAATTTTAGTTTACACTTACTTAAAAGCTTATTTACAGAAAACTGCTTCTTGTTTCAAGGTTGACTTTGCATAGCTTCAACTTTCCATGACTGAGTCTGGTTATTCCTGTGATTAAGACTGAAATTCCTTCTTCACCCTCAGCTATCAGATGTCTTCCTATAATTTGAATACCTACACCAGGTAATCAAAATTGCTCCTCAACTGATTCTCTGCCAACTTGAATATATTTTCCAGACTAATTTCCCTCTCCTTCCTTGATTTCTTTTCAGTGACCCTTGCTATGGGTGCAAGTACCACAACTGGATACTGTATTGAGAGAATATTCAGGAATAAAGCTTCTATTTTGGGGATTGATGTTTTGTATCACAGAACAAGTTAACACTGCTGGAATGTGTCAAAAACAAGGGTGGAAATGAATTTTTTGCCCAAATTGTGTAGGAACACAATTACATGTTAATAGATCACAGCTTAACTTGTCCTTCCACTCAAAGCTGGAAGCCTACCCCTGGATTACAGAGTCACAGTGGAAATCTTTCTTTCCAGGCTACCTAACCCTTAAATTCTTCATTTCCAATGTCCTCCAGTGGCCACAGCGCTACATTCTTGTGACTACAGGAACTGAAGGTCATTGAATTTATTATACTAAAAGCACGTGCAAGCATAGGTTTAATAGAGCATACAAACAAATTCAGTTGAACTAGGGTCTGGTATTTTGGCTTGGTGGAAGTTATGAAGAAAATATGAGTAAGTCTGGATGTTTGGTATTGCAAGTGCTCAACAAAGAATTCGCAGAGGTGGGAAGGCAGCAGTCATGAGTAATTATGGCAGTTATGGAAAGTTTACTGTAGCCTCAAAATGCAAATTATTTCAGTGGCCTGAGATGACAGAAGGAGGGAAGAAAGCTGAGCCTTGCACAGAACTAAGATGTGCTAATTTGGCTCTACTAAAGAAAAGGTAGGAAGTTTGAATTTCCAGTACAGACCCATAAACTGTAAATTTTAACATTTCCCTGCTTACAAAGCTGAACCCAAAGACTTGTCACAGCCTTTTATACAGTTAACACAACAGTTTGTTGTCTCTAAAAGTAAGCTACATCCTAGTATGACACCAGTCTCTCTTGTCTAAAAACACCTATTTTCTGTAGCACAAAGAGAACTGAAATTCTGCAAAGACTAGACTGCCTGGAAGATATTAGACTCAATGGATGATATTTTTTTACCAAATCACCAGTATACTCATTAGGTTGAAGTTTCATTTTCAAAAGAAGGGAAATGAAAATATGAACATAAGAGCCTGTCATGAGGCTCTTTCTCCTCACACCTACTAATGCTTTCTCCACATCAGTGACTATCTAGGAGAATGACTGCCAAGTCCCAGTCTGTCCTGTGCATGACCAGATAGTAAGGAGGGCATTTCTTAGCAAAATACCAATATTTGCAGGAAGGAAAATTCCAGTGGTCCTTCAACAGTTGCAGCCAGTTTAAATCCATTCTAGCAGTGATACTCATAATCCATCAACTGCAAATTGCCATTAGTAAGAACTCATGTTACAGCTCATGGACTAAAACATATACCTAATCTATATCCCTTCTTTGACACACAGATTATATACTCTGGGCATATTAATAAGTTAAATGGTCAAAGTGATGGATGAGAGAGTAAGACAAATCTAGAAGACCCTTGAATAGCAAACACACTTTTCCATTGGATAAAGTAGCATTTGTTACTGCACAGCTTTGTCTCCATCCCTGTATCCACTATAGCAAGCATAGAGAACAAAGTTTTATCACAGGGCTTTCAAATCTTCAGCCCACCCCCTTGAGTTAAATTTCATTCATTGAGAGAAAAAGGAAATGGGTCTTCTCTGAATGGTGACAGGAAATGGGGAGAATGCTCTCCACAACACCTAACAGTTCTATATTTATACTGTCCAACAAAAAATTATTCTTTTGGATTACTGACCTCAGCCCAGCCCTGTCACTATGGATCTGCCCAGCCATCCTGGGTTTTGTCTGACCCTGGTCACCCTCATTGGTCTGATCCTGACCTGACCTGTGAGCTTACTTCCCAGCCTTGCCTTCACTTAGCCCCACAGAGAAACTTGATGTCCTAGGCTCAAGACTGTCCATGGATGCACCCCCCTCTCTCCCTTCCCCAGTGTACCCTGTTCCTTCACTGGGGATGGTGGGACCAGGCCCTGACCAGTGAAGATCCTTGCCCTGTCAGCTCACGGATAGCCCTCAGCTCTCAGCCCTCACTGCATGTTGGCAGCATGGCCCTTGCTCTCCTCTGAAAACAGCTGGCATTCATTTTTTTGAAAGCAAGTTAAGACTTCTGAATGGGTTTTAATTAGCTACCCTCAGGTTATTAAAATACATAAGCTTGATGATGGCCTTTTCCTTTTAACTTTGGAACTCCATTAGCTTTAGACTATGAAGGGTTCAGGATTGCTAGTTTTTTAAGCTGAATACATGTCATTTGAAAAATAATTTACTTTAAAATAGATATAATTAAAAAACTCTTGCATGGGTTCCTTTGGGAGCTAAATCACTCCACCTGTTTCAAAATTTTGCACTTCTCTAGCTGTTCTCAGTCACCAAGTAGACTGTACACTCTGGAGAGTCCATGCTTGTGGGCAAATGATAAAATTTTAAGGGGAGGTCCTTAGGGTGTTTCTCTTTTCTTCCAGTATAAAATGTAAGCTGCAAGATATTTAAAGATTTTGTGATTTTGTAATCAGTCGTTCTCACAGATTTCCTGTACTAAAATGTCAGCAATGCTAATGGTATGGCAACTGGAGAGCATGTTCAGAGAAATAAATTCACTTACAGTATGATTCCTTGAGTCTAGTTTCATTACTTCTTGCTAAGACTGTTTGATGGTTCTACTTATATGTGGTTTTCAAACATGGGTTATCATTAATCGTTGACTAGGTTACCTCAGCCAACATACGATCTTCACAGTACAATTCCAAAACCAGATCAACTTCTGTTGTCTCTCCTATCCTTGCAGCAGAAGCAGGGAACATACCCTTCCTATATCAGGGCCTACAAAGAACCAGTGAGATCCTCCTCCCTCCTTGGAACAGCTGCTCAGAAATTTGTGTCATGAGGTTCACTATGAGAGTATTATTTTTACTTCCCACCTGGCAAAATATTATATGTAGTTTATATACTATCTGATATGAATAGTAAGAAAATAAGTTGTTTAGTGTAAAGTCATTTCCAAAGCCAGAAAGAACAAGTGTATTACACTGGCCTCTTTCCTAACACACAATTTAATCCTGTAACCCTTACTTTAAGTCTAACAACCTTTGACTAAAATGTTCCTTTAAGAAATGTCCATGGGTGAAATACTTTCCAAAGCCTCCAACATTGACATACTTTCTGTTTGCTTCTATGGTGTTGACTTATTTCAGGATTCAAAAAATTTTCTTTAACTGCCTGATCCTATAATTAACCTAATACTAACCCGGTCAGGTAGGGGGAAACAAAATAGCCATATGTGACCTATGCATCTCAAGAAACCAAACTAAACAGCTTGAATTTTACATAACAAATATTCAAAACAAGCTTTGTCTGTAGTTTGAAGACCAGGTCAAGAATCAGAATGAGTGGTAGTTCCAGGGGGAATAACTATGACATTCCTGTTACATAACTGTTAATTTATTTTTAGAGACAAAATAAGAGGGACACATATATACTTAGTGACATAAATAGACAAAAAATCCAACATCCAACTACAGTTGCAGGGGACTTAGTATTTAGGCAAGGTAGATACTCCTTAAAATGTTGCTTTTTGTTTACGGAATATTAATGGACATAATCACAATGTTTATCTTTGCGATAGGGGAAATTAGTGAGGTGGCTTACCCAAAGTCCATGGCATGCAAACACTCCACAACTCAATCTCTGATCTGTGACTACAAAATAGAACCTGTCTTTCTATTTACACATCACAAGTACATGGTTATCATAAAAAATATGTTGTATGTTTGATAAATAGAGTACACATATAATTGAGCAGGAGTCCATGGAACCCATAATTTTATCTTGTACAAAAGAGACAAACATGCCTCTATTCCATGAGGAACACTAAGATAAACTGAATGATCAATTCTTCCAATTAGTTTGCTTGCAGTTCCAACAGCTGAATATGGAAACTAGGTTATCTTATGAATCTAAAGCCTCACACTTTAACTTGAATGGAAACATAGCTCATTATTTTTTTGCTTACAGGATGTTTACCAAGATAAACATCTCCTTTGCATTTCTTTTCTTAAAAACTGAAAAGAAACCATCTACTAAATCCTGCCAAAAATGTCTCATCTCTTTCCATCTAGTGCTGCTAATTTAAGAGTCTTTCTAAGTGGTGCTGAAGTTCAACATGCAGTATCAATTCTTATGTCTAATAGTTATAGTTCACGATACTGAAGCTGTTTTGGAAATTCTGGAGAAGCACAGAACCCGGAAGAGGGATTTAACTGTATTAGCAGAATGAACTATAAGTAAAAAAAAAAAAAAAAAAAAAAAAAAAC
>NW_020799107.1:23628175-23631699 GCF_003259725.1 Athene cunicularia
AGGTCTAGTGATCCTATTTCTTCATGCTAGACTATACTACACAGACTACAGTGAATATGTAAACTAGTGAAGTGAACTGAATATTTCAGCTTCCTGGACAAGAGAGTGCATGCATGCACATGTGTTTGTGAACATATCTGAGAATTCTGCAATCTTATACCAACTTTGGTAATGACTGAAAAATGTGCAGAATCAAAAATGGGTATTTTCAGTATTGACCTGAAATCATTCAAAATTTGATGCTTAAAAATTGTGAAATTATCCTTATCATCAAGTGGATTAATGTTTTCTGTTCATACTGCAGAACAACATCTACATATTCCATACAACAGTAACCAAGTCCTGGCTGTTTAGTGCTGTTAACAATTCCAGAACACCTCTGATACTCCTAAGGTCTTTTTCCTTGGGCATGGCTTTGAAATCCAAAGCCAAACTTTCTGCTAATACCAGCATGATGATTTTCAACAGCTCTTTCATTTTAAAGCTAGTGATAAAATACTTTGGCTTCCACTGTCTGGCAGTTTTACATACAAACTACTTTTGCCTAAGTACTTGGCTAAAACTTTTCTACAATCTGGATTCTCTAACAGAAAAAACAGCTTGAGACATACTGGAGAAGTCCCCCAAGAACTCCATATCACTGTGATGCAGCTGATTTTTTTCAAAGTATCCTTAGCCATACTGTGATATGTTAAATACTCAACCTCACTGGAAGGAAAAAGAGAAAGAAAGTACATTGTACAAAAGTCATGATGAAATTATCAAAAATATATAGGTTTTATCCTGTCAGATACAAATCTGAATTCTCAGAATTGTGAAAGGAACAGGATGAATATACACCTTAAGAAGAGAGGTCCTTGTAGCAGTACTTCTGTTTGTAGGAGGTGTGTGGAAAAAAAAATAGTCAGGTGCAAAACAAGTGAAAGAGATAACCCCCCAGATTTTAACAGCCGGGTTGCTGGAGAGCATGATTCTCCACACTGATCCCAAAAGGAGACTCAAAACTTCTCATCCATTACACTTCCTGCTTGGAGAAATGAAAGCAATAGTTGTAAGCTTCCCACTAACCTGACATGTAAACAATAGGAGGGTGACTGTTTTGTTTCCCTAGACATGCTGACATTCTAGACTAAAACCTACACCCCAGAGTCCCAAGGGAACTGGCTGATGTAGTTGCCAAGCCACTCTCCATGACAAATGAAAAGTCATAGAATCATAGAATGGTTTGGGTTGGGAGGTACCTTAAAGCTCATCCAATTCCAATCTCCCTGGCATGGGCAGGGACACCTTCCACTAGACCAGGCTGATCAAAACCCTGTCCAACACGGCCTGGAACACTGCTAGGGAGGCAGCATATACAACTCTTCTGGAAAACCTGTTCTAGTGTCTCACCACCCTCACAGTAAAGAATTTCTTCCTTACATCTAATCTAAATCTACCCTCTCAGTTTAAAAACACTATGCCTCATCCTATCACTACACTCCCTGATAAAGAATCCTTCCCTATCTTTACCGTAGCGCTCTCTGCCTGTCCTCACAGGCGAGGTGACTCCAGCCCTTTTGGCATTTTCATGGCCTCCCCTGGAATCACTCAAAAAGGTCCATGTCCTTTTGATGCTGCGGGCCCCAGAGCTGGAAGCAGCACTGCAGGTGGGGTCTTACAAGGGCAGAGTAGAGGGGAAGAATCACCTCCCCGAACCTGCTCGCCACACTTTCCTTGATGCAGCCCAGGACACGGTTGCCTTTCTGGGCTGTGAGCGCACATTGCCGGCTCATAGTCATTTTTCCACCCACTAATACCCCCAAGTCCTTCTCTGCAGGGCTGCTCTCAATCCACCCATCACCCAGCCTCTACCTCTGCTTGGGATTGCCTTGACCCAAGTGCAGGACCTTGCACTTGGCCTTGATGTAATTTATGAGGTTTGTACAAGCCCAATTCTCATCTCTTAAGGTCTCTCTGAATGGCATCACTTCCATCCAACATGCCAACTGCATGACACTGCTTGGTGCTTGGTGCTGCCAGCAAACTTGCTGAGGGTGCCCTCAGTCCCATGTCCATGTCACCAACAAAGATGTTAAACAGCACCAGTCCCAATCCTGACCCGTGAGGAATGCCACTCGTCACTACTCTCCACTTGGACACCAAGCCGTTGACCACAGCTCTTGGAGTGAGACTCTGGATGCGAACATCCAGTCAGTTCCTTATCCACTGAGTGGTCCATCCATCAAATCCATGTCTCTCTAGTTTAGAGACAAGGATGTCATGTGGGACAGCGTCAAATGCTTTGCACAAGTCCAGGTAGATGCCGTTAGTTGTTCTTCCCTTATCCACCAGCGCTCTAACCCCATTGTAGAAGGCCACCAAATCTGTCAGGCATGATTTGCCCTTAGTGAAGCCATGTTGGCTGTCACCAATCACCTCCTTATTTTCCATGTGCCCTAGCATAGTTTCCAGGAGGATCTGCTCCATGATCTTGCCAGGCACTGAGATGAGACCCACTGCTCTGTATTTCCCCAGGTCTTTCACACAACTTCTGCTGGGTAATCATCTAGCTACAGAGTCCTGCAATTTACTGATGGTATGGTTACAAACCTCAGGTACAGAACCTTGAGAATGTAAGAAACAGCAATGACTGCAACTAGTCATCTCAGGAACCATAAGTATCATAAACTCTGATCATGAAAATACTTCACTGAACAGTTATACCACTTCAAAGATGTACTAGTGCATAGCAATTCCATATAAATATCTGCAAACTACGTCCGGACAAGCTGGGATCACTGCCTGGCTTTGCACTGCACTAGGTAGATGGTGATTCTCTAGTTCTGGTGTGATAACTGCATATTTTAGTTCTCCAAATTCAGTTCCCTAAATGTTGGTCAAGAGGCTTTCTGACATAGCAGCACAGCAGTAAAGTGCAAATTAGTGAACTTGCTTTAAGAACCTTAAATTTTTCTGCAGCTGCTAGAACAGCTTCAGTTTTTCTTATTGATCAATAAAAGATTGATCAATATTTACTGAGAACAACACGGTAAGAATATTCAACACAGAGCCAGATGGATTATTACTTTTCTTCCTTCAAGTATGGTGACATGCCAAATATTGCCACTGTGTCATCCTCTCATTTGAATAAAAATGTGAAGGAAAAGAAGATATTTCTGAGACCTTAGTTTGATCTGGTGATGAAAACATTGTTGAGACAAAGCAGAAATGTTACAGAAGCCTTTGAACATGAGGAAAAATAAGTTTGTGAAAGGGAGTTCTCAGTTCCTTATCTCTGCAACCAAGGAGAAAAAGGATAACCAAAAGAGGGTAGGAGAGGCCCCAGGTTAAACCTGATTCCCTTTCAGTGTAAAGTTTCAATTTTTTTTACACATTTACAGGGAGAATTGTCTACAGATGCTAGTACAAGATACACGATTAAGGAGAGACACTTATGTCATAGTGAGCATAGGCTTGTAAAAGCAGCTATTTTTCATACAAAAGGCGTAATTATAAACTCCAAATAGAATAAAACTTTTCTC
>NW_020799107.1:23631749-23651757 GCF_003259725.1 Athene cunicularia
CTTTTTTTCCCTTTTTAATAATGGTTGTTATGTTTCCCGTTTTCCAGTCAGCAGGAACTTCACCAGACTGACATGACTTCTCTAGCAGTCACTTCATGTGCCAGTTCCCTCAGGACCTGTGGATGCATCTCATCAGGCCCCATGAACTCATACATCTTCAGGTTCCTTAGATGGTCAGAAACCTGATCTTGTCCTACAGTGGGTGGTCATCCTGATTTTGGCCAGGACAGAGTTAACTTTCCTTAGGCTGAGAGGGCGCACAGCTAGAAGGCCAGGCCCAGATGTACTGCATCCAGCTCTGTAGTCCTCAGTACAGGAAAGACATGGACCTGTTGGAGTTGGTCCAGAGGAGGACCACAAAAATGATCAGAGAGATGGAACAGCTTTCTCATGAGGAAAGGCTGAGAGAGTTAGAGCTGTTCAGCCTGGAGAAGAGAAGGCTCCAGGAAGACTTAACTGCAGCCTTTCAATACTTAAGAGGGGCTTATAAGAAAGATGGGAACAAACTTTTATTAGGGCCTGTTGCAAAGGACAAGGGGTAATGGTTTTAGACTAAAAGATGGTAGCTTCAGACTAGACATAAGGAAGAAATTTTTTACAATGAGGGTCATGAAAGACTGGAATAGGTTACCCAGAGAGGTGGTAGATGTCTCATCCCTGGAAATATTCAAGGTCAGGTGGAATGGAGTTCTGAGAAACCTGATCTAGTTGAAGATGTCCCTGCTCGTTGCAGGGGAGTTGGACTAGATGACCTTTAAGGGTCCCTTCCAACCCAAACTATTCTATTATCCTGGCATATGAAGTACTCATCTTCCTGTACTTAATGGAGAAAATGAACAAGTTAAAAAGCTGTATTAACTTTAACGTGTCACAGAAATATCCACATTCTTTTACCAACTACAACTGCAAATTATAGTCATTTGAAGGCTGTACTAACGCTTCACAAGAGCTCTGGAAAGCAGAAAACATTTAAAGTACAGTGAGGTTTGATGACAGCCTGAATCATCCTCAATAGACTCAGACTTGTGGCTGGAGTTATCACACAACTTCTGCTGGGTAATCATCTAGCTACAGAGTACTGCAGCGTCTCTATTGCAATTTACTGATGGTATGGTTACAAACCTCAGGTACAGAACCTTGAGAATGTAAGAAACAGCAATGACTGCAACTAGTCATCTCAGGAACCATAAGTATCATAAACTCTGATCATGAAAATACTTCACTGAACAGTTATACCACTTCAAAGATGTACTAGTGCATAGCAATTCCATATAAATATCTGCAAACTACGTCCGGACAAGCTGGGATCACTGCCTGGCTTTGCACTGCACTAGGTAGATGGTGATTCTCTAGTTCTGGTGTGATAACTGCATATTTTAGTTCTCCAAATTCAGTTCCCTAAATGTTGGTCAAGAGGCTTTCTGACATAGCAGCACAGCAGTAAAGTGCAAATTAGTGAACTTGCTTTAAGAACCTTAAATTTTTCTGCAGCTGCTAGAACAGCTTCAGTTTTTCTTATTGATCAATAAAAGATTGATCAATATTTACTGAGAACAACACGGTAAGAATATTCAACACAGAGCCAGATGGATTATTACTTTTCTTCCTTCAAGTATGGTGACATGCCAAATATTGCCACTGTGTCATCCTCTCATTTGAATAAAAATGTGAAGGAAAAGAAGATATTTCTGAGACCTTAGTTTGATCTGGTGATGAAAACATTGTTGAGACAAAGCAGAAATGTTACAGAAGCCTTTGAACATGAGGAAAAATAAGTTTGTGAAAGGGAGTTCTCAGCTCCTTATCTCTGCAACCAAGGAGAAAAAGGATAACCAAAAGAGGGTAGGAGAGGCCCCAGGTTAAACCTGATTCCCTTTCAGTGTAAAGTTTCAATTTTTTTTACACATTTACAGGGAGAATTGTCTACAGATGCTAGTACAAGATACACGATTAAGGAGAGACACTTATGTCATAGTGAGCATAGGCTTGTAAAAGCAGCTATTTTTCATACAAAAGGCGTAATTATAAACTCCAAATAGAATAAAACTTTTCTCATTTTCACTAACTGATCTTTTATCCACCTGGAGATTGCATAGGCCAACAAATACAGTAGGATTATGGAGGAAGTCAGAAGCTCTGAACATGTATATGAATAGAAATGCTTCTTATGTTTCAATCTGCATCTCATATGGCATAGCTATTGAATCCTCGAGGCCAGTCTGTAACTTTGAGGTTTGGGATGTCTGTCATACAAACTGATGCCTCTCACCTTATTCATGGACATATTCCTGTATTTCATAGTCTTCAGACAGCTTTCTGCATCACACAAAGTTTCCCTGAAGCCAGAGGTCTCCAGGCAGAAAAAGGTCCATGCAATTCTGTCAAACGGATTTAGCAACTTCCCAGAACTACAGAATAAGGCCATATATTTTAAAGTGTTCAGAGACTAGTGATGTAGTTTTCTTTATGTGAGCACCATACATAGCACAGTAATTTTTTTATTAGATCTCTAGGTAATACTGAAATACTCACAGTTATATTACACATGGTAATGTTTCATACTATGCTATGAATACTTAGCATGCATAATGATCTTCTAAAGGACTTGATTTAATCTTAACATCTTCCTATAAACCAAAGCAAAACAGAAAAAATACACACAAGAACAAATTTTGACCAACTATGTGCTCCAGCCAGGAAAACACTTTAGCATCTGCTTTATACCTTCTCTGGGGAGTCCTTTTATGATTAAAATTAAGCAGTTTCTTAAGTGCTTTGCTGGATTAGCTCCCTAGAGCAAAACCACAAGATTTTACAGTTTGTCACAATATTTCTGATTTAATGAGTCCCTGTGCTTTTGTCAATTGGCATCTGAACATTAATGTTTTCCAAGTATAGTTGTTGCTTGAGTGAATATGGGTAATAAAAATCTGTAGTGTTGCACAAAAATATTTGATTCTGTCCTTTCATTTTCCATGAAGAGATATTTTCTGAACCTAATTAATAGTGCAAGTTAATTGTTAAGTAGCAGCTGCTGTAGTATTCTTGAAGAGTTTCTGAACATAGTGTTAGAAGGAATTCTAATTCCAAGGTCTTGAAATACTATGCATATTTTTACATTCTCTCTCTCTTTCTTCTGTGGTCATTATTCTAATGAACAAGTTTAGCTAACACCTCTGAGGAAAGGTAGGTATTAACAGACCCAATTACTGTAACATCCATAACTAATCAAGAGCTGTGAAGTGGCTCAGCAGGGAGTCTAACTCATAGACTAGGATTGATCTACACAGAATTTGTATGTGGGAATGAAATGATCTAATTCCCACCAAATATTGTTTAAATTATTGAAAGCACTTAGGGTATATGCTGTGCTTTCTCCATTGTCTCCCAATCTGTTAATCCATTAAATTAAGACCTTGGTCCTACATAGCACAAAAAAATCCCAAACAAAACACTGAGCCTACAGATACTGATCTCAAAAAAGGGAAGAAGGAATTTTCCTTTCTTATTTTTTGCACTTCAGTTACTACAAGCTCCAGTAATGGGAGTATTAGATGGTCACTACATTGCTATGTTCTTCTCTAAATAATAACTGCTAATAAAAACAGGTTACAGGGTTAGGTAAATTTTTGGTATGGATATTTTTATCTTCATATTCTGGCAGGTGCTGTATAAAAAAAGTAATCTAAAATTTTGCAATTTGAGCCAAAATGAAGACATGAAACAAAAAGGTTATTTTAAATATATACTCTTTATTAATTAACTAAATGTAATTCATTTAAATTAAGTCCCAGTGAGCTTAATATTTGCTTAAAGAAAGATTTGTCTAAGAACTTCAAAATTTTGTGTTTGGGTTTTTTTTTTTTTTCCCCAGTGTGCCAACATCACCGTGCAAGCTTATTGATTTGCGGGTGGAAAAGAAAAATTTGTCACATCTAAATTGTGTCAATAAAGATCACAGGCAAAAAAATTGTTTCATTTTTGTTTTACATCTGAACTACAAGTTTAGGATAAAAACTGAAAATAACATTAGCTGCAGGAAAAAGCTTTCTGAACAGCTAAAGAGATAATATTACAGGACATTTAATTTTAAGGAAAAAAAAAATTTCAAGGTTGAGTTTTCCCTTAAACTAAAGGGAGCACATTTGTTTTGAGGACTGCAATGCAGACTGTGTCATGTTCCTTAAGAAGTGAGAAGAAAGAAAACCAGTTTTCTTTGTTGTTAACAGAAAACAAGAAATCAAAATAAATGATGGATCAAATCCATATTTAGGGTAAATCAATGTCAGCTTGGATGAAAATGCCATTTATAGAAACTAAGGGTCTGCACCCTTGCATTTAAATCAAGATAAAAAGTAAAAATTCCTCTGTCAACTCCAACTTGGCCAGCAATTTCATCAAGGAGACATTATGGCACAAATACCAAAACACACTCAAGATTATGGTACTTAGGGCCACTGAAGTACTACTCTTCCCCAGCAAAGAGAATCTTTGCCATTTACTGGCAAAGGTATACCTCCCATTGACTGCAGATAGGACTTGTCTGAGGTGCTATAAAATATATCGGGTATGAAAGAGACAGCTTAAAGTTGCAGTAGTTAAATACAAAACCAGGATTTCCGCTTTTCCTTTCTGCTCTTGATATTTAAACTAAGATACAGTTCTTGTTTTGGCTGGGATAGAGTTAATTTTCTTCATAGTAGCTTGGATGGGGCTATGTTTTGGATTTGTGATGAAAACTGTTGATAACACAGGGATGTTTTCATTATTGCTGAGCAGCACTTACACAGAGTCAAGGCTTTTTCTGCTTCTCACACCACCCTGCCAGTGAGGAGGCTGGGGATGAACAAGAAGTTGGAAAGGGACACAGCCAGGACAGCTGATGCCAGCTGACCAAAGGGCTATTCCATACCATATGATGTCATGCTCAGCATATAAACATGGGGGAAGAAGAAGGAAGAGGGAAGACATTCGGAGTGATGGCGTTTGTCTTCCCATCCTGGAGATAGCTGAGCACCTGCCTGCCAATGGGAAGTAGTGAATGAAACCCTTGTTTTGTTTTGCTTATGCACAGCTTTCCTTCACCTAATAATCTGTCTTTATCTCAACTCACAAATTTTCTCACTTTTACCCTTTCAATTCTCCTTCCAATCCCCTTGTGGGGGGAGTGAGGGAGTGGTTGTGTAAGGCTGATCTGCCTACCGGGGTTAAACCATGACAGAGACCAAGACATGGGCTCTCAGCAGTAGAGATGGATTGGGAATTCAGATTCGATATAAAGTATGAGATTTTGTATATCATCTCTGTCCATAATCAATGAGAACAGACATATGCTCATGTTGGAGTAATCCAGAGCAGTGACATAAAAACTCAGCATCTCCAAGCTCGATGCAAATGCCTACCTTTGGATGAGTGAACTGAGAAAAGGAAAGAAAGAAGACATAATTGATGATTTCAGGAATGTGTTCATGACTATTTGTACTGCTAAATAAAGAAAACTCCATGAGCAAAACCCCTGAAAGGGCCAGCAGAGCTGAAGCTGTGTACAAAACATCACTAAACCATGCCTGTGTTTCAAATAACTTGTTCTTTTAAATATTTCAAGTTTCTTAATATAAAAGCATTTAACATATTACCAAAGGTCAACAGTTGCAACTTCAGCCTAATGAATACCCATTTGCATAAACTTCATAAATTAGATTGCCTTTTTCAAATGATATAATTGCTTTACTAATAAAGAATTTCAAAATCAGGCCTACTTCCTTGAGCTCTTTGACTAGAAGTAACAGCTACACTAGTGCTCTTGTAGGCCAAGCTTCTCAAAAGTAACAAAGCAGTTCTCACAGATTTAATTGTTTGTTCTCTACTTTGAGACATCAAGAAAATCTGTAAATTCATACTGATTTTTTACCATACAAAGAAACCAGGCCTCTATGAAGACCCATTTATTCTACAAAAGATCTTTCAGAAATAATGAAAGCACAAAGGAGTATCATTAGGAAGCTAATCTTCTCACTTTAATAGGAAAAAATGGAAAACTTAGAAATGAAACCAGCAATTCTTAACCATCTTGGAAAGGAGCCAAATTGTTTCATCTCAGATTCAGTTACCACAGTACTTATTTCCTAGGGAATAAATAACCCCCTATTTAGGAATTATACCTTACCAAAAAATGCAGATTAATACAGGAATTGCATATCTTATTGCTGGTCTTTGAATTAATGTTTTGCAACACAACTCTGAGTATATATACATTTTAAAGCAAAGGAAGCTGATGGTTATATTATGTCTTATGGACATACCACTGAAGAATTAGGTCACAGGAAATTATTCCTAAATAAATCATTCTTTTCTTTTCCTACCTTTGACATCCTATACATTCATGGTTTTCATAGAACTTGTCCATCCAGTTCTACATTCTGTCTTCTATACTAATTTTAGAGGACGGTGCATGACACCCAATAACAGAGAAGCAGGAAGAAACTTCCTCCAAGCAAGTAGGTTTTCAGTTTACTTCTAAAGCCATAACCACATCAAAACCAACCCCTTCCCACTGACGAACTTTATTTGTTTAGTAATACTGCACAGATTTTAGGCACAGCCTCTTCCATCAGTTTGACTGTTGCTGAGCATACATTTTTCAATTACTCATTTTTCTTTCTTAAGAAAAATAAGCACATCATCCAGCAATGTAGAATGAAAACAGATCTACAAAAGTTCTTAACTCAAACTTTTCATTTTAATTGTGTTTAACTGCTTCTTATTAAAGCAAATCACCCAGTCTCTCTGTTATGTTCTAGAATTGCACAGAATGCAATACAATCTATGACTTAATTGCATGGCTCATGATAGTGCAGATTGAAATGACCAGGTCTCTCTGTCCTCTCACGAACATCTCATCCTCCCAGGAGGAGCATGTATCAGGCTTTTTGTCAGTAGTCACGTGGTACCATCATAAAACACATGACTAAATCAAGATCTAGAATAATATAATCCAGCATCAGTTCACAAGAATACATCACACTATAAATTCAGCTCATAGACAGCTACCAGATCTCAGTGGAGTTTGAGCCAACATGCTTGAAACTGTGCAACTGTCAACTAAATGCCTGAATATATATACATAGATATAGGCATGTAATATATATACTAAAAAAAATAAAGATCAGGATGTGGAGGGGTTGTTTGCTTTTCCAGCACAGTATCTAAAACAGCAAGTACAAACACACAAGAAATAAACAAGAATAGATATGTAAGAAAGTTAGAAAAGGTTTATTTCTAATTATTTATTATTAGAGTTAATCAAATGCAATCAACTTCAGTTTTTCTTCAACTGACAGGATTTATTCATTTTTATTAATACTGCCTCTTTTCTCAGCCACTTTTAAGGATTACTATCTCTTTCTGTAATAATCTGACAAGATGTCATGAAAGATGATAGCAAATGTTATCCTGCCTTCAAAGATCTTAAACACAAACAAGGAATAAAAGAGGGCAGGAAACAATTGATGTAGTTGTATTCACATACAGTTACTTAATCAGGTCTGCACTTCTATCAATATTTCATTACTGCAGTTTCTACTGAAGTCTGTCAAATTCCACTGTCATTCAGTTGAAATCCTAGGTTTTAGAATTTTGGTTTATTAGTTGTGTGTGTCTTTAGTCAGATCAAGGGATTTTTTAAGGAATAGAGCATTTTTAAAAAAAATATTATTTTTAAAAGCACAAATAGTTGATAGTTAATATCCAACATCAAAAGGAGATTCATAATCCAGATTCTTGATAGGGCATGCGCTCTGAACTCCTGAATTCCTTTGGAAAATTCAACTACAAGTGTCAGAATGAAAACAGAAAAGCTCTTTTTGTATTTTGAGTTCTGTCTGATTCCATTACTGATAAAATACACTTGGTCACTCTTGATAACATGAAAGAGATAAAGTATTGCTTAAAAAAAGTGAATTACCTTCAAGTACACACATGAACAGCAAAATATTCTGAAACTATATTGGGAACTGAAGAATATGCCACACAGTCTGAGGCTAAGATACAAGTCTTGACTGCAGGTTTATCAGGTGGCTAAAGGAAAGGAGGAATTCTTCAAGGAAATGGGTACTTATAAACTGCAAACCACTGATTTCTCTTAGGATAAAACAGTGACAGCAACTATTGCAGGTTGGACATGGACAGAAATCATTAACAATAAGCAGAATTTTGCCACAGGAGTTTCAGCATAATTTTAATATGAACGGCAAAGTATTAAATATGTTTATGAAGTTAATAGGTAATTAATAGATTGTAATTATCATAACCCATATTCCAAACAGCTTTCATATGATGACAGTATCTTTGAAGAAAATGCATTTAATTGTCCGTATTTTCAGCACAGATTCTTGAACTGTAAGAAGTCTAACAACTGATGAAACATATGCCAGAGATGGGCTGCTGATATTTTTAAAACCACAACTTTTTGATAGAAAATGCAATTTTAGCTTTAAAAAAATTCTCACAAACACATTTCAGATGATTGATTTTTTTCCCACTGGTAGTTAGAACCACTTTTTATACCACTTCTTTTTCTTTGTTCCTAGTGATGAAAAGTATAATCAGAAAAAATTATATTTTTATATCAGCTACAGTGATATTCATGTAGTTTCACATGAAGGAAATTTTACTGGGATGTTCAGAGACATTAAAAAAATATTTGAAAATTATTGAAATCTCCTTGATATTTTTTCTCACAATTCCCCTTTTTTTTCTCCCAGTCAATCAACTAACCTTCTAATAAAACACAGAGAAACACGCCCTAACTATAAAAAGTGAGACCAGGTGGTGTTTCAAGTGAAACTGGAGATCAGTTTGCAAATGCGTCTAATTGCACATTAGTGCTTATAAAACTTCACAGCAGGGAACTAAGCACAAACCTCAGAGAAAAACTATTTTTTCTCCCCTCAGAAAACCCTACTGTGCTATGCCCTGTGGGGGGACACAGTCACCCTATTTAATTCAGTTTCTTGTCATGTTCCATGTAAAAAGAATTTCCAGAAGTCTGCTCTTGTTTTAAGGGAAGACTAACTAGACTCAAATATGCTTAACTAACTCCTAAGAGGTTGTGTTTTCCTTGAACTACACCTTCAGCCCTTCCTAGAAATAAACCCAAAAAACCTCAGATCTATGCCCAACTTTTCAGGGCACAGTCCCAACCATAACATGTTTGGATGTATTCATCTAGAGGAAGTCAAAAAAATAAAAGCCCCACTGTACACCAGTGACCAGGGAAGCCTCAAGGGGACATTTGTGATGAACATGGTTTCATATAAGGTCATGTTTGAATGGATATGGCTGGAAGCACAATCTGTTTAGAGTCCCAGTGTAAATGAGGTGTTGCTGGATAGCCAGCTCATGGATATATCTGACTGATTGAATTTTTTCCATCATAGCCTGGGGGATGGTCATTTAGAGATTGGGAGTCTTTTCTGACTGAAATGAAAAAGATTTAAAATATATTTGAAGATGACAGATAAGAAGCATCAGGGACTACACACATTCCATGGAAATAACTTTCTCTAAATATAAAGTAATAACAGAACCTTAGAAGAATACACAAGCAAACCAGCAGCTGTGGGAGAAAGAACAATACTTCTCAAGGTTAGTCAGAGCAACAGTTTGACAAAGAAAACCTCTGTCACCAAAATAAGAGAAAAGCTTGCTTGTTGCTAGCCTGTGGCTGGTATTTTAAAGGGTAAAGTAATAAACTGCACACAAAGTGACAGGGTTGGAGGACCATGAAGTCACATTTATGTGTTTGGGTTTATTATCCTTGAAGACTCAGCAGCAAGGTAATTTTGCTTCAGCTTTCTTATAATGAGGAACACTAGTCTGGCTCACTTCTCAAAATCTCCCCAGAGAAAATGTATGTACATATACCATTTAGTGAGTACACACCAATTCCAAAATTTGGGATAAAACTAGCTGCAGAAATATATCATGCAGGCAGTCACCTCTACTTCCCAGAAATATCAGTCTTTGTTTGGCAGACATATTTTTTCTGGTTTGTCCTCATAACAAGACACTTTTACATCTTTTCTTCTGTCATGACTGGCCCAGCTATGCTGGCTGGTGTAGGTGAGACTGAAGCCAAAACTCCAGCTGCACACTGTCAACCTGATTGTTGAATGACTACCAGCCATACAGGGGTCATATACTCTTGTATGCTCAATTTAAAAAAATCTGAAAAGCACACAAAATCATTAGGAAAGGCAGTTCTTAGTGGTCTTTTGTGCCCAAGAACAGCTACAAAGTCCAGGAGATCTCCAAACCTCATTGTATAAGGACTCACAAAAGCTTTAAATAGATACCTAAAAGCTGTAAGCCACACTTGGGAAACAAGTTTTGCTGCTATTCCACATTGATTATTTTGCCTTGGAAGTACACTGAGTCACATATGGAGATGTGAATGCATGTCAGATGAATAACACTAACTTGCATAGAAAAAGTAACCAATAATACAGACATTTTTTTTTTCTATCAGTCTTTCTTGGCAAAAATATACGGAACTAGCCAAGTGCCTTTTCCTTGTTAAGTGGCAGTCTGGGTGTCCTAAGCCATTTTTATGTTGTGCACCGTGAACCTTACCTTTCATTCCATTTGTAGTAGGGTTGCTCTCATCTTAAATGGCTACTCAACCATTAATGTTGTTTAAGAAGTACAGAGGCTCATGAACATCTAATTAGTTTTATAACCACATGTGCTGGTTTTGGCTGGGGTAGAGTTAATTTACTTCATAGTAGCTAGTATGGGGTTATGGTTTGGATTTGTACTGGAAACAGTGTTGATAATACAGAGATATTTTCATTACTGCTGAGCAGCGCATACAAAGAGTCAAGGCCTTTTATGCTTCTCACACCCCCACCAGCAAGTAGGCTGGGGGTGGAGAAGTTGGGATCAGACACAGCCAGGACAGCTGACCACCAGGCTATCCCATACGATATGATGTCATGATCAGTATATAAACCTAGGGCAAAAAAGGAAGCAGGGGATGTTTGGAGTGATGCTATTTGTCTTTCCAAGTAACCATTATATGTGATGGAGCCCTGCCTTCCTAGAGATGGATGAGCACCTGCCTGCTGATGGGAAGCAGTGAATTAATTCCTTGTTTTGCTTTGCTTGTGTGCACACCTTTTACTTTACTGTCTTTATCTCAATTCACAAGTTTTCTCACTTCTACCCTTCTGATTCTCTCCCCCATCTCACTTGGAGGGGAGTGAGCGAGCAGCTGTGTGGTGCTTACTTGGCTGTCTGGGGTTAAATGACAACACCAAGAAAATTACCATTTGAGTAGGAGAGACAAAAATTTTACTGTCCTCTAAACCTGATAACTGCCATAAGGAGTACTTTATGGACTACAGCTGTAGACTTAGCAAAGTACAGTGGCCACCTTTTCCATTAAAAGTCAATAGAATTTTGTACCTTAATACATCTTTCAAAATTTCTGCAAAACTTCAACCTATACTAACACCCATATATTTCTCTGCCTCTGTCCATTGTATTCTGCTAATCATAACTAACAGCTTTGACATGACATCAGTCCTATTCTTCAAGCCTTATAAATATGAAACATAACTTGGACCAGACATTTCCCCTCTTGTCCCACCAAGAGGTAGGTAGAGGACACAGAAGAGCTGTTCTGCCAGCCAAAGATGACTTCTTCCCAATCATCATCCATACTGAACATTTTGAAGTGGCCTTATTTTCCTGAATGCATGCCAGTGCCAAGTAGCACCACTGCAAGTTTTAAAAGGTTTAAAGTTATAAACAGTTTATATTAAAATCACAAAACCCAAACAAGTGATAGGAGATAGACAGGTGTATTGCAGCCTCCTTCTCCACTGTTTCCCTCAAAATGGTCATCCCCAGAGACTACCTCTATGACAGCCCTTGACATCCAAACACTTTGTATTCATTGAAGTCATATTACATATAATTTTCCAGTCCTTCTGGTGGACATCAGTACCCCTGCCTTAACACCTCTTCACCACTGGTACTCTGGTCATGAGCGGCTGAGATAATTTCTCAGGTCATAGAGATAAATAAACACTTATTATGCCTGGAAGCAGTTTTATCAATGTCCACAAAATACTTGACCAAGTTCTCCACCCTATCTGATACAATGCTTCCTATGGAACATCACTTGCCTGGACGCAGTGCAGAAAAACAGGAAGGCCTAAAGTCAGGACAAAGGCTGCCCAGAAAGAACATGAGCCAAAACAGCAGTGTTGCGGCAGATTTGTACAGCTCAATGCAAGAAGCATGTTGTCTCAGGAAACTCTATGAATCTGCATGCTTGATTCAGACATGATTACCCTTTCTGCAAATCTTTCTAGCATGGTGAGGTATTACGGACAGGCAGAATAGCTTTGAGTATGGGAATTGCTTTTTTAGGAGATGGGAGAAGGAAGAAAATTGATCTGACAGTGCAAATTGGTCTTTAGGGATGCACGTCTACACTCCAGTTGGCTCAAAGAAGCCAGTAATCAGTCCCCAGAGGACTTAATTTAATAATGTAGATATACCCCTAATTAAGTTCAGGAGGCTATCTCAGAGCCAGCAGCAGGTCTCTAGAACTCACAGAGGAGGAGTGAGATCCAGAAGACTAGAAAACATGATACTTGTCTATAAGAGTGAATAAAGGCTGAGAAAGAGAATTAGATTGGTAGTCCTAGAAAAATGAGCAAGAGCTGACATGGACCTTCTCAGAACAAGAATAGAAAAACCCCAAAGATAACCTAGATCCCCTCTTTGCAAATAATAGGGTTTATACATAAGTGAGCAGCAAGAGATGTTTTCTTCAGTAAAATGTTTAACAATTTCACATGATTCTTCCATCAGCAATCCAGAGAAAGGAAATGAACCTATTAGATGATAGGTGGAAACATATATTGCGGCTACTCTTGAAATAATCAAAGAATAATTGTTGCAGGTCTTCTCCTACAAATATGTATTGTATTTACTCATCCTCAGGATGTGACTTTACTTTTCAGGTTTAAGATCACTAGATGTACCTACAACTGAACTGTGAAAGGTCACAATGTTCTCCTCTATAGAAATTCTAACTTTTCAAGGCTGCTATCAAAAATTTTAACCCAAGACTGGATGCCTGGATGTCCTGTTTCACATGATCTCACACCATCTCTAAAAATTTATAGTTCTAAATCTAGAAATGAGTTCTGAAACAATATTTTTCTAAGCTTAGTTACATCTGTAACTAGCAAACATCCAACTGAGCTCAGTAATGATGCCGCAATGTCAGAACAGTGAGATAAGGATGAGGTTTTTAACCTTGGTATGTCTGACTTCACTGAAGCATAAATCTTTACAAAGCATTTCATACTGCTTTTAAAGTGCTGCATAGACACCCACACTCCTAAGCAATAGCAAAATCAAGTGTAGGAGCTTGTAAGATCAAAACATGGGCATTAAACTTATTTAAGGTACAGGAATTCGTCTAATCCTAGGAGAATTTCATCACTTGTCCTGTGATTAGCAGAAGCCATTACTCAGGCTATTTGTTTTCCCACTCCAGTGAAACATATTGTCACACATTTCTACCATAAGAATTTTAGATGGGGATCCATTGCACTAGTATGCCCTATACATACAAACTCTCTCAAAAGATAAACTTTTGAACTGCAAACAACAGAAACATCAAACACCAATGAAACAATAATTTCTGATAGCCTCCCATTTTGTAAGCTTACCTAGAGAACAAACGGTCCACAGAAATTTGTCCTGCACTGCATTACAGTGACATGATTACATTAAGGTTGAGAAAAGATAAAAAAGAACAACAGAGCTTTGGTGAGGAAAATACAGGGTTTTAACACTTCTCTTAAATCTGTAAAAGATAACTTGAGAGCTGCAAGAGGGGTATTTCTGAGCTAAGGTTATATGCTGAGGAAGACAGAATAGCTCTAGTGACTATGATTAAGTTTCTTTTTCTGAGACAGGAAACCAATGTTCAAACTTTATGACTGCTGCACAAGGACTCTGAAAACCTCCCAATGGCAGGTTTTCCTCTTTAAAGCAGAGAAAAGGCATGGCAAGACCATAGCTGTCACCACAGCTAAAAATTGAACCAAGTCTGCTCAATTACAATTCAGATTTAAAAACTAGATCAGAAGCAGTCTTTTGAAGTAGAAACTCATTGCAAGTGGGAGGTTTCATTTCTTAAAATCATCACTGAAAACTTCTGGTGGCACTGAAAGGCAGATCAGCAAATGAAGTAGAGACTTATCTGAGTAGAAAGACCAAAACCAGTAATTCTTGTGCGTATGGGAAACTGGCTAGAAGGGTTTGAGCAATATGAGTGTAGTAGACCCCACATACAGGACAGAGAGTCTGTAATCCACCCCAGCAACCTTGTGAGCAAGTGTCATGTTTGACAAAGTGCTTCATGTTGAGACACACCATCTGTAAGGAATATTAGAAACTCCAAGGAGATGTCATGCTTGATAAAGCTGGTAATGTCAATGCCCATCTGAAGTACTAGCTAATATTTCAGAGCTCTGAAGAGTGGATGCAGAAAGAACCACTAGCAATGATGAGGTTTAAGAAAGCACCTGGGAATACTGTTCATGAAAATGAGCACACTGGAAGCAGTCTGTACTCAGATTTCATCAAACTTATTTTTCTTTTTTTTTTTTTTTTGGTTTGGTTTTTCTTTTTTTAAGCTCTATTTGGGGAATGACGTCCCTTTTGTTTTACAGTGAGTAGCTTAATGTTAATTTATTTTGCTAACATTTCACTGTGGTCTTCATCCAATAAATTTCTATTTTTTTCATTACAGATATTAATTTAATCTGTACATGGAACCCAGTCTGTACATAAAATCTTTAATCACCCTTGTTACTCCTCAGAAAACACACAGACATTTACAATTCACCTTATGTTACAGTTATGAATAGGACAACCTTCTTTTCAGTCACATCGTTCTGTGCTTCTTGACCAACTCTCAGAAGGAACACAAAACTGCATTTGGTTCTGTGAAGCTGCAATTAGCACCAGTGGTATGAGGAGCAATTTCATGCCTGCTTGATATTTCGAGCTGATATTTCCTGACACTAGAGTGAATTTACATGACTACAAAGATGGCTTTGAGTTTTCCTGGTCTGTACCCAATACAGAATTCCCACCAATTCCTGAAATCTCCACAGTTATCAGATTCCTCTTGGCAAAGAGTCATCTTTTATAACATTTTTGTGCTAACACAGTGATGCAAATGAACTTTATTGGGAGACTGAATTTAGCTCAGATGCTAACGATGTAGGTGCAAATTAAGCCAATATAATTTCCTGGGGGTTTTTTTGACATTCAGAACAGCATTCTGTAAGATATCTTATAACCAGTTTTTGCAAGTTACTGGCCTTTCTCCAGCATCCAGTGCCTTGACTTTTTTTTTATTTTTAATGTCTTTTAGTGTCATCTCAATTACATGTGTAGCACTGTAGTTATCGTTAGATGAATTTTCCCTTTATTCTCACAAGGTAAGCCTCACTCACAAGGAATTTTACACTAGGAATAAACTGAAGAAGTTGGAAATGGACGGCCTCATTTGCAAGAGGATTACACATATGCCTCATGCACAATAAACCAGAACACAGCCACACAATATGATTAACAGATTTTGATTTATCCTCTAGCTTTTTCTAATTTTCCCTTTCGTATTCAATAATATCATGCCTGTGCGTTTCTGCTAATGAATTAAACTTCAGCTGTACAGTAAGTCTTAAGCTTTACTTCAGTTTGTTCTACTGCATACATTTTTTGCTTGAAATAAACCCCTTTACAAATGAATGAATATTAGTCCTAAGCCTGTACTTATGAATGAAGGCTTATTTGTGATACCAAATTATAGCACAGATAGACCCTTTGATGTCATTACAGAATATTTTGCAGTGTTAAAACAAAGATGCAATGTCATTTAACAGTGAGTATTGTGTTAGGGTAGGAGAAAAAAGAAAACATTTAATTTTGATTAGTCTCTTACATCTTAGATCATTATGGAAATATTTTTCCTTAAGGAAAATAGACTTCATTAAAACGTACATGTACTTTCTCTTTAACCTCACATACATTTCAGATTAATTTCTTTCTAAAATAATAGTACCAGCCGGCTCATTTGTGATACAAGAGATTTATTGTCCTCTGGCAAAAAAAATCTTCAATTGATTGTTTTAATTTCATTTGCCCGTGTTACAACTACAAAATATTCTTTTGCATTTTTACCAAGAAAGTGGGCACAATCAGACCTATATCCTCAGTAGATGTAAGACACCTTACCCTATGAAAGGTTTAATTTGGCCACAGACTGAATTGGCCCCCTCCTCTGTGAGCCATATATCGCAGATGGGTTTCTCAATGGGAACAAAAAAACCCCAACAATTAAAAAAGTCCCAACAAGAAAACCCCAAAGAATTCTACGACAGGAGTTTCCAAGATGAAATTTTCCACTAACAAAAAAATTACTCTGTTTCCACATGCACAGTCCTACCTAGAAGGGAGGCAAGAGAGATGAAGTTGTAACAGTAAGCTACATTAAAGACTTAAAACAGGCAAAGAACACTTGCCTAAATATCTAACAAATCCTTAAACTGGTTTCTACAGCACCCAGTAGTACTTATATCACTGAATTATATAATTCTCAAGTGGAAGGTTAGGGAGGAGGGTAATGATGCTTTTTGAACCCACTTGCCCTTGTTGGAAAGTGTGCCCTCATCATCCAGGACAAGGTCACCAGACACAACTTCTTTGGATCATCATCAGTTGCCTCCTCTTATTAGTGTGCTTTGAATTATTGAATTTTTCAGACACCACATGCAGTAGGACCATTTCTGGTAGAATTGTTCTGATGAGCTCAGAATAGGTCTGTATTCACCTCATTTGTTGGAAGTATGAGACACTTTGTAGGTCAGCACTGTCAAAACTGTTCTTTTATTTAGGGGGAAGACTTTTCATTAATATCCTGGTCTGTCACTGAGAAGTCTCATCTTTATTATATAGTGTCTTTTGAATTTCAGTTTGATTTCAGCTCTTTCTTCTTCTGCTAAAGAAAAAAAATCTTTATCATCTTTTCTTCAGTTTCACACTACCAAGCCCATTATACCAAACTGTTTCCTTATGGTTACAGACCTACAAATCCTGCAGCACAAATGGGAGTCTAATATCTGGAATAGGACATCCCTTTTGAAAGAGTAGTGTTCAATACAGCACAGAGGCCTCAAGAAATCAGCATTCAAAACAAGCTCTAAGTGTGGAGCAGCAGTGTGGGAGTGGCAGTGAAATCAGTAAGAGAGCACAGGTATGTAAGATAGACGTATAAACTCCTCCTCAGCTATTGCTGCTCTCAGAGAACACAAACAACAACCAGTGTTCACATAAAGGTCTGCAGTACACCTAGCAGATTTTTAGACACATGTCCTGTAATATTCATACAATTATTATAGCTATATATAGTATCTGCTCTTGGCAGCATGTCATTAGACAATGTATACAAAACAGTAAGGCGATAAAACAACTCCTGCAGTACTCAAGAATTTTAATCCATTCTACACTTGACAGCCAAAGAAACTGGATTGACATATTACTAAAAGAGATCTTTTCATCTGTTACTCTCAGTCCTCAGTGACCTCTTTACAATAAAAAATGGATGACACTTTTTTAACAGTCAATATAAAAGGAGTTTGTTGTGCTTCATAGAAATGTCCCCCAGAGAACAAATCTTTTATCCTATTATTTACTATTTCTAGATATACTGAAACAATTTAAAGTTAGAAAGATTTCTAATGTGGCAGAGGCTGGAATTCAGAGGTGAAAGCCTCTCCATCACTTGGAAACGATTCTGAGATATCAGCCAACCAGCACCTCAAATGCTCAAATGCACTACAGTCCTGATGGATGGATAGCTTAATGCTGCTATGGTACCCTGCTGATCGATTTATCACACCAACTATTTCTCCACCATGATCCCCTTAAGGAAAAGGAGGAAATAGGGAGAACAGAGCCAGGGACATAAAAGGAAGTAAAACAAAAATAATTTCCATCAAGCTAGTAGCAATTTCCCAGTGGCACCAGCAACCGACAGGGGCCTCTGTACCATAAGATGATGAAAGTTGCAGTAAGTGGTATGTCATCTGCTAGCTCCTCTAATTAAAACTGCAGGGCAGTGGGCGTCAGAGTGACAGAGGACAAGAACAGATTTTAAAACTTCATTTCATATATATGGAATTTTTGACTAAGAGGTAAAATGAGTCCTGTTTCAACTAGTAGCATGTCATTATTTTTTGTTGTTTGAGCAATTCTCTTTTTATAAGCCCAGATCTCCTGGTAAAGATAAAGAGACTATTAATATGTGGTTTTTAATCTCTTGCTGTATTGTTTACTTAAAACTTCCAGTACTGATCTTTAATTAAAACATACAAGAAGATAGTAAGTCCTGCCATCAAGAAGAAAGTTTTTGCTGCCCTGTTTGTTCTTGCTGAAATTACCAATAATGAAATTTGAAGTTTAAAAGTCCTTGGAACTTGTTCAATTTAGAAAGATTCTGGCATATCAGTTTCATGTAACACCATAGCTTAACTTTGTAGAGTGACATACTTAAATCAATGGTCACTTAAAACAAATGAATCATAATGTAAATTCCAAGAGTTGAGTTTGGGCAGTTTAGTTCAATGTGACAAAGTATTCCGGAGCATTTACATGTGATCTTCAATTACTGATGAGTGAACTGATTTTGAGTCAGTGCTAAACTCCCACATTTGGAAGAGACAAGCACAGAGCTACAGATTAGGCCCCTCTAGACAGGGCAAGAAAGGAAGTCTGAATAATGTTCTTCTCTAAAGCAGAAATAGGAAACAGGGTGCTAAGAGATTTGGTTCAAAGCAGTGAATATTTGAAATATGTTTATGATCACATTTATTGCAGCCATTAATGCAGATGACAGTATATGCTCCCTGCTTACTCTCAGATAAAGGAAGAGTCATTCGGCTGTTCTGCCTTAAGACTCTTAAATCAGAGTGGTAAAACAGAGAGATACAACTGGTGGCAACGAGCTGAATCACTATTTGGCAAACTGCATTGGGTTCCAACAGAAAGACATTCCTACTGTGGGTGCTGTGCTTCAGTGTAACAGTAGAGCTCAGAGACATGTGAAACCAGAGTGATTGTCACCAATTTGCTGCCAGGTACTAAAAAGAGAACAGAGAAATAATTTTGGTGGGCTTTTAGAATACACTCTTTCCTTTCCGGTTACAAGATGCTTACTAACAAATAACAAAATATTTATTTTCCTGCTTCATGTGAGGGAGAAAACATTTGAAAAAACCCGAACATCCCATATCTAGATATGCTGTTTTACTAAAGGTATCTTAACTGAGCAGCTCTCTTAAGCTTTATTGAATACGATACATACTGGAGTTCCTTGGAGGAGAGAGACATTTTTTCTGACAGTATTTGCTCTCATTTTCTCAAACTCTTGTTTAATGCCTTACACTGAATATGTTTTTAACAGTTATTTGCCTAGAGATGTGAAAGAATGGGGTTTTGGTTGTTTTCTTTTTTGCTTTCTGATCCCTTAACAGTGGAAAAAATGGTATTTATTATAAGGATTTATTTTAGACAAGGACTTTCACAAAGACACAAATATGAAATCCACAATCCCTTTAGACACTTCACTTTCTTAAGTAATCGAATCTTTTGCTCTTCAAGAGCAGCCTATTACAAAGCAAATTGGTGCTTTGTTTCTCTTTAACAATCTTTCTTCTCCTCTGATATCCTAATCTTGCCAGTCAGTTAGTAGAAGCACGTTGTTCCATTTGCTTGAATAAGCTACTGTAAAAAGTACTCAATGACCTACATGAACATAATGTTCAATTTACTCCCTAGGACTAAATGACAAAAGAAAGGTGACTTTTAATGATTCTAAAAGCATCGAATGAGATCAATAAACCATCAAAGA
>NW_020799107.1:23651807-23694627 GCF_003259725.1 Athene cunicularia
TTGGTCACAGAAAGAAGCTGTGCCTAGTGCATAACTGGAGGTTTTCAAGACAGCACACAAAGCCATAGCTGAAATGATACTCACAATCATTCCACTTCACCTCCAAATCAAGAAAGGAATAAAGAAAACCATCAAAACCATTTCTAGAGCGCTTTGCTAACACTTTTGCTGTCTGAGGCTGGAAGAGTATTCTGAGGAAATGCATTTGCCTCATTCTTTTATTGTTTCTTAGACATCTGATAAGGGCCTCTGTTGGAGACAGGATAGTGATTTACATGGATCTGTCATAAGACATCTTCATGAGGAGGGTGGTGCATCGTTGGTCACAGAAAGAAGCTGTGCCTAGTGCATAACTGGAGGTTTTCAAGACAGCACACAAAGCCATAGCTGAAATGATACTCACAATCATTCCACTTCAAGAAGGACTTTGGGCTACAGACCTTCAGAGGTACCTTCTGGCCCACATTTCTGTATAGGATTTCATAATTATACTTATGTTTCTACATTATCTTCTTATAAAATACTTTTAAATTTTAAATGAGTTCAATATAAACATGATAAATCTGTACCTATATATTCCTAAATCTCTAGAAAATGTTTATCTTTTAATAGATAAATAAATAGACCAGAAAAAAAAATCCCTTTTTTTTTAAAAAAAAAAAAAAAGAAAGTAGGAACTATCAAGTAAAAGGGACTTTTCCACTACTTTCAAGCAAAATAAAACAAGCCATCACACATACTATTCACTCACCCCCACAGAAATAAGAAACATGCCGAAACAGAGGTGAGGACAAATATGTTTTAACAGACCTGCTGGTCTCCAAAACTTACAAAATGAACTGACAAAACATTATTTAAATTGATCTTTTAAAAGCTGGGAGGACAAACTGACCCCTGCAAATTGGTGCATTAGACAGGGTGGATTCAATGTGCCATGAAACAGCTTGCTAACCTATATGTGGTGCCTAAAAGCACTGGTAACCCAGTCTTTTCCACTGGAAAAGATGACAAGAAGAGAAAATAGCTTTTGTCAGACTGCTGATGACGATCCTGTCTGCAGCCATTAATGCAGATGACAGTATATGCTCCCTGCTTACTCTCAGATAAAGGAAGAGTCATTCGGCTGTTCTGCCTTAAGACTCTTAAATCAGAGTGGTAAAACAGAGAGATACAACTGGTGGCAACGAGCTGAATCACTATTTGGCAAACTGCATTGGGTTCCAACAGAAAGACATTCCTACTGTGGGTGCTGTGCTTCAGTGTAACAGTAGAGCTCAGAGACATGTGAAACCAGAGTGATTGTCACCAATTTGCTGCCAGGTACTAAAAAGAGAACAGAGAAATAATTTTGGTGGGCTTTTAGAATACACTCTTTCCTTTCCGGTTACAAGATGCTTACTAACAAATAACAAAATATTTATTTTCCTGCTTCATGTGAGGGAGAAAACATTTGAAAAAACCCGAACATCCCATATCTAGATATGCTGTTTTACTAAAGGTATCTTAACTGAGCAGCTCTCTTAAGCTTTATTGAATACGATACATACTGGAGTTCCTTGGAGGAGAGAGACATTTTTTCTGACAGTATTTGCTCTCATTTTCTCAAACTCTTGTTTAATGCCTTACACTGAATATGTTTTTAACAGTTATTTGCCTAGAGATGTGAAAGAATGGGGTTTTGGTTGTTTTCTTTTTTGCTTTCTGATCCCTTAACAGTGGAAAAAATGGTATTTATTATAAGGATTTATTTTAGACAAGGACTTTCACAAAGACACAAATATGAAATCCACAATCCCTTTAGACACTTCACTTTCTTAAGTAATCGAATCTTTTGCTCTTCAAGAGCAGCCTATTACAAAGCAAATTGGTGCTTTGTTTCTCTTTAACAATCTTTCTTCTCCTCTGATATCCTAATCTTGCCAGTCAGTTAGTAGAAGCACGTTGTTCCATTTGCTTGAATAAGCTACTGTAAAAAGTACTCAATGACCTACATGAACATAATGTTCAATTTACTCCCTAGGACTAAATGACAAAAGAAAGGTGACTTTTAATGATTCTAAAAGCATCGAATGAGATCAATAAACCATCAAAGATTTGATCCCAGGAGACCTCTTAGCAGCTCTCTTTGCTCATAGTTTCCTTTCAGAGAAGATTGTATGTGAAAATGAAGTTCTCAGTCTGTTAATGGATTTTTAGGCTCTTTCGTATGCATTAAGTAAAGTATAATTAGCACCTGCATTCTTCAAGCTTTCAAGAGTGTTACTTGTGTCTGTCTCTGCTATTTTCTTGTTTTGATGAAAGTTGCAACCCTTCATCCTCCAGAGCTTTGTTATAAAAAACTACATTGTGCAGGAAAACAATGCCATAAGTAGTAAGTTGATTTAGTAAGAAAAATCACTTTTTTCACAGAATAGTCTGATTTTGAAGCAATAAATTAAAAATTAAACACTACAGATAAATATAAAGTCTTCTAACGTGCCTCATTCCGTTCATTAGAGGTCCTTATATTTCCTATGGCAGAGTTTCTTGTTAGGTCTCTATTTTCCCTGAGGAGAGAAAGCAGCATCTCTAGGTAGTCCCTGGTTTAAAATGTCATGGGAATGGTACCCACATAAATGGGTGTTTTGATGGGAAAAAAGTGTATCAGTCAATTCAACAGTAACTGAAATGAACTCATTTTAACAATAAATTAGGCTTACCAGATGTTCTTATTTGTATTACTGGCTCACATTAACAGTCATCTGATTGACACAACAGCAAAGAACAACTCTTTTAAAAGTCTGCATTATGGTAATCTATATGGCTTTGTTCTTTCTGCTTGGATCATGAGGGCAGCCAGAATTTCAGGATTTTTGCAGATTAACATTTTTCAAATCAACGTTTCTAACACACAATTCACCATATTTCCCTGGATATGAGCAATATTGTTCTATGCAGATTAATACTGCTTTCTAGTATGTGTATAAAATCTGCTCTTAATTGAAGCAGCTTTTTATTTGGATTCAAAGACGATCATAAAGACTGCAACACAAATGTGTCCCAGTGTTGTGCTAGTGCATTAGAGACCGAAGAAGAAAGCCATCTGAACAAGCGTAATTGTTCTATTTCTCAAGCTGAGCTCTATACAGAACACGCATTTTGTAAAATAAGTAATTTTTGCCCACTTATCTTAAAATATACATAGTATTTGTAACACAAATGAGAATGAAATACAAGTGCATACATAAGAAAGTACAATAATTGCCAAGACAAATGTAAATAGAAATCCAACTAGTCTGACACGCTATCTCTGACAGAGAGGGGCCTGATACATCAAAGAATAATCACATATATCATTAAATCATTCAATCGAGGATTTATATTTATATAAGTGCCCTTGTCAGACTTTGCTAGAACATGGATTTTGGGTTTTTTTTATTTTTGGATGTTGGTGTATAAACTAATGAACACATTATAAGAATATAATCTTACCTCCCTCTTCTTTAAAAGAACTTTAAAAGATTTAGTTGAATTACACAATTACAAAGCTGTAACTTTAAGGGACCAAACAGACCTGCTCTCTGTTTATAAGTTAAAGTAGCTGGCTGGAGTATGGCTACCTGATTTGATGGGCAGTTCTGAATTTCAAGGTATTTTCTGAATTCTACTGCTTTCTTCATTACTTCTCACAGGACAATGAGCCTATCATTGGCTGTCTCTTCTTTCATTTCCTCAGTGGAAAAATAGAAATGATAAAGCAAAGCAAAGCTATCTCTTTGATTTGATCAATTCAGACTACATTCTTTGAGACCAAGGCTAGCAGTCGGAAGTGCACGTATGTAAGTGAGAACAATGAGACCCATCTTCCCTGTGCTCTTTAAGTATTATGCATGTATGCAGTATGCATACAGGGGCTCAGAAATATTTCTTACTAAGGGAAAAAACCTACAAAACTTCTTCAGACAAATTGAATACTTGGGTATGTTATTAGAGATCTCATAATTTTACATGGAAAATTATAAGCAATATCTCATGTAGTTCCCCATGTTTCCTTAGAATAATCCCATTATACTGAAATGAAACCACATTCCCAGAAGCACCAGTGACTTTTAGTCTAAACTAAAGTACTTGGAACAAAGCCACAGAAGTCATTTTAGCAGTATTGAGAACTACAATGGGTTACTGAACAGCATATTTTTTTCACACTAAAGCACAAGCCCTGCTCTCTACCATGCAATTGAAGTTGGGTTTTTTCCTTCTTCTCCCACCCTTTTCGCTAACCTGCTTATCCATCCTACAATATCCAAAGCCAAAATGGTTCCGTGCAATGATCATTTGGTAGAAGAAATTAAACCCTAACGTTTTGCATAAAACTTTCTCATTTTTTATTCGTTGCTAAATTTTCCATGAAAATATAACTTGAGAAATAGAAATTTTCTCCCAATTCTCTTTTATAGCAGTCACTGTTTAAAACAAAATAAAATAAAATCATTCCCCAATTCTTGTAAACCAAATCAATTGGATTACACTGCAAATCTTCTGACTTCAGTAGGGTCAGATAAATTTAAATTTCATTCCACATCCAACTGCAGTTCTGAATTCAGGTATGTTACAACTCTTTAACCCCTTGTGTCCAGTCAAAATCAGTAAAGGTAATGATTTCAATATTTGAAAAATCTGAATCATGGGGAAAGCTTGTAGCTCATTATAACAGGACGTATATAATGATAAAACACTTTAAAAGTTAATGCTGTTATTAATAGGAATCTTCCACTGAAATCTGAGTGCATAGGTGCATAGCTTCTTTCCCTGTTTAATCTTCCTCTGCACTTCAGGCAGACCCTTTATCAGAGGAATCTAATAAATATATGCTTAGTCTGTATCTATACTCTGGAGGTTATGGACAAAGATTTTGTTTAGCATCTTTTTGGTCCCCAGCAAAATGAGACACAGGTCTCTGAGCTATTTCCAACAATGCAGGTGTAAGAAATCTGGATGAACAAAATCTAACAAGTTTAAAAACAAGTGGAATCACCCAGAGAGGTTTAAATCATAACTTTTATCTAGGCTCCTTATAAAAATAAATAAAAATCAGCAAGTTTCAAATTAATATAAAACCAGGTATATTCTGTTTATGATGGCATATATCTGCATGCATGAGACATGCCTGAACTGATTTAACAGTAATCACATCATTTGCTTAAATCAGAGAGGAATCCAGGTCTCCCAATTACTAGCTCATTTAACTCCATGTCAATATAATTTTTCAGTCAAAATATGGATTAAAAATGAAAATTAAAAGTAGTAGTATTGACCAAACAAATTAAATAGTGCATGTTCTGTGAATAAGCACCCTTTATTCTTTTCTGTATCTTGAAAAATGGCTACTGATGCCGATTTCTGGCTACAAAGCTACTTCCTGTCAACCCAATTTTATTGACAGTGATAACTACTGACAAATTTAACAAGTAAATAAAAGCAACTATAAAAACACACAAAGATAACTATATTATGAACCAGTCATTGTAAGGCAGTAGAAATAAGTGACTTCTGTAAGACAGTGATGGAGCTTTAAGGGTGTATGTATACATATCACATGTATATTATATATTCTGCACCATGTTTCTCATATGTTTTGAATGCTTCTTCAGACAGAAAAAAGACTAGTGACTAGCTAAGCACTCATCATGGCAGTGTACACTTCAATTCTGTTTTGTGGCAAACAATCTTCTCTCTTCCACAGACCAAAAAAAAAGGTAAAGCTCAAAGGACAATAGCACCTATACAGAGTTCATAATCTCACTTGCTTACAGAAAAATTGTACCTATCAGTCCTCTACATCACTCAGGAGAATCTCCAAACTATCTTCCGTAACTTCTTCCTGATTTCCAGCACACCAAAAGGAGACCTTTATATATATTTATATATAAGATACATGAGAGATTATTCTCTTCCAGGAGGAAACAGAAACTTGAAAAAATGAGACACATTCAAACTAACAATGAGAACAAAACTAGGACTAATCCCATATGGCCAGTTAATTGTTGTGGGTTTACTTCTCTTCTGATTATTTTTTTTCTTTTCTTTCCTTATGTCATTATTCTTTCCTTGTTTCAGGGATTGTCAAAACAATCAGTGCTGGAAGCTCAACTTCACATGGGTCCTTTTGACTCCAAATGCTCAAGCTTCAACTTCACTCTGCCTATTTCTATCTCTAAAGGCAGAAAAAAAAGAAAAAAGTCCTTATTTTTTAATCTTTTAGAAATGCAATAAATTTGTGTTGGTTTGTTTCCTTTAAGATTGACAGAGGAAGCTTCAGTATTATTTTTTAGATTTTTTAAAAAAATAATTTCCTATTTATATTCCCTATTAAGGCTTAACATGGTCATTCCATACATGGACTGTAACAAGAAGGAAAAGGTGCAAAACTACCACAATTTATGAGTGCACAGGACTGCATTTTCTGAGATGTCTGCCAGTCCACCCTCAAGGAAATGCAAAAACCAGCCTGAATCCAGAAGTAAAAATTTCACCTGTAAATTTAGTTTTCCCTTACTTAAGATGAAACAAAGTGACACTGGTTAATTATACATGGACTGGAAAAAAGGCTCTGCATAGAATCCAGCTGTGAGATTTATTTACAGAACATGAATAGGTCAGGCATTGGTGTGATCTAATACCTTAACAAACACATCATGTAACTTCACATGCTGCTGAACAACCACAGTCAGTGTCAGCAAACACTTGACCAGGTTCAAGCCTTAATCTCTTGGCTGCTTAACTGTAAACTTAAGCTCTGATACCATTTTGGGCTCCTCTGTTACTTCTGTACCTTCTCTCTGAAGAGAACTAGATTAAAGCCAACTGAATTAAAGTAGTTAGCATTATCTCAACAGCCTACTCTTACATAGCAACACAGCCACAGCCGGACTTCACTAAAGTAGTCAACCTCTAGTCTATCACCTTATATCCATTACGGTGACAACTACAAAACTTGACAAGAGGTAAAAAGGATTTGATTAATCTAGGACCAAAAAAACCCAACCAAACAACTCTCTTCAGACCACTGAAAAACTCCAGTGGTTTTATCCATAATACTAAATGAAGTGGGCTAGGCTCAATCATCTGACCATGAGGGCAAACTGATGACAAAGGCAGATTTTTTACAGTTATTCTCCTTCCTTTCTGCCCCCACAGGAAGGTCTTATCCCAACTGTCCTAGGCACAGGCTATGCCCTGAACTGTATCCAGACTTTATGCCAACAGTGATTTCACTGTAATGAAGTCACACTAGTTAAGTGAACTTAACCCAGTTCCTGAGCAGCAGAGTACCATCTTCTCCTACATGAATGAGATCTTCTTGAAGGCCTTCCTCCATCCAAATATTTAAGCATATGTTTAATGATATTAAAAAACTGAAGAGTTTTTAAATTCCTTAAAATAAAGAACATAGTCAAGCATTCTGTTGAGCTACAGCCTAAATCCCTAAGGACCTTGGCACTTGTTCACCCAGAAATCACTCCTTTCCCTGCTGTCACAGCTGAGGTTGCAGCTGTCAGCACTGATGCTCAGCTGCCTGCCGTTGGCAGTGGAGATTTCTCAGCTGTGAACTTTTGGCCAAACCATTGCAACTGGAATCGGTTGGGCTTATTGTCACTGTAGGCAATCAGAAGCTCAGCAAAATGCAATACATGCACGTGTGTGTATATGTATGTATGTATATATGTATGGGGTCTTGTTTGTTTGATAGATTTGTTGCCTGTATGAGGTCAGATGTGCATGTGTAAGTAACAATGTATTTTGCCTTCTTGATATCATATAAAAACATTGGTTTCTTGGGTCAAACCTAGTGTCTACTTAAAGCAATAAAAAATTACCCATTCATTTAATTAGATCTATCTTATTAACTATGCAGATCTTTAGATAATTTTAATCACAGTTACTATATAAGACAGTAAACAGATTTTATATTTTGTCTTATTTCTCATGAAAACACATTTTAGCAAATATTTTTTTAAATTGCTGCTCTAATTATTTTGTGAATTTTGAAAATTAAAATACTATTAACCTATTCTGTCCAGCTCTGGGGTACCCAGCATTAGAAGGACATGGACCTGCTCGAGCAGGTCCAGAGGAGGCCATGCAGATGATCATGGGAGTGGAGCACCTCCCTTATGAGACAGGCTGAGAGAACTGGGGTTGTTTAGCCTGGAGAAGAGAAAAGCCCAGGGAGACCTTAGAGGGGCATTCCCATACCTAAAGGGGGCCTACAGGAAACCTGGACAGGGACTTTTTACAAAGACATGTAGGGATAGGACAAGGGGTAATGGCTTTAAACTGAAAGAGGGTAGATTTAGATTAGATGTAAGGAAGAAATTCTTTAATATGAAGGTAGTGAGACATTGGAACAGGTTGCCCAGAGAAGTTGTGGATACTCCCTCCCTGGAAGTGTTCAAGGCCAGGTTAGATGGGGCTTTGAGCAACCTGGTCTAGTGGAAGTGGTCTAGTGGAACTAGATGATCTTTAAGGTCCCTTCCAACCCAAACTATTCTATGGTTCTATGAATCATGTTATTCTCAGATAGTCCTCCTGATGATACCGCTATTTGCAATGTATAACAAAATGAATACTCATTCCAATCTTGCTGGCCAGCTGGTAGAATTGCTAAATATCATTATTTCAGAAAAGACAGAGCACCTAATTAATCCAAATATTCACTCAGCTTTGGCCTGGTAGAGGCTAATTTCTCTTTTAGCAGTAAAAATCAGAAACATGTTAGCAATTAGCAGGCAAGTTGTTCATAAATTTTGCAAGTGACACTTTACTGAAAAGGATGACTACATAATTTGAAAAAATTCCCTTACTTTAATTACAAACATAATATTTTTTAAAGAGATCTCCATTTAAAGTGGATTTACCCAAAGTATTGGAGACCTAGTAGAATAATTTCATAGTTTTATTTAGAGCACTCACCATTCTAGTTTTTGTGGAAATGAACCTGCATGGAAATCTTATTACTTGATATGATCATTCCCTGTGTATGATCAAAACTATTACAAACAGCCCAGTGCTACTTAGGCTTCTCAATTTCTTTCTTTCCCCTCTTTGGTCTTCTCACTTTTGTACTGTCAGCATCATGTTCCAATCTTCTGCCTTAGAATGACTGGAACTGCCTCTGGCATCAGTTAAGTTGAGGGGCTGTACTGAAGCTAGGAAAACTCTTCTTCATTTATGGAAAATAGGAAGGTCTCCTATACATATAGGAATCTAGGGCTAAGGCAGCACCATAATAAAGAAGTCCCATTCAAGTCTGAAAAAACTGCATAGCAGTAATATTTTGTCTCATATTAAGCATTAACGGTTTGAAAGACACACATAAACACCAAAATACACACAGTCCTGCCCATAATGTACTCTGATTTCAGGATAGAGTATGTCATGCACATTGCATAGACTTTCTCTGCTTATAAATTCCCATGACCATCTATTGTCGACCACTGACAGACCTTTGATCTGACTAGGTATGGCTTTTCTTATGCATTCTTGTAACTGAATAAAACCAACCAACTAAATCTCTAGACGTGGTGTTAGTTTTTACTAATGCTACTTGAGAAGCAGTATGTGACTGTGCTATTGAATATTGTGAATGTCATTATTACAATACAAGGTGGAAGAAATGAAGTTGTGTCTCCATGGATCACTCTGTTGTTACCCAGTCCTAATGCAAATTCAGAAATGTTCTTTTTCTGTCATTACAGAGGACTTAATAAATAAATTGTACACGATCAAGCCTTGACTGTTCTCCCAACTACCATTGCTTCTGCTGCCACAAAAGGAGTGTTCTTAATTTTCTTCCTGAAAACAACCAAGGCCTTGCATGCACTTAGAAGAAAGAAATTTAATTTGATAGTATTGAATCTATTCAATGGTCTTGTGCTTTTCTTCAGCCATATGGATTTAAAATTAAATACAAGCTCTCAGTCGGCTCAGAGTTTATCTGTTTCAGTTATGACATTTCATAATAACAGGGAAGTTCTGGTATGCAAAAATTCCCAAACTTTTTTCATCCTGGATTACTGAAGGTGCAGCAACCATCTCTGATCATGCAAGAAGACCCTGCTCTTCTTCGGTATTATCATCTGCAGCAGGTGTGACATGAAATGGAGTTAATACTCCATATATATTGAAGCTGTTGCTGATAGTTCTGACAGTCTGGGGAAATAAATCTCTTGGAACATCACTCACATTTAAGACAATGATTTAAAATATTAAATTGCTTTAGACCACAATTTCATTTAGGTTGCAGAGCAAATCACAAAATTCCCCTATTTGCTTCCCCAAATAGCTGTTGATTTTTTTTAAACCTAGTGATACTGAGAATTTGCATATCTTTATTAAAAGTTACAATGCCTGTTTGATGTGTCATTTACCCACACTACAAAAATCAGACACAAGCAACAAGACATTCTGTCTGTATTTTGACTTTTTTCTCAGTGCAAAGACACCATAATCTAAAGGCAAATTTCTTACACTGTTGTCCCCTTCTCATCTATCTGCAAAATACAAGAAGTGCATGAGACTCCAGTTTGTCAGCATCCAAGAAGTACATGGGCTGAGAAAGGGGTAAGAGAGGTTTCTTATGCTCCTCTGCTTGGCTGGGATACACATGGGCACAGTCTAGCTGTAATAAGGTTGCATCTTATTACAAATATAGCTTAATTTATAATCTCATAAAACATGATAGGTAAATATGTTCTTTTCTAATTGGAGAAGATAATGTTGCATAAGAGATACAGCAAAATTCTGAATAAACACACTGAGCCTCTAGCAAAGATAATAATACTTATGTGTTATGTAATTACTTTAAATATCTGTATAATCAAATACATACTCATTCTTTTTAATGTATTCTGTTCTGCAGTGAAATCTGTTGCTTTCAGATGATCTTGGAGAACAGGAAAAGAATGAATGCCTTCTTTCTGTTTTTACCAACAGACTAATAACACATCATACATATAGTAAAGTGTTTTTCTGTAACAGTACAAGCTTAGGTTTCAGAGATTTTAAAGCCTGAAAAGGTGTGTGTGTATGATATGATCATATTTCTTATTTTATTTGTCTATTTTCACTAACCAGGACTTTGAAACATGCTTGACTAATCCAGGTTCTGGAAAAAAAACGCAACCAGATACTTGTCCTTTTAGGCACTGAAATGCAAATATTTGATGAAGTAATCAAAATGTATTCAGATTGCAGGGAGGAAACAGAACTCTACAACATATTACATCATTTTACACACCTTCCAGACTAGGTTCTTGGCCTTTATAGTTGTTCCAGGCTCATATATTCAGCCTGATGTAAATTGCTTCCTTTACAAAAAGTTTTCATCACCTGAACAATCTTGAACCGTGGGGAAAATGTGCAGTCAACCCAATCCAGTTCATTGGCATCTCAAGAGGGAACTCAACTTCCAGTGTTTGAAAGGATAGACTCTAGATTCATGTGATTGTTTTGAGGTACTAAAACTTGCAGAGCATCTCTGAAACAAAGTGTGGGAAAAAGCCTTCAATACACTCCACCTTGCTATTTTCTGTATGAAAACCCAAATGCTCTTCTACTGAAGTGTGTTCCACGGTTCATTGCAAGATGAGGAAAAACAGGACTCAAAATAAGGAAAAGAGGTAAGCATCACATCTGTGGGGATTAAATTTAAGCTTCCTTCCCACTATTCTGTACCTGTTTCCTATCTGTATAGTTATGATATTTGTCAGGGAAATGAGATCCATGTCTCTGAACTCCATACAGTCATTTGTGCCTTATATGTCTAGGCTCACTTCATTAGAAGTTAAATGGTAACTGGAATGCATAATGCAGAATACAGACCTTACTGCTAATACAAGCCAAGATAAAGTCACAGGACATAGTGATTGTATTCAAAAGTTGATATGACATGAATAGGTTTTAGTTCAGGACTTGTTGAAAAGTGAAGTAGGAACCAAATTCTCAACCAATTCAGCTTGACTGAGAGGAGCATGGCTTGATTTTTTCATAACAAGTATGCTCAAGTCATCAGTCATTCTTGGTTAATTGCAGCATGAATCACCAGACTAACTAAAATACAGAAAATAACTCCCTTCACAGCCTGTGCTAGATCACATTATTTGTGGTATAGTAAATGTGCATCTCTATTGCCCACAATGTGCCAGCTGCATAGATAGATTTACAACATTACTTCAATGTATTGTCAACTTCACATATATGTTGTAACATCTGACAGATTAATACTAGGAAATAGGCTGTAGCAGGAAGAATAGCCAAAACTGGAATAAATTGCCTCAGACAGCTTAAGAGACCTCCATCATCAGAGGTTTGTAAAAGCAGATTAGACATATGTCTGTCATAAGTAGTTGCTTTTGCTTTGAGGAGTCTTCAGCAAGTATTCTACAAACATTTTTTTTAGGATTCTAAAATACTATTACAACTCCCAAATGTATGAACATGAAAACAAAAACACAGGGTGTAAAAATGCCTGTCTTTCAGTTACCAATATACAAATAAGTCTGAGAGAAATAAGAGGAAAATTTCTCTCTTCACATGTGAAGAGTAAGTTCTATTTTATCAAATGGTTATAAGCAACATTTTTTTTCTGTTGAAAACGTGAAATGTTCCCCCCAAATTAAAATTTCCAATTATTTTTCTGATGTAAATTATGAAACAAAGCACTTAGAAATTACACAGGCTGCAATACAAGTTTTTTATTATATCATCCAGTAAGGAACCAAATCAGATGTAACATGAATGATTACAATGTTGTTTGAAGTATAAATGTGAATTAGTAATTTTTTGAATCTGATACAAAAGCATTTATTTTTTTAGAATAATGTTTCTGTAACAACATCCTGGTATACTGTATGTAGAACTCAATAGTCTGTTTCAATTCAGGGAAAAATTACACAAGGAATATGTAATTATAAAGTCAAGAAATTATCCACATTGATTCACTGAAGAAACACTGTACAGTTGAGGAACATTGTGACTGACTATCAGCAGATGAAATATCTTAGTGATATCCGGCTTCAGGTAAAGATACAGATACATCTCCGAACTTTTTAGCCTAAACCACAATGACCAGGGGTATTAGTTAAACATTTCTTAAACAATAAGCTTAAAATACTATTCCTATTTCCCTGAATCATGTGTCTTCATATTTTGTTTTCACTAACCAGCTTACTCCCTCCTTTATTCAAGTAGCTAGAAGAATTTTTTTTAATTCCAGAAGAACCAGACTAGTAGAGTAGGACTCGGTCAGACATCCTTTGGTTAGGATTGCCAGTTCTCAATTACCTCATCTCTTTATCATGGAGTCTGAAGGATCCTTAAACTAGCCAGTCCTTTGTTAATTCAAGCTGCCTCATGTCACAAAGCACTGAGAAATCAAGCATATCTCTTCATCTGAGTACATACTTAGGTGTAAATGCCCAACTATGTCCATGTTATTTATATGCTTGCAAAGCACAAAAAATGTTTCCAACAACAGAGCAAAAGCAAAGTGAAAATCAGTTTAAAGAAGCATGAGTCAATCCCTCAAAACAGTGTTATCCATACAATATGCTCAACTTTACTAAGAGAGAAATGATCTTTGCAAACACTGACATAAACCAAAACCAAAAGACATTCAGAAAATAGGTAGGAAATAACTGGTAAGAACACAGAAGCTTATCTTAATAATTTTCACTGACACCAGTTAAGGAAGCATACGAAGATGTTCCAATTGGAAATAGGGTAATCAATAATGGGGTTGAACACACCTTCAGTTATCTGGGATCAGAGTTCTCCCAGTGGTGCAGGTTTCATGCCCAAGAAAAATATGAAACTGTCTGAACTCTGAAACATGTGCTCTGAAAATAAGCAGTCTTCAGGTACTTCCTCAAACCAAATAATGACTTATCTTGTACTTAAGGATCAAATCAAAGTTGTGGATAGTAAACTCTGCCTGTCAAACACCATGGAAGTTTAAATAAAACTAAGTGTTGCAGATTACATCCACATAAAATACTAGTGCTGTGAGGTCACAAAAAAAATAGCAAAAGAAATCATGACAAGTAAACTAAAAATATTGAGTTTTATGACTGAGTATCTAGGAACATGAAAGGTGTTTCTATAACCTTAAAGAATATGTTGCATAGTTATTACTTAAAAGCTTTTTGCTGATGCTCCAAATAATTTCGTTTCCCTTGTTCTTGGTCAACTCTTGACCAGAAAATAAAGAAGCTTATTAAAGAAAAGACAAAATTCTTGCAGGAACGGGTCCAGCAAGGATCCCATTTTTCTGGTGCTCATGAACAGGACCAGAGGTTTGGCAGTGAAAAACATGAGAATCTTCTAGGCCCATACACAGTGAAAAGATTGAATAGAAATAATCTACACTACTTCTATTCCTTTTACTTCTATTCACACCCAGTCCCACTTCACAAGCAAAGTAGTCGAGAAATTCAGATTGTCTGGCAAGTCTATCTGCTACTGTGGAATGTGGTTAACGACGGGAAGGGAAAATAAGGTGGTTTTGATTCAGGCACATTGCAAATGATTAATATTTTTTTCTTTCTTTCATTTCTAATCAAAACAGTCAAGATCTGACTCTCCCTGAGTATTTTTAAGAGAGCTTTGATAGCCTTGAAACTGTTTGAGCTGGTATATAGCACAGACTGGCAGATACTATCATGCTTCCGGTCTCTCAGCATCAGAAGGTGTGAAATACAGTACATGTGTTAGCCTTTTACTTATGTTTTTCTTCTTTCCACAAGAATAGAGTTATTTTAACTCCTAAATATTTTTAGAACATTCCTACTAACACAAACACTCTAGCAGAAAAAATAAAAAACTTCCTATCCTCTGATTTTTGTTTTGTTTTTAATTCAAGTTCTAAAAATGTGAAATATCCCTCAAAAAGCTGTTTCCTCAAATGACTCTCTTCAAAACCTTGATCTCATTTCTATTAATCTGACAGACCTCTTGTACAAGAGCCCTGCATTCTTAGTAAAATCATAGCATTTAACCATGAATTGTTCAGTGCCTTTCTTGCCTCCCATCAAAACAACCATTATTACATAACTTCTTTAAGATCTTCCCTCTTTCTGGCCTGTGTATTTCCAGTAACCTATAGATGCCACCTGACTACTGTAGCTATAAACTGAAATACACAACTAGGCAACTAAGGAGCAAGGTGTTTGTATCCCTTCCAACCTAAAGATCTGTACAGAAAGTAACAGCAGTATCATAAACTATGGACACACAAAGCAAGAAATAAGCAGATTAACATGTGTGGCATATCACAGAGTGTGTGAAAGTACATTTAGTATCAGAATAAAATTTTCCTACTCAGAAAAATGAATGTGTGATGGATAACTAATAGAAAGGGATAAGATAAATGTTTAAGGAACCAGTAAAATGCATTTAAAAATTCACCTATGACTTGTGCTTCCTTCTTCACAAGGGGATCCCACTGACTTGTGGAAAAGGGATGAATACCCAACTCAGGTTAAGGAACAGGGGCAGTTATAGGAAATGCAAATGAAGAGCTACACTGTGGGTGCGTACACCGGGTCGTGAATCGTCTGCGTCACTGACAATGTAAAAGTGTCATCAGCATTCAAGTTAGAAGATTAATGATGTCTAAATTAATGACGCACTTGTGTTAGAAGACTAACAGCATCTAGATTAACGATGGCTACAAGTGAAAGTATTTTTGCTCATTAGGGAAGAAACAGATAAGTATGGAATCTCTAGAATAACAAAGCAGAAATTTATCTACCGGTTGTGCACGCTTAGTAATGCTGAGAGGAACGAGTTTTTGAAATGAGCATGCGCCAGAGCAACACACGGATTTGCTGTCACAATAAGGACTTGTTTTTCTACTAAAGGCTGGAGCTTGACTGTTAACCATATTGGGGTGTGTCTGGTCTCAGAGCCTCATCCTGCAAATAAGGGGGTTCCTGCTACACTACACCACCACCTCTTTAAGATGTCTGCATAGATTTAAATTACTTTTATTATTAGTCTGCATATGCTAGGCTCTCCCACAATGTAAAGAATAATTTAGACTGACAGAACCTAATCAAAAATAACTTTAGATCAAAGTTCACAAAGAGCCAGTCAGTTGCTTCTCCTCCTTCTCCTTTCAGAGACACTTTTCCTCCAAGTGAGGAGGCCATACTGAAATAAGCACAAAATGAAAAAGCATCGGAATGCAAATCAGCCAGCAAGGAACAGCAAATACAAGTTCTAAATACTCATGCAGTCATTTAACCGACATCCCCAATACTGTAATTCTCTGTGCCACTGTATCTTTTCAGTGTAAATTACGCTGTATAAAAGTGTTCAGTGTACCTGAGCTACTGGAAAAGTCATTAGCTCATGATTTGTTTAGATAACATGTTAGTTTCAGGCTTTGCTGCTTCTCTATGGATCAACTGGACAAAAACACAATGCTTTCACCTAATACCTAATATATAGAAAATACATCCATAGGGAAAACAAGCAGTATAGAAATGGAAATACAGGAAGCAGCAAGACGTGTTTATAAGGGAAATGATCCATATGAACTCTGAGTCCAACTATTTTTCAATACTACTTAATCTGAGAGGGGCTTGAATTATTCCCAAGTGTCACATACTCAGAGCACAAATTCAATACAGAATTATTTTCTTCTGGGTGCCATATTTTTTTAAAAGTGCCAATCCCATCTCTCCTGTAGAAAAGTGTCTTTATCTACTAACAGATTTTTGTATCCCATCTTACAGTGTGCTAAACATCTCAAGCTCAGTGGGCCAATAAAGTTATCATTAATAACAGAGCATCAGTCCATAGCCAACCTTATAGGAAAAGCCTAAGCATCTGCTGGTGCAGAGAAATAAGGATACATTTTTTAGAATCATTTTGGTGTCTCTATAACAATCAAAGAAATACTTTTAAAATCTGTCTTGCAAAAAGACCATCTCCACAGTTAACAAAGTCCATTCCTTTACTCAGACAGGAGGCAGCAAAGAATAACAGAGGCAAACAGAAATAAATCAGAATAATGAGGGCAAGTTCAAGCACAGAATGGAAAGCTGGAAAGTGGGGGGGGAAGCTATTCTGTCTTTGGTCAAGTATACCAATATCTTGGAAGGATCTGTATCAAGTAAGAAGAAATGTGAAGGAAAATGTTGGTCATCACTGATTCAAATGTGAAACAGAACCACTGAATAAAGGCATAAAGCTCTTGTCTGGAAACAAGACAAGAAACAAAACCAGGACTCGGTGAAATCAGAGGGGTTTCAGAGATGATGACTGATGCATTGTATTTATCATCTACACAGTCCTACACAAGTACTGGAGCAATGGGGTGCTTTAGGTGTGTATCTGCAGACAGATGTGTCCTACTGAAACATCAGCACCTCCTACAGTGAGAACAGTACCAATCTGGAAGGCCTAACTTGAATGGAATAATTTACATTAGCTCCATTAGCTCTTCACAAAGATATGGCTAACAATAGCTTTTTTTTTTTTTCTTTTTAAAAAACTGGTAAGGTTTTTCATCCAAAACAATTTAGGCCAAAGATGAGCAAACAAATTTGGCCAAGTGAGCCTATCATTAGGAGGTGTGGTACTGACATTAGCTTATCAGTGTATGATGTGCACATTACCTATAATACCACTGATAATAAGATATCCACGTACTATTCCAGAAAAACATATGCTAATCTTCAATGGTTAGCTGTGAATAACTTTGGGAAAAGTTCTGCTTTGACTAGCATTCAGTTTTGTGTCTGATTAATGGCTTCTCAGATGCTCTTACTAAAAACAGACCAAGAGACATTCCCCCCGTGTCCACCCCAAGGACCACAATTGTTTGTCACATAAGAGAGATGTGTTTTTAAGTAAAGATCAAGATAAACCGTAGTGAAAATTATCTAGGGATGCTTGTCAGAGTGGTTACAGCCAAAAAACCACAAAGTTGGGAAAACTAGACACAAAACTTGGTAAGCATAACACCTTATTGCTCAGTGGACATGCTCTCTGCATTAATTTGATAAAACATTTGTTGGCTTTGGCAGTTACAAAAAGTTTTCCTACTTTCAAGACCACAATAAAAATGCTGCTTCACCATTTGCTGGTTGCCACATCTCAACAGAATTAGCAGCTGATTAATTTGTATATCTTTTATAAAATAATTGTGGTAATTAGGGCTTAGAGAGAACACCATTCGGTTTCCCGTTTCTAGGGCAACTAGCAGATTTAAACTGGACTAGTATTTGCTGAGCCATATTTACAGAGAGGAATATTGCCCAAAATAATTCAGAAAGCTTTTATTATACAAGAAAGAATGCATTTTGGTGGGGAAGCTATCCACAATACTTCAGCTGTTTTTTGAAAGTGTGCTGAAGCAACCCAGATGAACAGACATACCTGAGTGACTCTGACAGAACCAGTCAGTTGGTATTCACCATTTCTCTACTGCCACTCCTACCCTATTCTTTTATCCATGTCTCTTTTTTCCTCATTTTATTTTTCACTGGAGTCTTTCCACTACGTGCTTGTATGCAGTGTAACTCAAATGTTTCAATTTATTAACTCAGTGTGTGTTATACATCCCTTTCTGTATCTACTACACAAGGATGCAATTTGTTACAGCCCCATAGTATTTTATCTTAGTTCCTAATTATCATAGCTTGTATACCTGCACCCTCTTTTCAACTGTCATGCCCATCACTCAATCATTAGCTTGTGCAATTGGTTATACTCTGTAATTATCAAACTATATTCTTAGTGAAACACATAACCCAAGGTGGGGTTTCTTTATTCTTGTTTAACCCAGAGAGAAAACAAAAAACGGGGGGAGTCAATAGAAGATGGACATTTCATTTCTGAAATTTTAGTTGTGTTTCTGGTAAGAGTGTGATAGACAGTGGATCCAGACCACTGAAGAGAAGCTTTCATCTGTGATACAGAGGAGAGTGAACATTCCATCTGAGATTCAGAGCTTCATTCTCTACATTGCCTACATTTCTCTCTCTTCTTGTTCCCTCCCATTATTTTTCCATGCTTGCATACAGAAGCAGAATCAACCCTTAAAAGCCATGCTGAAGTACAGATGGAACTGAACTCATCTTCTGTGTTTCAGGGAAGGGCTGAGTCTGCTCTTCACTTGGACAAAAGCACATGGTTTCAATGCTAGTTTTTACTTCCAGGTTTAAAGGGCAGTAGAGAAGATGAGAATGAGAATGCACTGAGAATGCTCTGTGAACTTTTCTATCAAGCAGAACACACAATGGCTGCAAACGTCTGTAATAATTCAAAGCAGACTTAAGCAACGTAACTATTCCATGTGCATTGGGACAAAATAGTTCCTTGCCTTAGTACATGAACTCAGGACCACCTTTGCAAAGGACTCAGGTGCCCAGATGCAGATTTCAACAGAATTTAGGGATGACCTTTATCACATCAAACTCTAGCCATATAAAAGTATCTTTTATGAGATAATTATTTTGGTTCTTGCTATCATTTACACAGAAAAACAGACACTGCCAGAGAGCAATTCATCCCATGACTATCTTAGAAAGGGATGAACTTGAGTTCTGGAGTACTGAACTCTCTCTCCTTTGGGTACAAAAGGATAGATTATTACCTTAGTTAATGGTTGTCTTCCAGATGGGCACAGCTAGTTGAGATGACTCCCTTCCTGTGTCTAAATCTGGAATGCCCCAGGTTCCTGAAATTTCTATACCTGCCAAAGTCCTCAAGTATGTATTTTACAAATTGAACACAGCAGTATCCAGTTCTAAAGTAGCACTGAAAGTGATACAGAAATGAAGCATTCATTATCTGGAGCAAGTGTAAAACAGATCAGGCTTCTGTACATAACAGAGCTTCCATTCCAGGTTCCCTACTGCTGTGTTTTAACCAGTTCTGTGTTAAATGCAGAAACAGTCTTGGGAACAGGGACATGACCCACATCTTCCCCATTTCTTAACAGCTAGCCTAAACAGTACTGTGCTGGATGTCACTCTGGTGACAAAAATAGCTTGTTGTTCCTTCCCATGCAGAAATTCAACAGCGACTTTTTTTTTTAGAAAAACTGAGGCCAGAGCAACTAAAATCTCTGTGGATCATTTTAGCCTCAAGGGATCTACATGACAGAAACTGGTTCACTCATAGCTAAAAAAACTTCACTCATGGCTGCTACCTGAGCAAAATGATGGTGTGGTGCTAATCTACTTGCCTGAGGGCATGTGTCAAAATCTCTGTGCAACTCGATCTAATTGGACTGTCTGATATTGATAGTCTGAGAAGAGATGCTGCAGAACTAATTATTTATGGGGACAGTGCTTCACCTCCACCATCCTGAGTGTGTTCCCTGTACGACAGAATTGAGCTTCTCCAGCAAAACAGTCTATGGTAAAGTTGGTGTTCTTGTTCCACGGGATCTCTGTGCTGTCGAACCAGATAGTTTGGTAACACTGAAAACTCTTCCAGAAGAACCCACATACAGCTTCTGAAATTTCTGTAGCAATACCTTTTCCTTCTAAAGGATATAACCTGAATTCCTAAGAAACACAAATGTTCACCAACTCCCCTCCCACAGTCCTACTCAGGATCCACTGGGAAATGAGATACGTATCTCCTAAGGCCATCCCAGAGAGTTTTAAATAAATAAATCAGACTCATTTGTCTTTGTCAGGAGATATCTTTTACATATATCTCTGTTTGTCCCCATTGACTGGCACTGTGCGCAGCTGCAATCAGTATTTCCATGACATCCTATTCCACTATTGTTCTTACCACTCAATACAGTGCACACTTCACTTTTATTCTCATCAAATACCTTTTTGTCAATCAAATACTTTTTTGTCAATCTAAATTCCAATTTATTTTCCTCAGTTACAGCTTTTCTCACCAGTAGATCCCTTCTGCATTAGTATTAATATCCAAACTATTAGCTGATGGTGTAAGAAGTCTTTACTCATAAAAAACGTCTGCATCCAAGTTACCTCTATCATTAAGATAAGAATAGCAATAAGAGCCAGAGACACATAGATTTTTTTATATTTGATGCAGTGGCAATCGGAATGAACAAGGCCATTCCTTAGGGATGGGTGAACTGAGCACAAGTTGTAGTGTTACTCAGCCAGCTGAACACTGCTTGAATGACATTGTAGGCCCTACTGCAGACTGGCTATCTGAGACACATGTGGAATGTCAGTTTTCTGAGGAAGGTGCTGGGATCTATAGCCTAACAAGTAAATATTGGTGTAATATAGATCCAAGCTTTAATCTTTGAGCACTTTCCCAAGTTATGAACATTATGAACATTACAGGACTATGTTCTATAGAACATCCTCTGTTCCCATCCCACCCAATACCCACCATAAAACAACTCCAAGTACATTAGCAGCTAACAAACTTCATAAACACATTGGCGGCTTTTGCAGAGAACAAGAACATTCAGAGGGTTTCTTTTTCCTAAATGCAGGCAAAAAGTACACTTAGAATAAATAGACAACAGCTGTGCCCGATTTTGATTAGAAGGCAGATTTGCCTATCTCTGCCTATCACAGTCTTTATGGTACCTTTCTGTAAAATGGCAGCTAGTTCTCAGACTCTCTAAACACCACTAAGGAAAAAGGCATGGAGTTTTCTAAGGAGTATTAAAGACAGTTCTAGGGTCTACCAGAAAAAATAAAAGTATTCCTGTGCATGCTCTAAACTGCAGGAGTCTCCAACACCATATCCTCGCACCCAAATGTATAATTTAAGTTGACCATAGACTTTTCCCAGAATGGTCACAGGCATTTGTGGGCTTAGAAGGTATTTGCAATGTAATACAGAGCTAGTTGAATTGCTGCTCCAATCCACTGAAGTTTTTCCAATGTGTTCTCCAGTGAATCCTATCTTGACACTTTTCAGTTATAATTCAAAAGACCTAACGGCCTAAGTTTGTTCTCACATGCACCAATAGCCTGACATAATTCCACTGGACTTAATATTTATACTAATGCCTTCTTACACCATTCTGCCTTAGAGTAGATAGCAGTATACTAGAGTATTAATCAGAATCAGGCACTGCAGCCTTGACTAGAACTGCTCACTTACACAAAACCAAGAAAACAGAATCAGCAGCTGAGACTTGTTTCAAATAAGTGCAGATTTGTAAAGAAGGAACCGTAAAGAAGGAACTGTGAAGCTCTTTAGTCTGACTGAAAGCTGAAATATCTTTGTTTCTATGCTTTGTTGCTTTTATCACCATAGAACATAAACCCCAGAGAAAGAGAAGGATGATTAAACACCCACTAGTGGAAATCCATGGATGCAAAGCATTTCTCACTTAGGATCTCAGCTGTCAGGACTTTTCTAGGCAAGGGTGGTTTGCAGCAGCATACACCTGTCAACAGTTACAAAAGTTACTTTAAAGAAGTTTATCTATCTGCATCCATCTGGAGAAAATAACTCATAGTCACAGAAGTGCACATACTCACAGGCAACAAATATGATAGCACTGAACAAGTCAGAAACCAAAATGATAGCCATAAAACTCTTTGTTTACATTTGCAGAAATATATGTTTTCTGTAACAACCTGAAGTTTGGGAGGCTGCAATGTCATATACCATCAGAGACAAGTGTGCACCTCTCTGTGGATTTCTTGAGGCACACAATGCATCAGAGGTATAAGAGAATAAACAAGCAGAAAAGAAATACAGCAAAAGGTAAAGTGGAGGAGAATAAGCCAAAAAGTACAGTTAAATCAGGCTGAGTATCAAATTGAGGGAGAGTATGTTTCTTAGAGAACAGAGCAGTGAATTCATACTCAAGATTAATGAATTATAGTCCCTGCTCCCATATTGAATGTGTAGCTTTGCTCAAATTACTCAATTTCCCCATCCTTCATTTGACATAGACACTAAAAAAAATGAATAAAAGTCAGGTTCAGTTCATTGTTCGGTTGCCCTGAAATCCTCAGTTAGAGCCTACTGAACATAATTGTTCTTAAAATGCCAATAACTTGCACAGCTGAAGCAATTTACTGCTATGAAAAAGAAGGGTGGTTATAAAACTTTGCCAGCCATTGAAGAAGACTGAATGCTGTAGAGGAAAAAATTTAAAATTGTCTACTCCTGTATAGAAGTAAACATTGATAATGTTGACAAGATGAGGAGAAAGCCTCAACCTCGTTAAGAGGAGAAACTGGAGTTCTCTTCTGGTTTATGGCTGGATGTAGCTTTAGGAATGTGTTATTTTACAGATTTTTTATTTTTTTTTTGCCTCCATCTTAAATAAGGATAGCTGTCTACCTAGATCGGAGAACAAGAGAAGGCTTAGGAACAAGAACAACTTTTCAGATTCACACTCCCTCTGTCCAAGTGGTTTTCTGCATAATGCTTCACTGTGCTTTCTTTTATGTAAGAAGACAATATGCAGCTTTGTTGTCATGTAAAACACACTTACAAACATATTTACTACTGCTACATATGTGCCACTCTTGGTCTTGTACTTGCATACTTGGGCTACTTCAAAATTAAGTTTCTTCCCAGATCAGACAAGTCATCACATTAACAACTTCACTATTTCACAGCACTTTGAAGTTTGATATATTGCTGTATTCATTTATTTTCTTTTCCCACTATTTGGACTTTTAACAGAGTATCAGTCTGCACAAGTGTTCCCATCCAAGCCAACTTGGAATTAGTCTTTCAAGTAGGAGCTCATTTCACAGTATCAAATGTTCTAGTCACTAACATAGTGCATCTGCTAAATTTCCATCATCCTGTAAGACTATAATTCTGCTTTAAAAAAAGCACTGACATTTTTGCCTGTCAATATTTTCTCATTGCTCGTGACATAGTTGTTCTTTAAACACACAGTGAATCCTTTTTCTATATATATATACACCACAATTATGCTGGAATGTAAATTAGATTTAACACATATAATTGCCATAATCATGTATTTTGGCTTTTTTTTTTTAATTTGGAACACTTTCCCCAATTTCTCCTTTGCCCCAGCAAATACCCTCATATCTTCAAGTAAATAAACTAAAGGTCTAGTAGCTGCATCACCAGAGTCTTCTTTGACCAAATTTTTCAATACCTTACTGGCTTTCACTCTACAGGTATCTTTAAAGCACCCTAATCTTTGTTACTAATGGGTATGCAGTCTTTCATTCTTTATGAAAGACATTCTAAAGGTTAAGTCAATTAAGGCTACTAAGTTTATATGAAGCAAAATTAGTCAGTGAATCATCAATTTTCATTTGCATATAGTGCTTACTCTACCCTCTAATTTAACCAAATAAGCAATAAGGATGGCATTTACCTCATGAAAACTTAAACACTGCAGGTATATAGTTATGTCTGATCTCATCACCTTGGGCTCTCTTTCTAGGCAACTGAGAGACAGGACTGTTTGAGAACAATTATTCTCATCTATAGGATTTGTCTAATTTGTGCAGTAAAATTCTATGCAGAGAGACAGAACCAAAGACTCAGTACTGTGAGCACGAGCAATGAGTGAGTGCACACGAGTGCCTCAAAGGGCTTCCTCTCAAAACCAGGAAAAACTTACATAAAACAGTATTCAAAGTGATGTCTTTGGTGGTCCCTGCTTCTATTATTTGACATACAGTGAATAAAATAGGGTGATTAAGTGAAAACTGCTTTCCAAAATCAAAGTATATACAACGATAAACTATTAAGTTTACAGAATCATATTCATTTAGTAAGTTTTATGATGATGGATATCCTTCATTAGTAGTACTACTGCTATTATTAATAATGATTACAAGCTATGATGATTTTTATACGGAGTGGAAGTGGTGGTGGTGTGGAATGAAAAAGGTTGCAAAAGATCATTCCAATCCCTGAATGTTTTCCATTTGTTTTTACAGTTTGGTGAAATATGTTTAGAGAGGAACTGCATGTTGTATGCTGGGGTGAAACACCCACCCAGCTCATCTTCACTGTGGTTCTGCCCTTCCTATAGAAATCACCAAACTGTTGCACTACCTGAAGAAAGGGCAGGCCCAGGAAGAAAGCCTTAATGTTTGTCTGGTAATGATTCCCTTGTGAAAGAAATCAGTCCTTTCTGTAACAGAATATGTTCTTGCAAAACTGGAAGTCTGAGATGCTTAATTATACCAACACTCCATTTATCTGATGATAATCAAATACATTTATAAGGCAGCACAAATCATCTGTCTCATCTCAGTTGTTTAGTTTCAGCAGTTGCTATCCCCAGCTGTTTTCCCTCTGTCATAAGCTTTGTTTCAAATGCTGTTGATAAAGGTTTTAAAGACTCATCTATGTCTGAAGCATTCTCATGTCACTGGAGTTTATTTTGAGTTTTCAGATTTTCTCAGATCAGAAGGGGAAAAATCATCTGCCTGTGTGAAAAGGCCAAGTTTTGTGTATGTGAGGGAAAATTCCTGAGAGCATGTTTTAAGCTGTTACATTCTTGCTACAGTTCCCTGAAGGTGCACCTAATATTCAGATTTTTTTCAAATTCAATGCTATTGTTTTCTTGATCATTCAGTTCCCCGTTCCACAGGGCAGTACCAATCTGACAGGGAAAATCACAATGTGTGTTTATATAGTCTAATAGGAACTGTCAAAATAGTCACTAGCCAATCAGTCATCTGTCTCTCATTTTCCAAAACATTTTATAACCCTTTGTGGACTCGTACAGGTTCCAGACAGGTATGGCACAAGACACATTTGATTTCGATTGTCATGTATTAACAATGAAAACCTTCAAGGATGACTTCTTTGCCTCATTATGAAACAGAAATAAAAGTGCATGGCAGGGGGAATACTAGATATGAATAGACATAATTTTTTTTCTGAGTCCTTAATATGTCATGAGACATAAGTCTTCTCGATCTTTACCTAATGTAACACTCTGAACTGCTCATACAGCTCACTTGCCCAGAGGTGCTAAACAGTTTTAAAGTGTAATATTGTTCTGCTGTATTGGTGACCTCTCTGTTCTCTCAGGGATTGTTTCAAAATTTCTCTGCCATTCTGTCAGAAGGTTTCCCACTGCCTAGAAAAGTGCTACCTTTCTGTCCTGAATTTCCCAAATACTTGCATGTGGTCTGCAGCAAGAAGCAGCATTTGTCATTCTTTGCATGTAGTGCACGTGTGATTTGAGAACAGGCTGTGTGTCCAGAGGATTTGAGATATGATCATTGTGTTAGCAGATGATACAGGAATAGCGGGGTGGTTTTGTGCACATGCTGTGTCCATATCAGGGTTTCCAGATGCCCAAAGTCTTGGATCTGAAGAATTTCTGAACACTGAATGAAGACTGTGTTTCCTACAACTTGCATTTTTGCCGTATTGGGGAAAGAGGAATTCAGATATATTTTAATTTGAACTGTGCTGAAGATTGTGATTGGCCAAGTTCTTTATTTCTCTTCATGACAGATGTGACTCAAAAGCAGTCTGAATTTGTTATCTGGTTAAGGAAATGGGAGAAAGACAGCAACAAAATGTTACCAAAAAGTAATGATCACTATGAATAAGATATCCCTATTCTGTTGGTAATAATTATCACCATTATTCAAAACATCAGCAGTAAGGCATCCCCCTGTAGTAAAGCAACACAGAGCTAAATAAGGAATCGTTTTTATAACCAGTTTATGGAAAAATCTAGCACAACTTTCTTGAGTACAAAGAGACCTTTACTTTGAAGCAGAATAACATCTTGTTTACATTAAAAGAAGAAAACAGTCCTCTCTTGACACCTTTAAAGAGTCACTTGGATAGAAGGAATTGCTCTAGACTAAGGCAGTAAAATACTTTTGAACACAATAAATATAAAAAGGCCCATCGTCACATCTGTTTTTCCAAGCTCTAATTGCTTAGCACACAGCTAGAAGTCCTCTCTACAACAGTACACAACCTCTGCCTCCAAAATTTCTGATCCAAAACCTGTTCAAGTCCAGAAGTCACCCCATTAGCTTTCAAGGGCACAAGAATATTGACAAAAGCAAAACAAAAAAAATGAAAGTGAAGGCTCTGTGAGGAATTAGACAGAGAGTGCAGGTTGCCCCACATTGTGTTGTCTCTGAACAGAACTCATATTCTGCCTGAAATCACGGAGAGGAGAGTCATAGTGACTTAAAGGAGTGGCAGTCCTGCTTTTATGTTCTAATTCTATTCCATAGTTTCATCTGGACGTATAACCTATGACTACTTTTAAGACCAAGATCAAAGATTCCCTCCTCAGCTTAGTTTGTAAAGAACATGACTACAGTGAATAATGATTCCTTGAGGGAAATTATTTATATTTATGTAATATCATATAAACTGATAGGCTTGGGAATAGTCTCCACATCACTTAAGTAACTGTTATGCTGTTACAAGTAATGCCTGTTGTTAACTTTTTGACCCTATGCCACTGAGGAAAGTGCTGTCTTGCTCTTTCAAGGAGGAAGGAATTGGACCTTTATAGACCATTGTAACTGAAACGAGACCACGTGCTAAGAGACTGACTTCTTTGGTGTGCAGAGCAAGGAAGAAGAACAATTTTATAAGCAGGCACATGTATTGATACCTGCTGACAGATCTCTTTAGCCCTAGATTTAAACTTCCTTCTGAAGTCAATTGAGACACTTTGACTTCTGTAACTTGAACTAAATCTTCAGTTTAGCCTCATACAAAATGGACCAACTTCTCAATTTTGGAAAGAGCTGCTAGAACCAAGGAAGGAAAAGCATGTATCAGGTAGTGTGAATTTTGCTTAAGCTCATTATGCTTTGAAAGCTTTTGAGAAGGAAATACTGGCAAGATCACTGTAAATCAGAGTTTGATCTTTCAGGACACAGGGTTTTATACATATCCAGACAGAAACAGATCAAGATCCACAGTCAGTACTACCGACTATACAATCTGAGATCCTGTCTGATTTTATTTTCTCCTTCCCTAACTCTCAGCAAGCAGGCTGGAAAACTGCTCATGCACATTTTTGAGTTCTGCAGTGATGCTCACCACCACTACTCCTAGAGAACCTATTTCAATTATTTGAATAAGGTCATTTCAAATGCTTAATTTTCACACAGATCAGAGGAAAAGAGGACAGATATAGATGTATCTGTCAAATTCATTATGCATAAAGAGAATTTGTCTTCCTCCTTTGCTGATTTTCCATCTGTTTTTCCAAAGTACATTAACGGAGCTAGAGTGTGAGCAAAATAAAACATTTTGTCCTAGTGTAAATACATGGTGAAATGAATTTGAGAGAACTATCAACTTACTATCAGCAACAGAGCATCCTGGACTATTTCATTCAGGGAAAGCTGGATAGAATTCAGCCCAGAAAGTTACAAAATGAGATGACCAACCTCAGACCAAAGATGTTCCCCAAAAGAGGATGTGTATTCTTTTTTAATTCATCCTGATGTTCCAATTGCTGCTTTTGAATAGTATGCTGGTTTTGGCTGGGATTGGGTTAATTTTCCTCATAGTAGCTAGTATGGGGCTATGTTTTGGATTTCTGCTGAAAACAGTGCTGATAACACAGGGATGTTTTCATTATTGCTGAGCAGTGCTTAAACAGAGTCAAGGCCTTTTCTGCTTCTCACACCACCCATCAGCAAGTAGGCCGGGGGTGCACAAAGAGTTGGGAGGGGACACAGCTGGGACTGACAGCTGACCTCAACTGACCACAGGGATATTCCATACTATATGCCATCATGCTCAGAATATAAATACAGGGAAGAAGGAAGTGGGGGATGTTTGGACTTACAGTATTTGTTTTCCCAAGTACATGTGATGGAGCCCTGCTTTCCTGGAGACTGATGAGCATCTGCCTGCCAATGGGAAGTAGTGAATTAATACCTTATTTTGCTTTGCTTGCACATGCACCTTCTGCTTTACCTATTAAACTGTCTTTATCACAACCCATGAGTTTTCTCACTTTTACTCTTCTGATTCTCACACCCATCCTGCCGCATGGCGGAATGAGTGAGCAGCTGTGTGGTGCTTCGTTGCCAGCTGGGGTTAAATCATAACACATAGAATATTCGATAACGACATGAAGGTCAAAACTCCCATTCTCATTAATGCTTTGGTGAAGTTGTCACCAACATCCTTAGTCCTGTCCAAATGTAATTTACCTTTGGCCTTTCTTCATAATAGAGATTTTAGCCAAACTCATGCCTTGCTTCTTTCAGTGTTTAGTATTCTTTTCAGGATAAAGTCCTTTGTAAAAGGCATGTTTCAAGGATTTATATAATCTCAGCCCATATGTCCAAACTCAAGAAATTAGCATTAGCTACCTAAGAAGCAATCTGAAACTTAGCATGCTGTCTTCATAAACCCTGCAAGTTGGGCACCTCCATGGTGCAACCTGATCCATACTGCTTTTTGGAACCACCTCTTTCAATTGCCTGCAAGAAGTATCCGTGAGGGCTAACCTGTGTGCCTCAGACTTCTAAATTTATAGAGGAAAAATCTATGGCACAAGGATTATCCCAGTCAGCGAAAATTTAGACATAAGAGGGTTCAGTTTTGCTTGTTTCTGTTGATTATCCCATGCCCTTTCTGCTCTTCCTTATGAAAATGTGAGGAAATACATCGCCTGTGGTTTATTCCTTGACTTTTCCCTATTCTAATGCATAGCTCTAGATGAGAGATGATAATTTAATTGTAACTCCTTGTATAGAAATGCCATTTCTTTCAATATTTCTAGACAACCAATAATGGCTTTGAAAGAATCTTTCACTTGAGCTGTTGAAGAGTTACAGGAAATAAGACTGAGACTGCAACTGAATGGCATGAAGAAGGATTCTACAGTAATGCTACAATCTGAAATGTTCTGAATTAAAGCATTTCATTACTGAATAAAAATCAGTAATGAAATGCTACAAATTCTATCTAGACATTGAACTGAAGAAGAAAAAACAAAACTAACAAAAAATAAGGAATCTGGGAAAAATAAAATCCATGTTAGAATAAACATTTTAAATTAACTTTCTAAGGGAAAGAGTATTGGTTTTGTTCTGATGAAACCAAGTTTATCAGGTTGCTGTGGGAATCAATTGTGTAACAGCCATACTAAAGAGCCTAATAAAGACCTGAATAAATATCTGAAGCAACACTACTGTTTCTTTCTGGATAGAAGGCAATGGACAATGCAATTTTATGATTTGTTCATCAAGACTTCTGTAAACAGAATTCTATACTTATAGCTATTTTTCCCTCTTGCAAATGTAAAACCCTTTAGAAATGTTTCAGCACTGAAAGGCTTAGATAGTCATGAGATTGTTTAGCCACAGTTGTTCCTTTCAATCTGACTTTAAGACTAGAAATCAAATGGTGTCTTCTTGCCCCAGTGAATCATTTAATACATCTGATCTATATTTTAACCTTGCTATTGTTTCCATCCCTAGACCAGTGAAGTTGATAGAAAGTGTTTGCACCATTGAGTGAAAAACCCTTGCACCCCACACATTTTGCTCATTCTCAAATATACAAATCCGCAGGAATGCTATGAATGAAGAGATGGAGAAATAGATCTTAAAGATGCATCTTGTCCTTAAGCTGCTGTAAAACCAGACCTGCTTGGCTTTTCACTGTTTCAAGTAACTGTATTTCAGCTTGAAGAATTCAGACACTGGAACTCCTCTAAGGGGCATTTAAGAAAATTGTCATAGCTAATAGCTTTTACTGTTTTCAATGTCTAATAATGTACCTCCCATAATAGGCAGAAGATACATGGCACCTCCTTACAATGACCTTATAAACAAATGTTCAGTAACACATAATGAGAAAGTAATGAGATGGGACTGAACAGAGAAGAAAAGAAAGGTGAAATATTATTAAGATTATGTATGACTACCCAATAAAAGCTCCTACATGGGCTGATGGGCTGAAAAGCGTATTTTCAGGGCAGGAGTTAAATGCATATATTTCTGAATTCTATTTAGTGTAAATAACCAGCTGGCATTGTGCTGAATTTTAGTCATTCTTGTTATTTATAAGGTGCAGCTAAAACAACACCTAAAACATTGTTGGTGTATTTGTGCTTGTGGGTTTTTCTTCTTCTCTTAGTCCTTCAATATTCTAAATGATGCAATTAGTTTTTTACAGTTGGGGTTTCACTTTATATTTTATTCATAGGAAATGTATATCCATAAATACACATGCATGCACACACAGAAGGAGAAATCCTTTTACTGAGACATTAATGACTTCTGTTTGTAAAAGATAATTTTCCTAGAGCCTTGGTACCTTCTCAAATCTTAGCAGGTGGACCCTAACAGCTGAATGTAAAACTTGTTATTATATAAAATTTCTACTACTATCAGTGTACAAAACGGTTTTAGAGAAACAAAACTGGTTAGGATGATAAGTGTATGGTTAGCTGTAATACAATCCCATTAAATCTTACTGCATTTTTTTCTATATTCATGCCATTCCATTAACTGTGTGTGCACCCCTTCTGGAAGGAGTGGTGACAATATATATAATACTGGGAGGAGAAGCATGTGCTTTTTTGATGACAAACCATGAAAAGGAACAACCCTGGGCTTTATTGCTAGAAATGGGAGAAGAAGGACTTGTTGTACTATGCTCTCCTGCCCCACAACAACTAATGAGGAAGCTTAAAAGGCAGAAAATCTCTCATTAATTGTAATGTTGCTAATAAGAAGTGCATCACAATACAGATCCTTTCTCACCAGTCTAATTATGAAAAGTTAAAAAAAAATCATCTGAATGTGAAAAATTCACAACTGAAATTAGAGAAGCCACTCCGAGCTATAGAAATGCATATTCCTCCTGGCTAGGATGGTCGTGTTTCACTCCCACAAAATTGAGACTCAACTTCCAGAGCTGCTGACATCACAGAAAATGTATTCCCCCCGCCACACACACACATTAATATGTAGGTTAACTACCCTAAATTCTGCAAAACATGTTAATCATGCTTGCATTTTTAGTTCTGGAATTATTCTCATTTATATCAATTTTATACTCCCAGTCAGTATAAGCAAAACTTTGAAGGTCCAATTTTACACTTGAATATTTCCCAGTTTAATTAGTGTACAGGGTAAAGCACATATAAACCAAATTCATTTAGCGGTATGAGTGCCACAATTAACCTGGAAACAGATTCTCAAAACAGTCTCATCACTACAAGTCGTAAATGAGGACTAAAGGTGGTTGAAGAGTGGCTAACTCAGTGCCAGCTCTGGGAAGCTTGAAATACTAACAAAAAATGTCTTAGGCTGAGACAGGAGGAAAAAAAAAGTAAAATTTTGTGGGTGGTTTTTTTTTTTTTCTTTTTGGCAGAAAAGACTTTTCCAAGAAGGTCAGGTGACTTTCTGACCCAAAATAAAAGATTCTGTCCAGAAAATTTTCTTTTTTTTTAATCTGAAAATAATTATATGCAGGAAAATTTGGAAGTCAATATTCTGTCAGTCCGCACCAAGCTGTATTTTGGTTAGTTAACTATTTAACTGAAAACTTCACCAGTCATCTCACAAACCAATCCAACAAAGGTAAGAACCAAAAAAATACTTTTCACTACAGAGTAGCCCCAATATAAACCTTTATTAAAGTATGTAACTTAGTGAAAAAACATAATCACAGTGCAATCTTGGAGACACACACTTGAAAAATAGTGGAAAGCACACATAGACAGACTCCTCTAAAGTAACCAGATGTAATGTTAAATCTAACACTCAGTAGTACTTCTCAGCAAAGTCAAATACAGATCTTGACAGTGTACTTAAGTTTCATGTTTAGGGGAATCTTGTTTATTTTCCCTGAGAGAAGGGGATACCAAGCCAAATAAGTATTAAAAAATATAAGAGCATCTCCCACTAGACTCTCAAATTCAAGAGCAGAACAGAACTTGTGATTTTTCAGAACCAGCTCCCCTCAAATAATCTTTGTTGACCACTTGGAGAGTTTGCTTAGGCAAAATTGGGGAACTTTATAGGTGTGCCTTAGATTTCTAGATGACTGTAAGCCTGTGAATACCGGACAAGTCTTTCATGTGTAAACAAAGCCACAGACTCACTGCATATTTTCCATTTTACATTTCATTTTTTCTTTTGCGACCTCTTCCAGCAGAGGTTAAGGTTTGTAAAACTTCAATCTTTGTTTGAGAGCAATACTTGTGGCACACTTCAATCACTTCATAAATGAAGCTGCGTCTTTAAGATAGGAAACTCTGGTTTTCTGTATTTGAGGAATACGCCTAACATTAGAGGGAGCAGAAAAATATACCAAAATGCAAACTTGTTTTCTCTTTCCTCTCTTCTACCACCTTTCTTTACTAGAAGCAAACATCTTTAGCATCAAGCTAGTGTCATAGTAATATGAGTGAAAAGGCTCTGTGCCTTCACAGTAAAGTGGAAAAAACCTAAACCTATTTCAGTTTACAAATAATACTGCAGAGGTCATAAAAGTTTGACAATAAAACAAAGTCACATATGAAGAGCTAAGAAAATCTAGACATCACAATTTCAGCTCTTCTGGAAACAGAGTGGATCTTGTGTGACTTTATTAGGATGCCAGCTACCAAACCATGAGAAACACTATAGAAACTTCATTCAAACATAAATTTAGCTCTACATTTGAAATGAAACAGGCCAAAGAAAAAATCCTTAAAATATTCAGTCTCAGTGTAGAGAGGAAGCTCAGCTTTGAGATAACCCAGGCTTGAAAAGGAAAAAGAAAATAATCAACTCACTAGAGTGCTAAGATTAAGCTTTCCAGAGATAGAGTTATTCAGCCTACACGCAGTGCCATGTTGATATGTCTCTATTGCTTCAGGAACCCAAATTAATATCTCTGCATGATGTTGTATCATCCAAGATATATCAGCTTATTTGGAGCTACCTCAGGGATCTCTGATCTGCTTTGCTGCTATACTTTGCATCATACAAATGTACCTCAAGACCTGGTTGACAGAAAAATATTGTGCTGAAAAAAATCAGACCTGACAAAAGTAAAAAGCTAAGATGTTCATTTATCTCATGGGGTCTCAGGGATGCTTGCCCATCTCCCCATGGCCCCAGGCTGCCCATTCTCCTGTACAAGTTCTGAGGTTCCCTGCACTCTTAAATCCCAGTGACTTGTAGGTGGCCTTAGGAACTGCTTATTCCTAAAGGATTCTTGCTATCTCAGTTGCAGGCTTGAGAGGTACAAGGCTTCTCTGACTCTCTGGAAACTCAGGCCAACGCTGCATGAGATGATTAGCTCTGCAGAGAGATAATTCTCCATGCTACCTGGGCTACCACACTTCCCAGATTATTGACTTTCATAGCTGATTGTTCCTGAGCCTGCTGCAAAACTAGGGGTCTAGGCAGGACAGAGATTAACCTCTCAAAATTATTTTAAAAATATTTTTCTTCTGCACATCACAGGTTTTAAATTTGTATTTTGTCCCTGATTTAGGTACCTTTTGGGGTTTGTGTTTTGTTTTTTTCACAAAAGTTTGCATTTTTATTTAAAAGAGTCAGTATAATCCTTCTTTCTCCTCAATTTTCTGCACCACTTTCTCCTTGTTTCATGTCACCATCTCAGACTTGTTTTGAGCCAAGGTATGCTCCTGGGCAGAATGAGAGATAATAAATCAGTGCTTTTCTTCTGGACTTACGCTTCCTCATAGTGAGGGCCAAAGAGGCATAACATGTTAAAGGCAATTGTGTTTCTCTCTCAGCACTGTTTTTTTTCCTCTCAGTAACGATTACAGAAGTGTAAAGAACAATTACAAGTCAGGCCACATTCTTCCCTAAGCATAAAACCCTTGGATGGCTTTCAGTGTATTTTAATTTATCAGCTCCATGAAGGAACACAGAATATGTAAATGTGCTCATTTTTATTAGAAGTACTGGTCTGTATTGGGATTGTACCTTGCATTAATTCTGCATCTTTTCAAGTATCTGCTTACTTGTAAAGATGAGGAAACTTTGACTCCATCATCAAAACTTCTGAAAATGTTCTAATAATAGCTATAAATCAGAAAGATGCAATGGAAAGGATTTAAAGAATATTTCTGAAGTGATCAAACTACCTCAAGAGACAAGGTTATTTAAATGCTTCAAAAGATTGCACAAAAATGATTTTGTTTTATTTTGTTGCAGAATAGTTGGTTAGGTCTAATTGTCATAAATATTTACTTCCCTAAGACCTGAGGACTTGGACAGATGAGCTTACCATTCACTTCTGAAGATCTGAGATTCGTATGTCTCTCTGATGGACTGCTTTATATAGTTGAGGTGGTATTAGTTACTTAGTATGATATTAGCTAGATTAGATGGAAGTGAAATTAGAAAGACACCTCCAAACTGGTAAAAGCAAAAAAATTTCTCTGGGATACTAAATCCAGATCAAACAGAGAGCCTGACTCAGCAAAGCTGGTCACTAGCAACTTGTTTATGTTCAAACCTCTAAGACGGAAGCCTTAAAAGGACCAATGAAATTGAAAAAAAAGAAAAAAAAAAAAAAGAACCACCCTCTTTTTCTGAAACATTCTGAAATTGCATCCTGGTTTACAAACAAAAACAGGCCCTATTTTCCACTTGGCTAAGAAGCACTGGCTATGTGATCAAACCAAGAATGGATTTTTGGTCAGAAAAGATTGACTGATAAGGTACATGCAACAATTTCATTAGTTTGTTGTATTTGAGAAGATTGAAATATGGTCATGTTTACAAAGATGAAAAATTTTCTTACGATTTTAAGATATAATATCAATAGGATTTTTTATGTTTACTGATGTAAACAATAGAGAAACATTAAAACATGAACTATTGAATCCTATGACAGAAACTATTTTTAGCAGGAGACATTTCCCTATGCTTATATCCACCGCATCCTTTTTACAAGCGTCACTGTTTAAGAAAGTAATTTAAATTTCTATACTCAATTGTTTTATCTTTGCACCTCTATGGAAATGTTGCTTTAACACTGGAAACCATGACAACTGATTCTGGTTTCTGATTTCATTAGAAGGTTACACCTTAACTAGGTTCATGAACCCTTCATACAAGACAGATTTAATCAATAATTTCACAACTAAATCTTTCAAAAATATGTGGTTTGATAGAACAATACTGCTTCATCTGATCACTCATTTTAAAGAAGTCACCATTACATTTTACTCAGTCACACTGCTGCACTTTTTAAGTTGTTGCCCAGTAGTGCCACTATTTTTTGACAAAAAGCCAAGCAGGAAAACCTCCAGATACAAAAGGCCCTCAAGAAATAAAATATGCGGACTTCTGGCCTTAACACACATCAATATCTAAACATGGGCCAAGTCTGTCACATAAACATATTGCTTTGAGGAGTCACACTTTGATAATTCACTGGTTTTAATATGCATTTCCAAACTCCTCTAAGTTACCAGCACTTGGAAGTGAAGAGGTCTGAAGTTCCTGCAATTCTTTAGCATGGATTTATTTCACTTGTTGCTAAGTCTTCATAAAATGACAGTATTACCACATGCTGGGGAAGTGCATTAAACATCAAGCTGTTACCTGGACCATTATCACCTTTCCTTTTCATTGTACTTTTGAGAATGGAATGCCTTAACAATTCACAATTTAGGACAGTTAATCCTGACAATTTAAGAGTTCTCTACAGCTAAGAACACCTCCAAAACAGAGACAGAATATAAAGTATTGTATTTGCTGTGTTAAGCATTTCTCCTTTCATTATGTTGGTATTTGTGATTAGTCTTTAACATCTCAATTACATCCTTTTGGTCTGAACGGGAGGAAAACTAAAATGTGATCTGGAATAGGTGACTTCCACAAGTCTCTAGTCTGAGGCACAGGCACAACCCCTCTCATAAGAGACAGATTTTCCTGATTCACTGCTAAACACCGACTGCCATAATTTACTGTATCAATTATTATGTTTGTGCTTTAGCAGCAAAAGATAAATTAAGAAATTGTTATTAAACTGAGAAGAACTAAATCCCAGCAGAATAAACTTCAGAATGACTTTGACTGCATTCTGACTATCTGTTCTCTCCTGGAATCCTTTGCGACTGATGGTTACTGGATGCAAAAAATCTGAGTAGAAGACCACTGACCTTGATCAGTCATAACCAATACAGCACTACTTTCTTTTTGGCTGTGAAGAAGCTGCAGTTATCAGGAAGTTTCTGATGTTCCCAGACCGTCTATGCCACTTTTTCAGGCAGAATCACAAAGTGTCACTAACCTTTATTTTCAGAAGACAACATGTTTGTTCTGAAAATATTATTGCAGATTGCAAGATTGATGCTTTCATAAATATTTGCATTCTGACATGTAATTTGAGAAAAGACCAAAAAGGTTTAGTCAGAACTGAACCATTCTTTTTATTACTGTGCAGAATTCAAAATAGAACGACTGATATATTTTAACAGCTCTCATCTCTAAATATGTTCCTTCCTCTCCTATTTTTCTTTCAACTTTGATCTTACTCTCATTTCTACTATTTGCAAATTTTGTTTTCAGCACTGGAGATTGCTACTTCTCTCTTTTTAAATCCCCTTCCAATTCACTTTCAGCTAATAGCAGTTTTGCAGCTGTCATTTGCTTCATCAGGAAAAAGCAGGTGAACCTGAAGTTCACCTACATTCTAGTGCTTGGGAGTTACAGAGTTTATATCTCTGCCAAATACTGGCTGAGCGAACCAGGGAAGTAGATTAAGATCAACTCACTGAAAACAGTCCATTAATTTGGCTCACCAATTTGAGACATGTCACATTTAATTTTAAGATTTTAACAGTGTAAGTGCATCGGTATCTCCAGTTGAACTCAGTGGGGAATGCATGTGTTCAGTAACTCCATCAGTTATTATTATAATACATTTCCATTGTTTGTTTCTTGTCGAGATAATGAGCAGCTGCTGCCTGTGAAATGATATAGGCTCTATGCACAAGTCAGAAACCAATATATGTCACTGTCAGACTATTACATGCAATCCAGCACAACCTAGTGCAAAGGTAGCCTGTAAGTATTCCTGAGGAGTCTCAACTCCTGAAAGAAGTACAGAAAACTGCCAGCTTCTGAAGGATACCAGGAAATTACCTCAGTAAATAGAAAGGAAAGTGGAGAGACCTTGATTATATATAAAATATAATTTTTTTAGTATTGCAGACTTGGTTCATCTATCTGTGTCTTGTGGAAGGATAAAGGGAGAAAAGAAGTTTCTTGTCTGTATTTCACTTACTCTTGCTTAGAGTAGAGCCATACACCTCGTCCCACTGATTTCCAAGTAAGATTGGTCTTGTTGTCTGTGATCTTGGTACAGCAGCGAGGAATCTCTCCTGCAGGTCACTACCACCTCATGCCCTAAAAAATCCAAATGTTACAGTGAAATTAATTAGTATGTTCAGAGAAATAGAAACAGTAGGGTGAAATACTGGATCAACTGTAACCAAAGTTTTGCTACTGACTTTTATAAGATCAGAGATTCTCTTTGGACTCTTTATAACCTTTATCTTTACAGGTTAGGACTTTGGCCTGTCCACCAGAACCCAAAAGTATAAACAAGAGGTGAGAATGAGTACGATACTGCCCCTCAAATACATCTGGGCAGAAAGGCAAGTACTATGTTGCTCATCTTGAAAGGCTCTTAGAAATAACGTTTCAAGTGTGCACCTGTATGGTGGTTTGAGCCCAGAGGACAACTAAACACCACCCAGCTGCTCACCCACTCCTTCCAACTCAGGGATGGGAAGGAGAAAATAAAACCAAAGGCTCAGGGACTGAGACAAGGACAGGGAGGGATGACTTCCCAGTTATGGTTACAGGCAAAAAGTCAGACTCATTAGGGGAAGAAAAAGAACATTAATTTGTACATCACCACCACTAATTTACCAGTCAAACAGAGTAGGACAGTGAGAAATACAAGCACATCTTAAAAACACCTTCCCCCCACCCCTCTCCTCCTCCCAGACACAAATTCACTCCCTATTTCTCTACCTCTGCCCGCCCCCCCCGCAAGTGCAAAGGAACAGGAACAGGGCATTGCAGTCAGTTCATCACGTTTCTGCTGCTTCCTCCTCCTCAGGGGGAAGACTCCTCACACTCTTCCTCTGCTCCAGCAGGGGATCCCTCCCTCCACAAATTTCTGCCAGAGATCTTCAAATGGGCTGCAGCTCTTCACTAACTTCTCCAGCCTGTGTGCCTTCCATGTGTTGTAGTCCTCCCAGCAACAGACTGTCCAGCACAGGCTTCCCTCAGTCCCAACCTTCCTCAGACACAGACAGGTCCTCCAGAGGCTGCAGGTGGCCTCCATGAGTGCAGGGCACACCATGTCCTCTCACCACAGGCTGTAAGAGAAGCTCTGCTCCGGCGAACCTTCCCCCACCGCTTTCTTCCACTGACCTCAGTATTTGCACAGGCATTTCCCTCACACCTCTACCTCTTATTCTCAGGTTCCTCTTCTTAAATATGTTATCACAGGGCTGCTAATTAGCATTGCTAATTGGCTTGGCCTTGGCTGGAGGTGGGTTTGACTAGGAGCTGGGGAAACTTCCAGAAGCTTCTCACAGGAGCAACCTCTGTAGCCCCCTCCCCCTGACAAAACCCCACTACACACAAATCCAACACAACCTCTTTCTGTTATTTTACTTCATACACTCCATAATGGATTTATGTGTTTAAAAGCAACATATTAGCCTTGCATTTAAAAATAAGCCCATGTTTTTAATTCTTTGTCTAGACAGTGGTTCCAAAAAGCCCATTCTATTTTCAGTCATCCCGAAATTCAGAGGTGCATTTATTGTAAAATATTAATGGCAATGACTTCAACACCATTCTGGAGTATCAGTAGAGACAGCTTCTAATTACCAGGCCGGCTTGGGGTTCAACTACTGTCCAGTTTTTACTTTAAACTTCTTCCCTCTCTACCTTTACCTCATTGATCCTTGTCTTGCCATCTTCTAAGGCTTTATAATTCTATCCTTTATTTTTATGGTTACCTTGAAGGTGTTTATAGACTGTAGAAGGTATTTATAGACTTTGATCATGTCTCCCCTGAGGCTGCTCTTCTCCCAGTCGTATATTAGTTTAGCTCTCTGCATGTTAGCTCGTATATCTTATTTTCTCTTCTGTGCACCATTTTTGTTGCCCTTATTTGTATTTTCTCCTGATTGTTCTATGTGCTTCCGTACAGTAAGAACCAGCATAATACAGAATACGTAGTACAGGAGAATTCCAGGTGTTTTTTCCTCCAGTGCTATGTAAAGCAAAACAATTACTGCATAACCCTTAAACATTGTTTTCTCCAGCATGCTACTGGTTGAGAGTTCGATTTCACATAGTTTTAAACAGGCCCAGCTCAGCTCTGGAATCTATTTTAGTCAAATCACAATAGCATTTTGTGGGATTGAAACCTCTGCTTTTTCCTATATTTTCTATGGCCAAGTAATTTTATTTCCGGATCTTGCACTCACAGAATTCAGAGTAGTTTTCATGTGGGTTCTCACACGGCTATATTTCAAAGGCAAGGAAGAATATGAAGAAAGTTTCAGTTTGAACCCACACCTTTTAAATACATGGGTAGAGCACTAACTTTTATATTCACTAGCCTGCTGCCCTGTATTATCAATATTAATGGCAGCATTGATTTTAATTTCAACAGAAATAAAGTCACGCTTTGGGACTGGGTGGTATCTCTTGGGTAAAACAGGACTCCTGTATTCTAATGACAACTGAACTAGCACATCTTTTACTGTCCTTATTTCTGTCAGATCTTTGTCTGCCATGTCAGTATGCTTTTCAACAGCACACAACTACTGTCACTGCCTTTGTATAACGGGGCTAACTATGAATACCTTCTTCACTACTTTCTTACACAGATTGTTCTTATATAGACTGCTTTTATCCCCAGTTAACCTTTCATACAGTTTCCTAGCTCCACTTAGGATTACAGTCTAAAAATCTTGAACCTCCTAGATAGAATTTTATCCCTTGAATTTCATGAAGCGCTGAGTGAAAAAAGCTGAATTAATATTGCAAATTATTTTCAATATTCTTATCAATTACAGCTGACAAATCTTTTTATACATTTAAAATACACTTTATTTTTGCTGCAGATGCTAAAAGCTTTTTTTATTTTTCAAGAACAAACTAATACCAGTGCTCTGATGACTTATGTGTATAAAATGATTACATGGTGAAGAGCGCCATTTAGATTTCAATGCTTTATGTAAATAATCCAATTATGCAATTAGACAAAGCCTAGTTAACTAGGGTTAAAACACATACAATCAAATGGTGCACTTATTAGGTGGAATTTTAGTATATCATCTCTCTCACGAGCATAATTAGGTTGCAAAATTAATCTATATGTAAATAAGTGGAGTTCTTGTATTTGAGGATAAACAAAAATCAGAGATGAGCCATCATAACTTTAATCATCGAAATTTATCATTTATAGAGAGTAGATTCATAAAAAGGTTTGAAGAGTCTATTTCCAGGCCAGAATCTAATGAGGTACTCAGTTTTTCGCTACCCTGCCTCATGTGCTATGTTTAGAATGACACATTCGAGATACTTATGAATCTGCTGTGATATAAATTGAAAGTCATCCCCCTTGTTCTTCTGCCACTATACCTTTGTACCAGTAAATTCTAATGTTCACCACAGAACCTTCTGCCACTATACCTTTGTACCAGTAAATTCTAATGTTCACCACAGAACCTAACTCAAATAAATTTATTTGGCACTTTTTTATACAGAAATTGTTTTATTTTCTGTAGGGCTCACGGGGACCAGTCAGAAACATAAAGTGAAGAAGCTGAGGAAAGGACTCCCCTCATTTGTTTTCATTTTGCACCACAGAAGACACAAGCCAGTTAAATCAGGTGTCAAACCCTTTAGATATTTTCTGTCTTGCAATCTACAGCCTGGAGACATGTCACAGGGACTCAAAACCCTGCAAGGCTGGTAGTTCTAATAGTTTTGTTTTGGTTTAATTTTATGGCTGCTTTTTTGTCTTTTGATTATAAAGGAAAATTAAACTGAACAGTGCACTGGCCATAATTACAGCAGTAATCCACTTTATATCAGTGTCTTGCTGGTTTATCCCTCACTGACAATGGAAAACACCCACAACACCCACTCAGGCAACTTCTGGAAATGTTTCAAGTGCTTGTCTAGTGCTGGATAGGAGCTTTTATGAGATTAAGTCTCCCACTGCTCTTTTGTACTCTACCTCTTCCACAGAAGTACGTAAGTTCACTCCCGCCTATGTTTTTAATCAAATTTATGACCTTTAATTTCAGGTGGTTGATTTTTGCAAATCTTCTTTTTTCTTTTTGGTGGTAATAACAAAGCATTTAAAATAAATACTAGCTAGAAAAGCAAACTTACTTTAGGTCATTATCTTCTGCTCAGCAGTGGATCTGCAAGGTTTGTTTCTGAATTGGCGAGGCCTAAAAATCACTCCAAAATGAAAATGCCAAAGGCCACCAGGAACAGACTGCCCAGGAGCCTGTGTAGTCCCCAGCCTGGGGCTCGTTATGAACAATTGTGAGAAACGTCTTTCGGGAATGAAGGCGGGAGGCTCGTTTCGCCTCAGGCCAGGGGTGCGGCCCCTCGGGGTCATTGGGAAAAGCCGCGCCCGGGCCAGCTCCAGGCTCTGGCTCCAGAGGGAACAGGGACCTTCCCCAACGCTTCCCGCGCCGAGCCCTGGTGCCCAGTCCCGCTGAAAGGACGCGCTAGTAGCCCCGGTTTAACTGGCGGGCAGCTACCAGGCTCCCGGGCGACGGGCCGCCCTGAGCCCTCAGCCGCTGCCCGGCCACGGCCGGCGGGAACGGCCCGTCGGGCCCCAAAGCGCCAGCGAA
>NW_020799107.1:23694677-23920663 GCF_003259725.1 Athene cunicularia
CCGCGGGGAGGAGCGGCCGCCGTGGCCGCGGCGGTTCTGGGGCGCGGGAGGCAGCGGGATAGAGGTGATGGCTCGGCGCGGGGCTTGGAGCATGTGCCACTCGGGAGGACTGCCCCGCACCAGGAGGAGGTGTTTGGGAGGGGGGTGGTAACACATTGCCTGATTTCGCTGTTCCCACGAAGGAGATACTCCCTTGGGGATATCCAGAAAGTGGTATTTGTAATGGATGAATTTTAAATCTGCTCTAATGCTTTCGGTGTTGTGCAGATACAAGGCGTGAAGTTTGTAGTAAGAATTCAGGTTATGATGCTGTTAAACCTGATAAGTAGTGTGTAGAGGTAAGGCTTGGAGTTAGTAATGCATATATGTTCAGCCTAGTGTAATTTTCTTGATTTGCTGTCAGTGTCTCAGTGTGAGTTTTGTAGGGGCAGAAGATGAGTTTTATAATAGAAACATGCTCAGTTTGTGAACAATGGTAAAATGTTGTGAAAGATGAAAAGATATATTCTGAGTGTCAGTCAAGCATCCTTAGCAAATTGACATTCGACCCCTCCAGGCATCCTATGATTTGCTTCACCGCTACCAGGCCATTCAGCTAATGAATCTGAATATGATAATCAGAGACGATTCCTACTTAGCTTCCTCAGTTGGAAGCTCTGGTGTCTTTGAGATGCGTGCTACTCTTTACAAGCTTTTTTAAAGTGGGTAAAAAACCCCCACTAAGGATTAAAAATACAACACCTGGGAGATGAATAAACACACATTCATTTAGAATAAACTTTAAACCCAACAGAGGTCAGCACTGTAGGCTGGAGTGAGGCTAAGGAGGTCTAAAGACACTAATTACTGTAGTCATGCAATTGAAATAATGGGAACCTGACAGTATGACTGATAAACAGCTAGACAATTAATGAGCAGGATGCTGGTCTTCCATCAAACGACTGCCAAATGTCCGTAAAAGATACTACAGAAGACATTGGCATTATGTGCAGACCAAAACACTATTTAAAGATTTGTGGCGTGAACTGAACACATGGTGTTGCTAATGACTAAAGCCTGTGTGCCCACTGTGTATGGATGAAGTAATTAATCACTTTAAAATTACACAATGGGAGTTTATAATTAATAAAAGAATACATGATATAGTGTATGAAGGAGAGGAAACATAACTTGGTTCCTTTGGATTCAGATGTCAGACTGTAGGGGTGCTTTTTGATCACTTAAAGGGTTTTTTTGTCACTGTACAACATTGTGCTTGTTGTCTGTACAATTAAACCAGTTTTGAGTTACCCCAAGTATTGCTCTGATCCAGAGTGAAAGAAGTGGAAGAGATAGGATTATAGAAAGAGTTTAGAGCAGTGTTTGCTATATCCCAAAGTCAGGGTCCTTGGATAACCTGCAGATCCAACAGTTACCAGCAGTCACTGGGGTGCTCATAATGGCTAATGGCAGGTGCAGAAGAGGCAACTTATAGGAATAATTACAATTATCATCAATTTGTATCCACAACGTTGATATAAAATCCTGAAGAAAACCTTCATATACTTACTGACATCCCTGGAGACATTAGACAGACTTTAGCAGAAGAAAGTAAGAGATACAGTGATGTCTTTACTAGTCCAGTGGTATGAAACCTGGTGTAAGTGAATTTCAGCTCCACATCTGACCTTAGTTCCCTTCAGAGCATTAGAACTGTCATCAGGACACTCTGTATTACACGGTTCACCAGCAGACAGATGTTTTAGAAGAAAGTTTCACAGACCTTCTGTTTTAGGCAGATGCTACATAAACTTCCTTCAAGCCTTCTTCTAAACCCTAATGGTAGGAAGTGATTGAGGCCTGAGCGAGCTGAGAACTCCCTAAACACATTTTCACGTAACTTCGGTGAGCTTGTGCTCTGTTCATTAGGCTGTGATGCTGCCCCCCACCCCCACCCCATTCTGGAGAGCCACAGACCCTGAAATGCATCTGGCCACATTTTTAAGAGGTATCTGTGCTACAAAAATGTATAGCCTTGAGTTTCCTTTAAGGAAGAGATAATCTCTTGTTCTAAGGCAGAGTGAACATCCCTTCTCATGCTGGCAAATACTGCTGGGCATTCTCCCACAGAAACTGAGAAAATATTTGATGAAGTGAAGCTTCAAAGAGTCAATCTAATCTCTGCCCAGTTGTCTGGCACTGTGTGTGAGTGTACAGTGGGAAGCTGAATGAGGGACTGTAGGCTTTCAGTGTAGAGCCTCAGTATGTTGTTGAAATATAAATGGTAAAAATAATACAGGAAATGACTGGGATTTTCTCAGATAAGTAGGGGTTTGGTATTGGAGTCTCCATTATCACTAATGGGCTTTGATTTCAAGAGGCCTTGGATCACCTCCTATGTATACAGTCCTAAAGAGCCTTCTGAGTCATAATTTACAGTCAGACTCCTGTGCAAAGTAACAGTGAATTCTTGATGTTTTTTGGCACACATTTCTAAGTGGTTACCTGAATGACCTGCTTTCATCGTGATGAAAATCTTACGTAGCATGTTCTAGAGCTCTCAATACCTTCCACTTTCCTAAATGCATTAAAGGGTAAATATTTATTTGGGGAGCATCAGCACCATTAGCAGTAGCTTCTGCTTTTACACTCTCCAGGAATTTAATAACCTTCAAATACATACACTTGCAAAAATGTCAAAACATGAGCAAAGGGAAAAGGGACATTATATCTATTCAATTACAGACTTGGGATATCACAGGAAACACGAGTTTGTCCCTTGGACTGAACAAGAAGGTTGATGGGATTAGTAAATCAACCACCGTTCATGTGAATCATTTATATACTGTATGCTTTTACAGAACATTACCCATGTAATAGCTGCACAGAGTTTATTAGTACGTAAGGCAGTAACGTGCACAGTGTCCTTATTTGTTTGTGGGTTTGTTTCATTATGCTTCTCTTACAAACTAGCCAAATCTGTTAAAGCACAGCACCGCGAGCTTTGCTGTTTTTTCAATTAAGTTTTTGTATGCATGTAAATTCTAAAACCAGTAGTGCAAGAATTGCGTCCTGCTGTCACTGAATGCTGTATCTAGCAAAATAGGGTCCTTCTACTAGTAGAGATCTCAAGGTGCTGCAAGAACAATAAAAAAAAAAAGACATCACAAATATTATGCAATTGAAGTCCACTCCCTCTGCTGGTGGATATGTCTCCTGCTGTGTGTTCAGTAGCAAAATCAATCACCACACCAAGGAGCAACAACAAAAATTCACTTTATAAATGTCCCTTAGCAAATAAGCATATGGGCTGTAGAATTTTAAAACATTTAAAAGCAAATATCCTACCACCTGAATTATACAAAATTCTAATTTAGAAAAAAAAATTCCAGTATAAAAAATAGAATGACCTCTCATGCAAGAAATAAGGCATTCCCAGAACATATTCCACTCTAGAAAACTGCAGCAGAAATGGTCAACATGAAATTATAACAAGCTCTTGACCTTCCCTGGCCCTTTATGCATTTTCATGAAATGATGTAATTCATTATTTCCACTGATGTGTGCAGAGCAGTGGACCGGCTTACTTTGTATTCATTTATTCAGTCCTGAGTGATCTGTGTTTAATAGAGTGCTGGAGCATGTCAGAATGAACAATTAAACCTGATTTTTGTAGAAGACAACTTTCCATTATTGCCAACATTAGTTGTATGTGCTTTATTTTTTTAATAAAGAAGGCGTGTTGCAAGTTCAGTATATAACCCCCATATTAAAATTGTACACTGTTTTTATTTCGAATGGAAATATCCCTCATACACTTGGGACCATAGTACTTTGTATTGAGCTCTCGATTGATGATGCAGGCTCTAATTTTTTGTCAAGTCTGTACTGCAAGGGTAGCAGACTGGGAAGACTGTCAATAGGAAACACTAGAAGGAGAGGAGTAGGATGGAGAGATCAGCTGTCTCATCAGCAAGGTGCAAGGTTTTGAAAGGATATGTTCTACAATGCAGAAGTTTAGTCTTTTTGCTGACTTCTCAAAGGGAAAAAAAATGGCAGCCTGCTTCAAGGATAATATCTTTGATAAATCCCTCCACCTGGCGAGCAAAGAGGAAAAAAATCCAGGAGCATTTTAAATGAGTGGGGCAGAGCACATACAGGGAATCCCAGAGAGTGAAGAGGCAATGGAAGAAACAGTCTAGTGAGAATTACAAAATAGTAGAATAGTGTCTATGATTTTTTGCTGCCTTCTCCTAGACGCAATCATAACTGTTCCCATGTGGCCCACAAAGTCCTAGAGGACTAAAATCTCCCAGAGTGGCTCTTCAGTTGTGCCTTTGGGGTAGAAATACCTGATTTTTGTGCTCACTGAAACCTTAAAATTTCAGCAGTGTAATTACAACCTTGGATTATAGTGTTTGAATATGTGCATGAATATTATACAGTCTTGTGACACTGGCTTTTCTCATGAGGGAAGTGCAGAGATCTCCATGAATTCCATAAGCAGGAAAGGTCAGAAATTAAATTTAGATCAAGAAATGAGCCTGGTAAAGGGCCTGGATGGGCCAGGTTTTAGTGCAAACTGGATGTGCATGCAGGTGGCTTTGGGTGTATGTTTGTGTTACTGTCTGGTGTGATTCATCCTTCGTGCCTTCTTCATTTTGATAGTTACAGCAAAGATACGTGTTCCAGTCTGTGCCACCCTCACAACAGCTGTGTTAGGAGGCTTGGCTGGTTTGGATGAGTTTTTCTGGTTTATAGATGCTGTCAATCCTGAGCCAGCAGAATGTCATTGTACCCAAATGTGTGCACTATGCACATCCCTCCTCAGCATGGGCAGCCATGGTGCTCAATATATGCCAAGGCAATGAAGAAGATCCTTTGAGACCTTCCATTGCATTGCACCAGTGGACAGGAGAATAGCAATAAGAGAAGAACTGCAAGTGTTTGGGGCCAGCCTCGCACAAAGGCACTCTCAGCATCCTTTGTCCTCTCTCGTAAACGGGGTACTGGCTTTTGGAAAATCTGGAGTGTCTTATCTTTCCTTTTTCTTAGTATATGTTGCTTAAGTGCGTCACACTGGGTAGTGCCCTGTCACATGGATGAAGGGACATGCATGGGCACAGAGCAAATCAGCTAAAGATCAGCCATTAGACAATATCTCAAGTAATCACCAACCACACACTGTAATTTCCATGCCCTGTAGATTATCAAGATGATGTTAAGTCCTGCAAAGCAGGTTGGGGAGGTGGCAGAGGGCAAAGAACAGTGATAACAAAACATTTCCATCTTGAAGGCATCAAATGCAGAGCTGTTTGCCAACAGTTCCCTGACCTGGGGTGTTCAGAAGGAAAGAGGAGACATTTTGTGTCAAGAAGCAGGTGGCTGGAGGAAGTCCTAAGAGAGCCCTGTGATCCTTTGTCATCAGCTGTGCCTGTGTTTGCTCCTCAGTTGCAGTGAAGCCTTATGAGGTAGCAGCATTGATGTGCTTATGCATGTAGCCAGCTATGAATTTTTAAGACTGCAGAATGAAATTCATTTTGCAATAATGAAGATTTTATCTGAGGTAAAAAGGAACACCAATTCAGTGTTTCAATTCAGAGGGATGACACAGATAAAGCAAGCCTGCAAGTAACAAAACAGATAAACACTTGTAGGTCAAACCTGTTCTGTTAACGCCGAGATACAAAGTTATGAGAAAGGAAGTGAAAAAGTGCAAAGTGCTTATCAGCACAGTGCATAACATCTTATGCATAGAAAACCATAGCTCACATTCTTTTCCATTGGCTTCAAGAAAGCTACAAAATGCAGCACTGGAGTAGAAACTACCAGGTACATCTTACATGGTTGTGCAAACTGGGTCAAATATTGCAGAGGGTTAGAAGCAGTGTGCTAGAGAAGGTAATAGCCCTTTCACAATAACTTCACATGCCATTTCTGGTTATTTATTTCACTGCTGGTTCTTGCAGTGTCTTTCACATACCAGAATCCTTCAGGACCCAGTATCTTCTTACAGTGGAAAATACTGTTTGTTGAATGATGTTAGAGTATCAATTAGTACAGATTATGTTTTACAATTGACCAGTCAAACTGCAAATGTTTCTTGCCTAAACTGGAGATGGTTCCTCCCAACACCCCAAAATGAATCCCTAGCAGCCCACTGACCACGGTGATGGAAGGATTTGTAAACAGATTGCTTTCAAGGTAAACAGCGACTTCTTTTCTCTTACATTGTCCAGCAAAGACAAATTTACAATCAACAGACTATATACTGCCAGCTAAAAACAGAAGAGCTATTAAAGATTATATAAGGTGCTCACTGGATGTGTCTAGCAGATTAGCACAGTTGTTTAGAGCAGGTGTTTTGTTAATTGTGATGTATTCAGAACTGCATACTGTGTTTGAAATGACCCGTAAATGGCCACCTCACAGCAGTGAGATGAGAAGACATAGTGCACTAAGCTGTGAAATAAAGCAAGGTGGGAGGATGACCGTGGCCCAAGACCTATTCACCTGTATTCGTTGCAAGTGTTGTCAGGGCAGGCTTTTTTCTAATGCCCCAAATCTTTGATTCTATTTTTAATGTTTCTTTATGGTTTATTACTTAGTATTTTGCAAAATGAGCTAAGTTCCTTTTAAGGAAACTTGTAAAATAATTCAAAGCCGAACTGTATGAACCCAAAAGGTGGGGTGAAGATGAGAAGGTCTTTGTCCATTTCTTTGTTTTTTCAAAAAGTATATAATGCTACATTTGAAGCAAATATTTACACACACTCATCCATCACATGCAGAAGCACTTAGACTGTGGGTGAAAAGGACTTTAGAGTGCTGCAATAGGTAGGTCACAAGATTTCAGAAACACAGTGTAGCAGAAAGGAGGCTGAGACATTTGCTAGCAGGGTCCATGGCTGATGGCATACATTGACTATAACAGTGACAGTTACTTTTAAGGAAAAATTGAACCGGAAGGGGCTGGTGATCCACTCGGCTCCTGTTGCAGCACGGGGCTGCCAGGGCAGGTGCTGCTGGCTGATTTGCTCTGCCGGGGGCAGGAACCCCACCAGCTGCCCCAGGGTGGCCAAAAGCTCAGGCATGGAGAGGGCAGGGGGCATCGGCTGAGTCCCAGCCCCGCAGGCAGCAATAGGAGAGCAGCCCACGACACTGCTACCCAAGAGACCTCCTGGGAAAGGCAGGCTGCAGGAGTGCGGAGGCAAGGCTTGGAGCAATGCAAAAGCTAAGGAACAGTAAGACACCAAAAATCACAGGATAATTGCAGTTTAATTCATGAATTAAAACTGATTTCAACAAACAGACTGACTGAGAAAACTGTTCACAAAGAAAGCAAGCCCTTTACTTTTGTCTTTTTCCACCCAGAATACTTTGATATGTTTTTTTCTGAATTGTGTCTTCAGACAAATTTTCTTTTTAAAAATGAATAAAATGGACCCCCCAAAAAAAAATTAAATGCTTGGAGTTGAATATTTATTCAGTCCCCAATTTTTTCCCCATTTGTTTACTTTGTTGGCTGACAAACAAAGAAACCCATTTTTCACACAGCTCTAGTACAATATTAATTATCATGAGTACAAACAGCAGAGTCTAAGCCCATGTGTATTCATACTGTGTTATGCTGCTTCATGCTTCTGCATACTGAGTAGTACCTACTCCAGAAGTAAAGAAAATGAGACTGTGTGTGATTGAACGTGTGAATAAGGCTGGCAGTTTCAGGTCAGTTAGCTACTCTTGGGATCTCAGATATTAACATTGTTATTTTGGCCTAAAGAGATAATAACAGCAGTTCTCTTTTAAATACACAAACCTGAGTCCTTTTCTTTCTCTCTTTTTTTCTGACAGGTTTTGCACGACTTCATGTGACTGAAAGCTCACTGCAATGTAAAGGAAGAGATACAGATTATAACAAGGCAACACATGGAAAATGCAAACCACCTTTGATGGGCAGGCACAGAAAGTTTTTACAGTTCAGAGGGTTCCTAGAAGTGTGCAAAGCAAGGAGAAAGGTATATTGCTCCTTCCCTGCTAAGCTTAATTCTGAGTATCAGGAAGGCTTTTTACCACAGTGCTGACAAGAGCATCTTTGGTGGGAAAAAACCCAGCAGGGTTTAGTTTTTGAGCTGCAAGATCTGCTTTTCTACAAACACAGTCCACTCTATCCCTAAGCACTAAATTGTAAGCTAACAAAGTGAAAGCATTCAAGTTTCCTTCTGTCCTGTGTTCAAATGTTCAAATTTAGTAATTTTAATTGCTAGTTATGAGTAGTTTGTTGCTTTTTCACAGAAATCCAAAGGTGGGTAAGAGTCAGTGAAGAAGAATCTGTAGCCAAAGAAATGGCCCGACTTACCACCCCATTTTTGCAGGCCATCTCAAAATTTGGGATAACTTTTGTTACTGAAAGCAGCATCTAAGATCCAGCACATAAAGACCAAAATTTTAGACCCTGAATCACTTTTCAGGTGTATGAAATTTCCTTCCAAGGAATTTCTATGGTAATGCAAGAAGAGTAGAGATGTATTTTCTCAGGTCCTCTGGTGTTCATACCATTAAAATACAGAACAGTAAGAGGAGAAGGGCTTCTTAAGGCATGTTATATCCAGTGCTTTGGTAAGATAAGTGCTTGCGATCATGGGCAGTGATAGATAAATTGATGAATAAATGGATGTCTGTCAGAAAAATGGATGACAGTCACACATCCATCAAAAATTAAGAGTGATGTGGCCACATAGAAAATTGCCACCTGTTTTGTGGTAACTGCCAGTGTTTGCACTTCTTATGAGTAGCTAATCCAGAGAAAATTGGTCCACAATGACAGAAGCTTAAGCTAAGTCCTGCCTAGATCATATGTCTGAATAAAACACGCTTGCAAAGCATCAAAGAAATTCTGCACCTTTCTGGGTGGATACATAATTTTTGTTGGCTTTAAATGGGCTTAGGTAAATAGCAAATTTATGACAAACTTGCTCAAGAAAAACTCTTTAACCTTTCAAACAGAAATATTCAGAGTGTTCTGACAAATTCCAGCTGAAATCAAGCAGATTAAGAGTTAAAGGAAAGGCAACGAATATATATCACAGTTGGGAGTCCACCTTTAAATTTGGAGGTAAACTGAAGTAGTAATAAACAGGTATTTCGCCACATTAAAAAAAAATAAAAGAGGAATTGACTCTGCTGTAAAGAACAAAGAACAGTCATTTTAGAAGCTGAAACATAGCAATACTTAACACTGTAATAAGAAACTTTTCTTAAAATCTCTTTTAGACCTGAGCAGCAACAATAATGTATCTGTTGTAAAAGGGCAGCATAAAGTTGTTAATTAGTTACTGTGATATGTCCACCAGTAGCTAGTATGTGGAGACTGGTGCTAAGAATAGATTAATACTAAGAGCAGTGGTTGTTTCAGAAATCTTCTGGTACCTAAATGTGAAACATTTCTGCTTATGTTACTTCTTTCTCTTCTAATAATCCAGAGTATTTGAGGCTCTGACTTGGGCAGTTAGATATGCATAAGGTCTGTCAGCTGATAAGAAGTCTCAAGAGGCATCGTGCCTAAGGCTGTGGCTTGATGATACAGTAAATTCAGTTTTCAGTCTCCTAACATAACTTCAAAAACGTCGTAACTATATTATCAGCCACACTGCTAGTTCAAGTTTATTGAAAATACTCAGATGGTGAACTTTAAAAAAATGCAGATGAGTGAACTTGTTGCATGAGACTTCATACTGCATCAGATTCTGCCTGCCTGCAGCACTCTGAGTTTAACTGATAGAGCAGGAGCCTAATCCCAGAGGCAGGTATTCTGGCTAAGAATCCAGTTTCACATTATGGCAACCTCATAGTACTAAGAGGCTGCTGCTAAAAGAATAGTTCTGCTCCTCCATCTCCTGTCAGCAGCTCACTCCCACTGCCAGGTATGACATCAGTGTAGACCACTATTTCCAGCACTGAGTGGGGGGGAATGCAGAGGACTAGGGGCCAGAGCAGTAAAGCATATTCTGGCAACAGTCTGCAGTAGCATCAGTGAAACTGTAATGTGGAACCACACCCTAAACTCAACAAAAGGGCAATAACACATGTATGCTTGATCAAATTTAAAGTGGTGTGCTGGTGGATCCAGGACGTTCAGTACTGACGTCTGCAGAACCATGACAGAGACACCTTGGTGAGTCAGAATTCCTCCAGTGCATCCTGCTTGCTGCTGGCATGGAGCCTTCATCAGTGCCTTGTCTAGCAATAAATTACTACCACGACTCTGCACTTCTTCATTCCACTGGCAACAGTACCACTGTCCTTCAATTCCTTCTCTCAGAGGAATTTATTAGTTTCTGAAGTCATGCCATTTATTCACAAATATTGTCCTGGTATCCTGAATACAGCTGTCAAGAGACAAAAATAAATAAATAGACCAGACTTCCTCCAGGTTCCCGCCCCCCCCTTTTTTTTTCCCACCTTTCTTGACATTTATAAAATCTTATAAAACTTTCTACCAGGAAAAATATAAAATACAATTACAGTATAGTTGTTTTGTTGATTACAAAAACATTGTTGCAGTAGCAATAAAGAAATAAGCTCGTAAATCTCCTCTGTATACTTGATGTTCATTAAATTTAGTGGAGTGACAGTTACCACTCTGCAAAATACAGTATTTTCAAGGGAAGATGCAACACATACTGCTTCCAAGCCTGTTTCTTATGGCAAGTCAGTCAGTTGTCACACTAAATCTTAAGTGGAGATTGATGAGGATTGCTGGGAATATCATATTTGTCAAAGAGGTGCTGGGTCACACAGTCTTTTTATTTTTCAACAAGGGCACTTGTTAGTGTCAGTTACAGTCCCTGCACCAATGATTATTTTGACTAGTGTGCAACCTCTATGCTCCTTTACACATATTGTGAAGATCCTGCCTAAGGTTTACCAGCTGCTAAGTGATCTTAGTATCTGTTACTGTTCATAGGACATCAGCAGTTTGCCTGTATCCTTTGCATCGGACATTATTCACTGCTGCTCACTAGCAGCAAAAGTTGTGTTTTGCAAGGAAGATTTCCAAGCAGCAGATTCCAGTGAACCATTGACTTGGTGTGTAATATTCATAGTGAGTGCTTGGTTGCTTCAGACATACTGTACTTGACTCATTAGAAGGACTGTTCTATATTACAAAGAGGAAAAATAATATGAGATGAACTGTGATACAGCAAGAAAACAATCAAGAATGTTTCTACTTCTGTGCAGATATACAAACAAATAATTAAACATTAATATTAGCAAAATGTGGCTCGTGAATTGTCCATTGGACTCCTGTCAAAGACTAAGAAGTTCTAACTGTAGAGCCTTAACTAGTTTACCTCTCTAAGATTTTGAGTTCAAGGGTGGGATTTGTCTTTGGGACACTGGAGTTTAGTTAATTTCATTCTTCCAAAGGAAGTGAAGGTTGGTAGGGAAAGATGCTGTACTACACCTTGGTCTGAACATCCTGACTGTAAGGTTGTGGTTGTACAGGTGGAACATAAAATCATAGAATGGTTTGGGTTGGAAAGGACCTCCAAGATCATCTAGTTCCAACCCCCCTGCCATGGGCAGGGACACCTTGCTCTACACCAGGTTGCTCAAACCCCGTCCAGCCTGGCCTTGAACACTGCCAGGGAGAGGGCAGCCACAGCTTCTCTGGGAAACCTGTTCCAGGGCCTCAACACGCTCACAGTAAAGAATTCCTTCCTTACATCTAATTTATATCTACCATCTTTCAGTTTAAAACTGTTGTCCCTCATTCTATCACTGCACTCCCTGATAAAGAGTCCCCTCCCCATCTTTCCTGTAGCCCCTTTAAGTACTGGAAAGCCACTATAAGGTTCTCCCAGAGTCTTCTCTTCTTCAGGCTGAACCCCAACTCTCTCAGCCTGTTCTCATAAAGGAGGTGCTCCAGCCCCCTGATCATCTTTGTGGCCTCCTCTGGACCTGCTCCAGTAGGTCCATGTCCTTCTGATGCTGGGGGCCTCAGGGCTGGACACAGCACTGCAAGTGGGGTCTTATGAGAGTGGAGTAGAGAATCCCCTCCCTCAACCTTCTGGCCACACTTCTCTTGATGCAGCCCAGCACACAGTTGGCTTTTTGGGCTGCGAGTGCTAATTGCTGGCTCATAGTCAGTTTTCCACCAATACCCCCAAGTCCTTCTCTGCAGGGCTGCTCTCAATCCACTCATCACCCAGCCTGTGTTTACGGTTGCCATTGCCTCGATCCATGTGCAGGACCTAGCACCTGGACTTGATGAACTTCGTGAGTTTGCAAGGGCCCACCTCTCAAGCCTTTCAGGGTCCTGGTTGGCCTGCCTTCCCTCCAGCATGTTGACTGCACCACACAGTGGTGGCACATCATGGTTTTGGCTTTGTTTTACTTGACCACCTGGTCAAAACCCAGCTCCAAAGGCTAAGCCAGATGGCTGTGGAAAGAGTATGACAATTTTGAGTACAGAGTTGAGGTACTACTGACTACAATGTTTATGGGTTCATATAGGCTCCTTTGCAGCCCAGGTAGTGTATGCTTTCAGCTGCTGCAAAAGGCAGTGTCAATTGACCATTATATCCAGTGGGATATCTGGAGCATTTTCTTCATTATGCACTATTACTCAAGTATCAGTTTAGGCAGGAGATGTATAAAAGCTCTAAAGATCAGCAAGATCTTTGTGAAACTACAAAAAGAAGCAGGAGCTTTAGTTAATATTTCAATCATCTGGGCATGTTCTCTACCTTCAGTTTCTCTTGATGTCCTGGTTCCACAGAGACCTCTAGTATTTGTTTCTGTTTTTCGTATTAACACATAAGTTTTATTTTTAATTTGGCTTCAGTGACTCTTAAAATAAAGCTAATACTAGCTTAAAAGAATAAAAATACATCACTTAAAGAGAGGAACAGTGTATACTAAGGTTTCAAATAGATGTCCAAAAGTAGGTGCAATTTTAAAGTAATTACATTTTTAAATTTTTGTCCCCTCCCCAAATGAATATTCTGAAAATTTGTCTCCTTAGTGAAATTTCAAAGTCACCGAATGCTTGGTTATTTAAGAGAACAGGCTTTCAATCTGTGTCTAAGGAAGAATGCTCTGGGAGGGTATCATTCAGATAAATAGGACGAGCCAAATCCTAAGATTAGTAAAGTGGCATTGTTAATTGTCAAGATGATGCTGAATAGATAGAGGCACTTAATTGTTGTGTTTGTGCTCCATTGAATCATTGTCTCTTTGTGTTGTTTTTAATTTGCCTTCTACTGTAACTCATGAAATTTACATTACTGCCATTAAGGTGAATTTTTTTGAAGCTGCATCTGCTCATTGGTTTGCCGATTCCCTCTCTTGAAATTAGATTGATGTAGTGTTATATATTCATTCCAATCTAATGACTTTTCCAGAGCCCCAGAGTAAAGAAAATGGGTTTCATTAATTTCCCTAATAGCATCACTGAAAGACATGTAATGTGCGAAGTTAAAACTTCTTTTGTTTTTAATCTCTTAATGATCTCTTTTCCCTTTGTTCAGACTATCCTTAGTTTTACAGAAATAGAGAGGAATGAAAATGTCTCTTGGTGGATTTGTCAGGGAAGCGAGACTTCAACCATTTTGGTGGAAATGTTTCATGGCATTTTTATGTTCTCTACTGATGTTTATTCTGCTATTCAGTCCATTTATTGCTCCATAAATTGCAATGTGTATGTTTTATTTTTTTCCCATCCCAAGTAAAATGAAGACCAAGTTGCTCAGCTGCATCCTATTCGGCATCCTGAATTTGTGACTTGTCTCTGGATAAAAGTCTAGAAGTACTATTACAATAACAAGAATTATTTTCATTGTAGTTAAAAAAAGATCTTCATGTGTTTAATTTCTCCTGACCTAACTTCACAGTTGTTGAACCCAATTATTTGACACCAAGTTTTTACTAAATGTTCTGTTTGCTGAAAAGGAGTTCTCGTTATTACAGTTATGCTCTGCCTTGGACAGCATGAAAGCGTTAAGTACCTTCAGAATAAACTGTCTGAACCTGGAGTGTGAACCAACAGAAGAAATGAGGTGTTTTCATGGCTTAGCTGCAGGATGAGGAATGAAATTTGTTTTGAGGTTCATCAGAGGAGTTCATTGAGTTGAAAGGTGAGGTTAACAATTAATTATAGGCTTCATCAGTGTCGGGGCCAATAGTCTCTGATCATTTCATGTGTCTTTTTTTTTGTACAAATTTAGACTTACATTTTGGACTGTGAATGAAAACTAGGTGATAAACCACTGTCCAGTGTTGTAAATGTTTCCCATGCTTATTTGCATCACTTGGGGTTTCATTCTGGAGGAACCTACCTTCCATCATCTCTTGCAATGTAATTGTGAAGTTTTCTTGTGTCCTATGTTATGTATATCTCAGGGTTTAGTTACATTATGCCACAGAGTGAGACACAGTGATGTCCAGACTGGCTCAAATCAACATATGTAGAACTACTAAATGACTGCCCTTACTTAAATACTAGGCTTGCAGACTCTGGTATGGCCTAGTACTGACATAGTATGGATATGAATTAATATTCAGAAGCATTAGAGTACCACACAGAGCCAAGTCAGGATACAAGTCAAATGCCAGGTGTTGGGCATGTTGCCAGCACTACAGAGACTGTTAATCTTGAGCATTGTGGACAAAGGACCACTGTTTCCTCTGTCATATAATCCCCAAGGACAACAGACATGAAAATGCTTCTCTTCTTTTTCTACACCTGGGTTGATGACAACAAATCTAGCTTAGGAGATGCAATGGGCATTTCATGTAGACAGTTCTAGTCTGAGTACTTCATTGGTAACTGTGTCTGACCATCATCAGACTATGCTGAAGTTAAGAATGGAGTCCAGGCTTTGTCAGTAAGCACTACTGTTATGGGACAGTCTCCCACCTGATAAGTATATGCTCTAGTCAGCAAAAAGGCATTAGAAGATGAATAGTGAACCATCAGTGTTTGTGCATTACATAACAGATTTTCTGTTGGGGAGAGGAAAAAGTGAGTAGTTATCCACCTCTTACGAGATATTCCTGACTCCTGATTTTTGGCTCTATTACTGTTTCCAAAACTATCTGAAAAGTTTCTCTCTCATCAGTTGAGCATGCTTCAATGTATTTGTCCATCTTCTCTAATTTCCTAACATGGGATTTTTTGATGATGTTCTACTAATTTGCAAGTTCCAAATTTTAGCATGACTTTTTTTATGCCATTTAGCCAATCCTTTTCAGTGAAAATTCACTGGTTTGGGAGAGTCATAAGCACCAATTGACCTACTTTTCCTATTATTTACTAGTTAAATTAGGTACTACAGAAGCTTCCTTGACGTGCTCTCTGGTCAATTCCTGCATGTTCCAAATTTGACAGAAGAATCAGCTCATTAGTGCACTGTCTGTGCTTGTGTAGGAATATTATCATCCTATTTTAGCATGACGTCTCTGACATTTTCTTTCAAATGGTATAATACAGTAAGAAAAACTAATCTTGAACTTGTTCTGCTCACCAAGTATAATGGCAAACTGTAATTATACCATCCTGAATCCATATCTATTGTGCATTTTGTTAGAAGTCCCACAAGTACACACTAATGAATATTGCAGTTAAGACCTAAAGGAAATTAAGTTTGGGAAGGTTTCTCAACAGCAAGGCAAGCAGAAACTCAGTTCTAAATAGTTTGGTTCATACTTATGAATTATCATGGAAACTTGACAGTGGCAGGTATGTCTCACTTCATGAGGTCATGCATTCCTTCAGTTTACCTGCTTATGTCATATTGTGATTTGTGATGATCCAGGCAATGTTTCTCTTCATTTAACACTATGAGGTTCTCCATGTATTTCTCTGAAACAACTTTGACCAATTTCCTTACTGCCATATATTCAAGCACATTATAGTTATTGATTCCTGTATCCATAGGAATAGATGTCATAATATCCACTTTTAGAAGGTCCCAAAAGTAAGGCACATCCACAAGAACATAAATGTATTCAATAGCACATGAAAAAAATGGTCTTTGAGAAGCAGTTTGAACCATGAACAAAATGTTCCTTCTGTAAGGAACTGATGGAATTAATGCCTCAAATATTCATCAACACAAAAAACTCAAGGACAAATTGTGGCCTTTGTGATTAGTCTAAGGAATGAATTATCTGCCTAGGGAACCACAGAGTGTATGCATGGCTCTGCTCCCTTGTAGTTGTATAGCCAAATTCCTTAGATAAGCCTCAAAGGGAAGAGACAAAGACTGAGTAAAACCATATGTTCGGGTTAAGGCCTACAGTTTAATTTACAATTATAGTCTCGAAGCAGCCACAACCCAACATTATTGGACCTGACACAACACAGGATCCAGAGGTGGTGACCAGATTTCTTTGACTGTCTCTCCTTTCTTTCCTTTCCTTTCTTTTCTTTCTTAAAGGTTTATAAGAGACCACATTGCTTATTATCCTTTTCCAAGTTTAAGCCAGTTCTACCACAAGTAAAACATATTAACCAGTTGTTTAGTGTCATTTCACCTTGCTTTAACCTGAGGTGATCACAGAACTTTTACGACTCTCTGGGCACAAATCTCAGACAGTCCCTTAATTGTTTTGCCATGGAAAGTATTTCCTACAGAAATAGTAAATGAAGTTCCATCTTACTCCACAGCAGTGACTACATACTGGTAGTGTTATCAAGGTACAGCAAGAGAAGGAACTTGAAGGAGAATTCGTTCTTCCTTCTGCTTAATGAGGAGAATTAACTGCCTTATGAAGGTGAGAAGTATATTGTATTTTTAACTATTGGAATTTTACACGAATGTGGTGCCAAAATTACAACCATGCCAAATAATTTTCATGGGAAATTCAAAGAACTGTCTTGTATATGTCTGGATTTTATATGCCTGTCCTTATTCATGTGTCTGTAAACATTTTGCTTTATTTAATCATCAGGCAGATGCACAAATTTTACTGCTCTTCATTGCTTTGTGCCTTTATAGATCATATCTTCAGCATCTTTCCATTGTCTGAGTTGTAAGGACACTTCAAAGTGGCATAATTACCAAAAGTTCTTCTACCACAGTCCAAGCCTTCTTGGCTTAAAAAAGATAGCAAAAGTAAAAATACATGATCTTTTCTAGATGGTTGTTCGGGGTTTTTTTTTTAACTGAAGGAACACTTTAAAGTGTGTAATAGTATTTGCTTACAATTCTGCATCGTCTCAGATAGTGGTTCCTCTCAGATCTGAGGGAATAAATTCTAAAGTTTTAATCTTTTCTGTGCTTTAGCTTTATTTACCACATATGTAAGTTAATGTACATAGATCTCATTAGGATACAGCATATTCCTGTGCTTTGACTACTGAATTAAAGAGTCACTAGGGTGTTTATGATGCCTTTCATTTCTAGAAACACAAGATGGCTCAGAACTGCAATATTCAGTCATTGTTTTGAGTGTGGGTTTGAAGCATTCTCAGAGGATGAGGTATTTGCACTTGGATATCTAGTTTGTGTCAGAACTTCACAACAAAATGGAAGAGCTCTTTTCATTCTGTACTTGAACACTTCTCTCACCCACTAAGATTTTGGATGTACCTGCATTAGAACTAGAGGAACAAAGATTACACAGAGGAACAGGTTAGCATTGTGTTCATCAAACAGAAAAGGTAAGGATGTGGGTGTAGCTGTACTTCTGTCCTCCTTTTGATCTTTCCAAATGAGCTGAGCTCAAAAGGTGTCTGCCACTTTCTTCCTTGCCTCTCTGAGGGTGGAATATTGTGAGGGGGACTCTGGCACCAGGATAGTGTGGTCCTTCACTCTCTATTCCTGACTTCCAGGTTTTTCTTCTTTTTTTTTCAGAATTAAACCAGCTCTCAGGAATAGATGTCTCTAAACAAAAGTATTTTAAGAATTGTAATAAAGCATTAGAGGGAATTATTTAAAATTGCAAGAAGCCATGAATCATATTCAGTTTCACAGAAATGTATTATTTATTAGAAGCTAAGTTTGATAACTTTCTTCTTAAGTTGCAGGATAAGAAACAAAGCAATTCTCAGTTGTTTGGTTCTCTCAGCTGTTGGTGAAAAGGAAGCAGTATACAAGAGTTTTTCACTGTAAGTATATTGGGCCACAGTTGGACTGGCTTCAGTGGTGGCCACTGTTATCAAAGGATTAGTAATTTACTTGAGGGTTTCATTTTTTGCTGCCAGCCAAGGGCAGAACATTTACAATCAGTCATATCTGTACTTGCACTACTGCGCCCATCTCTGCTGAAACAGAGCAAGGAAAAATTGCCATGGACATCGGCTCACTGCTAATCTTTGTCACTGATCACATCGGCCGATAGTGCTACAAAAATACTGATATGGGCTGCAGGTTTAATATCTCAAGAAAGGATTCCCTGCAGAGATGTGTCAGCTTTATCAACCCTAATTTAGATAGTAGCTGAACCATCTGTACTTGATTTGTGTAGACACAGAAGAATAAAAATCAGTTAGCAGGCAGTTTACTCACATCCCATTTCTCAGCTGCATTGGCTGAATCAAGTGACTACAACTTTATAAGCAAGAAGAGACTTAATTTCTTTTATGAACCCAGATTCATATGCACTGTATTTTAATCTCAGCTTCGCAGTACTTAGGCTCACAAGGAGATTACTAAAACGAATAAAATTCATTGGATTATAAAAGGAGATAGAAAAGTTAAATGATCTGAAATACATTTTATATGAGACTTTCATTTTTCAATAAACCTTCAGAAAACAAGTCTGTCTGTTAAAGGAAGGAATATATTACTGCAGTGCAGGAGTTTTCAATAACTTCAGCCATTCACAAAGGATTATTGAGACATTTATGACTGAGGGAAAATGTTCCCCGTCAAAATAAACTGAGATATGTTTTCCAAGCAATTGCTTGAGGGGTCAGAAACATGCTTGGGAAGCATGCTTGGGAAGTGCTGTGCTTTAGCAGGGTGTCAGTGGCACTCGTGCAGTTATGTGGAGCCTTTGGAGTTGGACCTGATACAAATAATTGTGTACATCACCTCTGCTTCCTTTGCTTCATTTTTGTTCCTTTTAGTCATAAATTCCATCATATCTTTGGCCTTTGGCACCCCCATCCTTTACAGACCTACTTTGGTATAAAAGATAGGACTCAAAGTTCACCTCTTAATCCTACATGAATCAGTTTTTCAACATTGGCTGGTTTCAGCTCAGAGTGGGATATATGTATTTCAGTCCTTGTGCTCTAGATTTTCTGTTAATTTTTTTCATTATCCTGTGAGAGTCTAATGTAAAATAGTTTTCACTCTTTAGAGCCTAAAGCCAGCGTGCTCTCTCCCAGTTATAAATGTTTCTAGCATAGGGCCCCTGAGCACAAACTAGAAGCCTTTCCCTTATTTTTTCCCCAAGGCTTGTGGGTTTTTTATCTGGTCTGTACTATGAATCCAATGGAGAAGGCATCACCCCAAGAGCAGCTTTGATTCAAGATCCTCAGTTGCTGTGGGAGAGGCAGAAGTTGAGCCAGCTCCCCCCTTAGCTAGCTTCCAACAGCACATCTCATAGCACCTGGGCTTTCAGGGACTCTAGGAAGCTCTGTGGATCAAACTGATGGGGCCAAAAAGACTTGAACACCCAAAGGGCCTAATCTCCATCTGGGCCTAAATGGCATTCCTTGTAAAAGAAACCTGAGATAAAGATGGAAATACACACCAAACAAGTGCCTTAACTAAAAGCCCATCTGTCTTTGAATGTATTTCTTCCCTTTTGAAATGGATTTGAGGTAAAGATGTTCATCAGACTCTGTTTATCCTTTTCCCAAACTTTACATATGAGTTTGGGTCCATTCACCACTGTATCCTACTCTTCAGACAGTAAACTTTAGATACCTCAGCATACGTAGGTGCAAAATTAATCAGGATCTTCTGCTATATTCATGAGTTTCAGTCTCTCAAAGAAGTTCCTGTTTGTGCTTGAAATTTCTATTCTTAATTGTTACCTGTGCAAGACAATTTGTGCCAGTTTAACATGATGTACTTCAACCAGTTTATCTCTTTTAATTCCTTGGCTTAGTTTACAAAGAGCCACAAGCTAAATCAGTTTAAGGGAGATTGTTCAAATGCACTTAATGTGAGAGTTTGCACTGCTTTAACATGATTGATCTAGGTTTCAGTCACTTAAACTTATACAACACTTGTGTATAGACAAGATCTTGAGCTCTGCAAAGACATGACATTAGAAAGGTGAGTGGCATTCCCTCTGATTATTTGAGGAGTCAATCAATATACAAGGTATGCTTAAAGAACTTGTTTGTTTTGCCAAGAATGCCCAGAGAACATCATGTATTTTACCCTAGTAGAAGAAGAAAAGAGGGAAATGCTTAAAATTTAACATTTGAAAAGCAGCCAGTCTGTATATTTTGCTAATGTTTAATAAAGCTGAAATGAACCCAACTCACTCTGCTGAATGATAGTGCAAAACACCTCTATGGATTTTGGCATGACAAAGCTGTGTTGCTGAGACAATATATACATTCCACTGTGAAATAGACACTGCAAATTAAAAATCTGACCCTATTTCTGTAGAAATTAATGTGAATTTTGTTACTGACTTCAAAGAGAGCAGGGTCAGAAATCCAATTTCTTGCTATGTTGACTCTATCTTCATTAGTGGCAGAGGGTGAAGGAGGGGAGTAGAGGGATGACTTTTTATTTGGATCTTGCTAACTTTGCTTTTCCCTAAATAGTCTCCCTTTAATTTTTCAAATTTCATTTACTTCTGAAACATACCTCAAAATGAGAAGCACGTGTAGGGTGTATGACACAGATAGTTATCTTTCTAGGTGGAGACTGAATTAGCCTGCCATCCCATGTAATTTTTTCTTCCTCTGCTTCTTTTTAAAGAGCTATATATAATCAGTGACAGCTAGAAGAGAAATGTAGAACAGGATATCAAATGTCCAGTCTGTTTATTTAAACATCACATGTTCACTTGTTACAGAGAACTGATGGATACTTTTTCGCTGTCTTTACTCAACTACTGTTAGGGTGTACGACACTGACACAAACGAAAGCTTTGAAAAAAAATTTATTTTTTTTTTTAATAAATATGACCTTAGAACAGGACTAAATAGAAATTAAAAAAAAAAAAACAACAAACAAACAGAAGAAAGAAAAAAAAGGAAGAAAGATCAGATCAATATTCTGGATGGATTAAGAACATCAGTTTGAATTTAATTTAGCTTCTTGTTCCAGTCTGTTGTAGTGTGAATGTAGTCATCTTCTTTGTAGACTTCAGGGCCACCTCATGTCACCAGTGTGGTTTTAGCTTTTGTATCATAGCCAAGAAAATGTCTATAAGCATACATCATAGGCTTGCAGAATGACACTTGAAAATTCATTATTATGTGGTACTGTTCTAGAGAGTATGTATTTTCCTGGCTTAATCACTTGAATTTGTCTCAGCTATTGGACTTAATAAAAGATGGTAACAGTGAACCAATGAACCAAATCCAAGTATGTGCCTCCTCCGGCACTTTTCTTTTTAATGCATTTGCCCGTTCCATTCTTGAACAATCAAAACCCCTCCTTGGCCAAATGTATATTCAACAGTTTGTCCTTTTGTTATTTCAGTGGGGTTTTATCCCTCAGAGGAGGCATCACAGTCCTACCATCTTACAAGACCTGGTCTAACAGTCACAGTTACAAAGAAGGAAGGGCAACCTTACCAGAAAAATGAGATCCTGTATTTTTACTGACATTGGTTTTCACAGCAGAGATTAAGTTTATAAACAAAGTATGCAGCCTATTTAGGCAAATATATATCAGCATATATTTTAAATGTTACTTCATCTTCTTACTCATCAGACTTTTTTTTTTTTTTCTTCCTCCTTGTGGATTTTGTAATCCTAAATGTTAGAACTCTCTGGAGCATGGACAATATGATATCACCCTTATGCCTGTCATAATCTAACACAAAAGTTAGACCGTCCATAGGAAATGTCAGCTTAGTGTTTTTAATGAGGGAATGAGACATTAAATAGTGACAGAGCACCAGGTTTAGGAAAGAAAAATTACATGCAAACAGTTACCAAAACCAGCACTTTTCAACATGTTCAGAAATACTCTGTAAAGTGTGACTCACTCGGGTGCTTGCTAGAATAACATCTCATGTTTCATGATGCACTGGAAAGCACAGCCACCTGGTTTTGGAGCTCTTTATGGAAGAAAGAAGCAATGCTTTTAATGAAAATTCCCCCTTCTGGGACTGCAAACTGTGGAATGTGATTAAAAATAATTCACCTAAGAGCTTCACACAGAAAGGAAAAGGTTGCAAGGGAATATAACTGCCTTTGGCACAGACCTTGGCTGCTTTTGCCTAAACACAGACCTTTAATGACAATTGTTCTACTTCATCACACACATGCACTTCTTCACAGTGAAGGAACTTCTACTGTTCCCCTGGGCTAATGCAGACCCAAGTCATTTGCCCTGCGTGCTGCACTCATGAGGTCTAGCAACACACCATGCAGCAGTACCTAAACTCTAGTAAAATTGCTTGTCTCAACAAAATTTATTTCTGCTGCAATACACTTTCAAAGCCAAAAAGTTTTATGAAGAAAGCAGTTCTGATGGATCTTTTGGGGGAGGAAACCTGAAATCACCTAAATTTAAAATCTGCCCACTTCCAACTGAAAATGGAGATGGAGTTTTCAATCTGATATCCTTTGGGGAATACACCGAAGAGCGGACAGAGAGCAGCAAAAACCAATTTAGAACCATCAAAATTGTCATGAAATTAAACCATTTTCCTCTAGCTATTCCAGTCCTTCCTGTAGCATTGATTTCATCTTGGCCTTGCTTTTCCTGTGCCTATTTATATGGGCCTGGAGTTAACAGTTCTGACCCTATTGTATTTGAGAGATCATGAATAGACTAGCTGCAAGCCTGACAGGTTCTTCTTAATTCCCTTTTTCAACTGATAGCGATAGACTAGCACTCTTAATCTTTTGGAATTTACAATTAAAAAGAAATTTTTAGTTACCTTTTTAGGGACTTTTCTTACGTGGACTGCAGAACCATAGGACTCTGCATATCACAATCTGAAAACAAGGGCTGTAAATTGATAACTTCTAGGGAAATCTTCCTTTTTCCCCTGAAATAACTTTGTGAGTGAGGTCTTTTCAGATTATTTTTGAGATGAAGACCAAGGAAGGAATCAAAATTAAAAAAGCAACACAAAGCATTTGAAAAGCATGGTGGATCAAAGGGCATTTGTTTTGTTTTGTTTTTTAAATATTAAAAAGAAAAGCTCTGAAAAGAAAATAACTTTTTTGACCCACCCCCAAAAAAATCTGTTTAACTTTCGGATCCTGTGTTTGCAACCACAATTAAAAGTAGCTAGTGTCCTAAAGAGTCAAAATTCCTTGCTGGGAATAGGAAAGTCTGTGGCCAAACAGGTGAGTGAATGCATTTATTACATCTACACAAACCACTGGTGTCTAGACCCCTTCTCAGTCTGCGTGTAAATCTTCATAAATGAGAAATAAATTTGGTGGTTTTCCTCCTATCTATTAAAGCTCAAGTCATTTTTTTCATCACTGAATAGATTATTTCTTGTCTTAAGGGCTTTTCTAGTTTAGATGATGTTGTCCTATGAAAAATCAGTTTTGCATCCTCGAGTTCATAAACTTCTGGACCCGTGTGTAATGTCTTTGCTTCCTGCTTTAAGAGACCATAGCTGAGCACCCTATAGCATGACATGGGTAATATTCTTGTCAGTCAACATGCTGTCAATCAAATCCTTGTTTCATTACTTTGCCTTTGTCCTTTTGGCAGGAGACATTCATCTTCCTTCCAATCAAATTTTGTGGTGCTAAAGGTCACGCTTTCTTTTTTCAGTCTTCAGGGTCCTTCTTATGCAAAAGCCCCTCTCAAGTGAGGCCCATGCAGTAACTGGCACATATCTCTCAGACTTAAAATGGTACGTTTTGGTAAATGCAAGCTGAATGTTCTTATCAGCTTCACTGCTCACTGATGCTTAAAATGAAAGAATTGCATAGGATGATTGCTCTCCTCTATTGCTTTTCAATTTTATGCTGTTTCACATTTCACACTTGCAGATTGTGTCCTTACTTTTCTTCCCTGAAAGGGAAAATCCCCTCATTTCTCTCAATATTGGATACTCTTTCTTCAGCATTTGAATAGACCAATACACAGAGAGGTTGATTCTTCAGGTCTTGGCAGCACCATGTTATTTAGTGCAATCAGGTACATTCTGAAGACAGTATGAAATATTTTACTCATTTTTAAATTGAAGATATGAGTAATATCTAGAGATCAGTGAGTTTTTCGGAAATAGACAAATGCCCATCTCATCTCCTCTGGTTAGTTTAGACATTTTGTTTCTTCTTCAAAAGAGTGGTATTTAACTTTTATCCTTACATCATACAGAATGATGAACAAGTTTCTGCTACCTGAGTTCTGGAGCATGACTGGAATATTATCACTTAATAAACTTCTTGTATAACACCCGCTCCTGGATCTATGTAGACTGCATGGAAGCTTTACAAGAGATGGCCTTCCTGAAGGTGAACCTTATCACAGCACATTCCTCACCCAAAACAACTACTACATCCACAGCTACTGCTGTTACTGCACCACCACAAGCTATGACAACATAGCTACTTGGCACTCTGCCATGCTACTGCCTGCCCAAACAACCCAGCAGGAAAGGCTCATGTTGAGAACATCTGCTGGTTTATTTGCTCTTATTCTTCATCATGATGTGGTAGTGAGGCATGTTATGAAGATATCTGGTCACTAGGAGACTGGTGGAAACAACCAGTCTCATATATTAGTACTGGTTTTGTCATAGTTCCAAGTCAGGACCAGCTTAGATTGAGACCAGAGATGCAAACATAAAAAAACTCAGAATCCTGCTCTTCATCCTGGAAGCTACCAGTCCTTCAGCATGTATGTGCAGTAGCAATCTGTGGATCTGATGGGCTGTTTTCATACTTCCATTGAAAGCTACTCCCTTTCATATGTCTCCTTCTACCCTAGCCTTTATTCTTGCTAAATGGTTTCTTGGTTGCCTGAAGACTGTCAGGGAACATTCAGTGTATATCGTAACCTACCAGGTGTATTTGGGAGTAAGGTTGCTGCACACACTGAAAAATCTGTTTCCTATATCACTGTCTATATTTGCATATTTGCTATCTGTCTGTCACATTTCTCAGAGTGGACTTGCAGTAGGCTTTCTGAGGCTCCAGGGTCTGGATCATAGACAGGCTCTCTATGATACAAGAAAGGTTTTCCATTTACTGCACAAAATAGAAACTCATTAACCAAGGGACAGGCTCATCACAATCAATAATAAATAACTGTGGCAAAGAAAAATGGTGTCTCTATCTTACAAATAATGTAAATACAAAGATTATAGGATCATCAAGATGTTACAGATGGGAAAACTGCTTTTCCTCACCTACTATATGATGGATTTCTTCTCTGCAGTATATGTTACTCATTATGATATCAATTTCAACCCTTATAGCTTCAAGTCCCCTTGTGGGGGATGGGGCATATAGAAAAACGTGCTGAGTCTTCAGCCTAAAAATTGCTATACTGTGGTCCAGTCAAATGGACTGGAAAGGACTATGATTATTGTGCTACTGACCTTAGGATATTCACTTCTTTCTTCTCAAAAACTGAGTAGAAAGATCCTTAATTAAACTCTCTTGATGAACGTCACTGAATAGGACCTGTTTATCACAATTAGATGAACATGTCGCATCAGAGACAGACCAGACAGACCCCAGCCAGGTAGCATCCCGCAGAATTCTCTGTCCTTAGAAGAAATGATGAAGTACCATAAAAATGACAGCATCTCCACAGCAGAGGTAAAAGTAAAACAAAGTCTAGAGTTTTAAAGTTTCAAAAAGACCATGACAATTAAAGTATATGCATTCAGCACAGGACAATTTCCATCTGACCACAAAGAAATAATCAAAGTGCTTCTAACTTTTTCCCTCCCTCTTTTCTTGTTGGTTTAATCCCCAAGGGTTATAGCATTTTGGAACGATGCGCACTTTGCATATTCTGAAATAAAACTTCTCTTGCACAGTGTAAATTATTCAAGACTAGAGATCTAGGGTCTGTTTCCTTTTGACTGTCTGTGAGCAGACCAGCATAAGCAGTCATGATTTGTTCTTTTTTATTTTTTCATTCTAATTGCAATACCTCTTCCCATGTAATTGCTTAGTAAAAAGCATACAGCACTTTGACAGTCATGCCTGGGAAGGTCGTTTAATAAAACAGGACTAACCATGTCAGAATCTAAACTGCCAAGACAACTATTTTTTCAATTGATTGAACCAAAGCAACAAAAATTTCATCAACATAATTACTTTGTCCACTACAAATTTCTATATATTTTTTAAGTTCTTGTCTTCCCTCTCTTTATCATTTTGAATTCATGCAGATTTTAGAACAATATTGCCTCAAAATAGAATATAAAAATACTCAATTTTGAAAATGTCAAAAAGAATTTTTATTTAAAACCAAATGTATTTAAACTTATTTTGCCTCAGACTTTTAGCCATACTTCATCATGAATTCACAATAACCTCAGAAAACTGAAACTTCGTTTTTCTGCAAGGAGCATCTCTAGTCACAAGTATAAATGTCCTGCCGTGACTTTGCCAGCACTTCTTTTTTCACTCTTGGATGCAATAAAGTAGTGCATGAAGGTAAAAAAAAAAAAAAAGGAACAGAACCGGTTTTGTGGTCCTCTAAAAAGCTTTTGAAAATGTTGTGTGGCATAATCCAAATTTGTTTATTTGGTGCTGTGACAGTCTATAGCTGTGATTTCCATTTCAGCTGTCCTTTCTCATATCTTGTTCATTCTCGTGGTATCTTTTACATATTTTTTTTCTTCTATGCCTGAACATTCCCCTCCTTTTCAATTAAAAAAAATACTAGTACTTTTCCTTCCCCCATCAGTGTCTTAATGTGAAATATCAAATAAGAGACTGAAACATCATCACCAAGATTAAATTATCATTAGATTTGGATTATATGGGACAAGTCCCTTTATCAAGGTACAGGATTGGCATCATTTTAGCAGGGCAAAGCCCATATTTCCTGACTACAGTTCATCTCTGGTTCTCATAGAATTTCTTTTTTGTTCTAAAGTCTTTGCAGTCTTTCTCTGTGTGTGTTTGCACACTCCTCTAAGCAAGTGTCACTGTATAAAAATATTTTGCTTCTCACAGAGTCATGTCAAAAAGAACCACTGATGTCTTCTCATCATGTCAGACTCCCAGTGTTTATGGAGAATCTTCTACTGTGCAACAGCCTTCATGATTCTTATGTGCCAAGTAAAGAAGTTAATTCATGTTGGTTGCTATGTCCTAAGGGCAGAAAGAAATGGAGGCGTTTTAGCAGTACATCCCATCAGATTGGTAGAGAGGAGTGGGCAGATTCCAAAATTAATCTTTAAAGAAGACGTGGGAGACATCATAGATCTTCTCTAGTATATTCAATTCCAGCACTGTCCAGAAAGATTTGCTGCTTCTCCTATTGCATTCTTGTCACTGATATTAACAGAATATCCTACACATTTTACTCCCACCTGACATTTTACATGCTGTTTTCCCTGTCTGACCCTAGGGATACACATGCTTCTGCTTTTCATCTATGAAGTTCAATCAGATTTCTTTGTTGTATTCAGATGTCAGTGTGGATAAAAATCTATTCCTTGCAAAATGCATTATTTGACCGGCAGAAGAAAATCACCTTTTATTCAGTTAAAGCTCCTACTAACACCAATACTAATGTTGAATTTTATTCACATTTTACATATATGCTGGGAAGGAAAAGAAAATGTCATTCCTTGCAAGAACATGCTTCTAGAAGCCATTCTCCCAAGTGTTCTCCCCAAAAAACTTTTCCCTCCAGGCAACTGTGAGATAAGAGACTCTACCGTAGAAAAACACTATACTGAATTGTAGCAAATGGTTAGACATAATTATCCACACTATTCCCTAACACTAGTATTCAAATAACAAGTCATAAGTTATTCTTTCTAACGCGTGCTATGTGTTTCTCAGTTACCCACTGAAATTGTATTTACGATGCCACTGGCATAAACATTTACCATCAAACAAAGATGAATGCATAGGCCTTTTTGTAGACTTATTTGTGAATTGTTGAGTCTATAATAAGGTCCACCAATAAGCTTTGGGTTTTACAAGCAACAAAAACATGATCAGAAAAAATGATCATGTGCCTCTGCCCTAAACATATTACAGCATTTTAAAAAAATAAAAAATGCAGGTAGAGAAGAATTCATTTCTCTTCACAGGGTTTGAGTGAATTCCAAACAGAATTAACAGTAAGTTTTCCATTAACTTAAATGTAGCTGGAAAAGATCAATGCATGGGCTTTGCACTTATAATGGCAATGGTATTACACTTTCTTTGAACAAAATAAGGAAAAGAATTGAATCCTGAAGTCTCAATAAGGCAAAATGAGTTGTAGTTTCAATTCAGACTCAGATTAAGTTTAATACACTGGTATTACATTGCTGCTATGTCTTGGTACACTGAAAACATGTTAATATGTTTCAGAGAAGATGTCATGGAGTCCTGACTCTACCAGACAGACAGGTGGATCCAGTTGGACTTTGTCCTTACAGTAAGCCATCCAAAGAAGACCAAAAAGATACCTGAACAGGTGCTCCTGCTACCACAGTGGGAAGGAGGGGTGTGGAGACAGACTCCTGCCAGCGAAAGCAGTTGCCTCCTAATACATCACAATCACATCTAGCATTTATAAGGCCTATTTTATTTCAGTTCTTTGTCTTGGTCACAGTGAGAGAGGACAGGAAAAATATTGGAAATATCTTGCATTGTTATGCCTACTGGTAGAATGATTTTACTTATTCTGCAGGCTAATGCTGGGGCAGATGTTCATAAAGTTGATGAGGAAAGAAGATTTTGTGATATTTCAGACAAAAAGGACAGAAAATAATTCCCACTTGGAATTTTAGAAGAACAATTTATGGCATGTTACTGTAAGAAATGCCAAAGAAAAGCCCACTGTTTGAACTCTGGTATAGTTTGGAGGTCTCTGAGGAAAACAGGTGGTAAAGGCATTAAAGCTGAGTGTTTGAGTCCTAGGCTGAACTTCTGGTTCTGCCCCATGTTACTTATTTCTGTCATATTAGGCAGTTAATCTTTTATTGCTTGGGTTCTTCTTCTGTAGAGAGGGAATTACTACAATCCTTTTCCTCACAAGCCACTGTTAGGGTGTCTTCAGGAGAGAGTTTAGGTGTCCAGATGTGGTTCTGAATTAGTCCTCAGTGCAAAAGTGGAGAACTGAGGGAGTAGCATCAGTAATGCATCCACTTCGATGTTTGCTTACGACAGCTTCTACAAAAAACAGTCTTTCAACCTCTATTCTCTATCCAGGTATCCATCTTAAAAATTCAGTGTTCCTCTATCCTTTCCTGATATTGCTCATTGAGTTTTACCTTCTCATCAGACTCCAGAGGCAGTAACAGTGCAATGCATTCTGCATTAGGGAAAGACATCAGGCATTTAGACATTGGCTTTAATCAGCATGGCAGAGCAACATTACAGAAGAGTTTTCATTCTGGGAAATAACATCACTGGCCAAGTAGTACAAGCAACTGTACACTTACTGTCTGTAGGTTTGGAGCTGGGAATCTAGACCTTGGTCTTTGCACAATCCAACTTCTGAGCAGCATTTTCAGACAGAGAAAGGTTTGAATAAGAGCTCATGGCCTGTGCAGTCATGCATAGATATATCCTGGGATACTTCACTGGCATGAGCAGGATTTTCCAGATTTAGAGCCAATCTCCTAAAAGAGGCATGAAAGGCCAGTTTCAATTTTCTCATCACGTTGCTCCAAAACATCTCTGAATCATTACATTAATGATGTCAGATCAAGATTTTTCTCACTATTTTATGCCCATGGAAAGGTCTATGTGTCTGTCGTATTTCATTGCTTTTTATTTAATTTGTAAGAATTTATCTTAAGGATTTCAGTGTTAAGCCTCAGGCCCATAGTATATATATTGAACTATACATACTGGATTAATGCCTTAAAGTTGAAAGTCACAGCCTATCTTGCCTTACACTTGCAGAAATTGCTGCAGACCAAATCCTTGCACTGGCTGCCTGCCAGCACTGTGCTTCTTTCACTCCTTACTGGAGCCAAAGAAGTAGAAGGTGCTCAGTACTGCAGTCCAGGACAGTCTGGTGCTCTGTATTATTTCTGAAATACAAGCTAATTACTTTTTGAGCTATCTCTTGCCAATATCTTAGTTTATATAAAGCATGTGGTGATAGCCAGTGGCATATATGAGAAAGATGGATAGAGCTGTTACCTGGACCTAGCTACTTCATGCTTTCACTGCTGAACTCATGCAGACACCCTTTAGTTTTTCTCAGCTCTATGTTATATTTTCATGCCACCATCAGTAGGTTTCCTGCCATGGGTCAAATTTCTTTATATCCCTAAGGACCTTTACAAGGTGTCATCCATGAGATTAGGAAGTTACTGAAGTAAATAAAGACAGATGTGTACATTTTGTGTATGACAGCTTTGCAAATGAATGCTTTTGCTGGACAGTTCAAACTAAGATTCTAACCAGTGCATTCTATTTCATAACAGTGGGGATAAACCTTGTTTACCAAAGTTAGATTGAGGATAAAGGTATTTCAGGAGGAGATATGCATATTATTTTGGAAACTCTAAATGTAGATGGTAGCTTCTAAGGAGGGTTAGCAAATTATCAGGGTGTGACTCTAGACATTCACTGTTGGCTGCTGTTGAGGACAAATCCTTAGGCAAGAAGGTCTCTTATTCTGAACCAGTTTGTCCATTTTCACCTGTGCTTCATCTTTTCTGTAGCAGATGAGATCTGATTTATCCTTTTGGAAATAGTGTCCATAACCACATAGAGCTGTCCTGTCACTGCATTCTAAATACTCAGCAAGACATGTTACTTTATGCATGCGTTTAATTAAAGGATGGTGTATTTCAAAAGATCCCTGAATTTATGGCAGTTTGGTAATCAAGCCATTTCAATTAACTTGATCAAAAGTGCAATGAAGGAGGTTTCTATGCAATGAGCTTTTCAGCAATCCTGGCTCCTGCTGTGTATATTGAGCATGAGGAAGTCTGTCCTCATACTCTAGTCAAGTTACTCCACAAGTGATTTAAAGATTTATTTTAATCATATATTTTACTGCTTACACACATACTTGTGCATGGATAAAGTCACATTTATAGTTAGCCCAGAGTCTTTCAGTTTTTATCAATAACAATAAAATCTACATATCCCCACAGAAAAGGTGTCCCTTTGCTCTCATTTCTCCATATTATTTTCAAGCCTTTTGCAATACTAATTCTCCCAGGAGTGAACACTACAAAGATCTAGAATCAGCTTTGATGCAATATATCATAAACTCAGTCTATATTTCATGCAGGAAGCCTCAGAGACTGATAGAACAACTCTGTGTCATTCTTAAATTTCCATGGATACAATATCCTGAGGTGTGCAGTAGGCCTATCTGATATTTAGGGCTGGTTGCTTAACCTTTGAATCTAGGTATCATGCTGGTACAAAATAGAAAGGCAATAATTACCAGAATTAGAAAAAATAATGGGAATTTATTAATGAATCATCTTTCCCCTTAAGCTGTACTGTAGCAAGAAATAATCACAATAATAATGAACAGTGTTATTATTGGACCACATTATGAACACCAGTGATTTTGTACCAAGCTTTTACTGTCAGGGGGATGGTTCATTAACCACAAAGTACACTTCACATTAGGGATTCGGTTTATCTGGCCAATTTAGACATTGTTTAAGTAATTTTTAATTAAAATTGGTATTCTGCATTTTGGAATGGTGTACCGGTTCAAAGAAATTATAAGCACAATTACTACAATCAAGTTGCTAGTAAATTTATTTTTTTTTTCCAGATGAAGGTTGGACACTGGGCAATCTCTTAAGCAGCCATTCTGGCCTACCCTGCAGTTTCAGTTCCAATTAGTAGGGGAGTGGATGAGAAGAGGAGGAAAAGGACAAAACCTTTTCATAAACTAGAAAATTTTTTATTTGGCAAGGGGTAAATAAAGGAAATTCCCTGAAGAGTGGGTTATAGACAGGGAAGGAGGACTTTTGCTTGTAACCTTAATATCAAAAACTGATCTATTTTGATCGTCAGCTGTATGTCACATTATTTGCTGCAGTAAATATCCTTTTGGGGATGAAATTGAAGCTGGGAAAAAAAATCACTTATATTGTTCACAATATTTCATCCCATTACAGGATAATATAAAATTAATGAAAATTGCCTTTAGTCTGAAGAGGAGCCCTAGCCTGCCAAGCACCAAGCAAGCAAGGTGCCAGTGCTGTATCTTAAGGAAGATTCAAATTAAACCCACAGTCAAAATGTCATGTAATTTCATGGACTTCTATGTCTCAACACCTGCTGAGGATCTCTCACAACTGCAATGTGGGGTTTATAACATTTTAGACCTCATTTAAAATGAGAAGCAAATATAATCCACGACAGTAGGTGTTTTTTCCTGTAAAACCAAACTGTACATTAAGATCTGTCATCAGTATGAAGTACTAATTCAAATTCATTAAGATCAGACATAAGTGAGTTTGCCGTGAGTGTTTACACTGCTTTCACTCACCTGGCAGCCAAACTGGGCTCAGAGTGCCATCATCAAGATGGCATGCAGTCAGGGAACCTCACTGAGCTTCAACTGATGCTTTGTGGTGGGGGCACTGAGAGGGTGTAGGCTGCATCTGCATGATCTGGGAATTCTGGTGCAAGCAATGCCTGTTAAACTATGTCCTTAGGATGTGCAAAGAGTCAGACTGAAAAAACTTTATTAGAAAGAGTCAGACCTTCAGGCTATAACAAACTGTATGTGCATGGAAGGTAGAATGATGGCCACTGTAATATTAAAAAATTAGACATAAGAAAGGCCCTTCAGTGTACCTTAATCTGTCATCCTTCTAAGCAATGTTGAAGCACATGCTCCAGGAATTGGGTGCTTAAAATTAAGCATGTGCTCCAATTTTCAGTCCTGAAGAGGAATAGGTTTTTAAGCACAGGTTTTAGAGAGGGGAATTCATGTTGTGGCAAACTTGCCTTTCCAATTAGCCAGACAAAACTGCTGAGTTCATCAGCTGCAAAGCTGATTTACACCAAAGGTATCTAATTCATTTTCTTCCTCTTGAGATTAATCGTGATAAATCTCTTCCAAATGTGCTAAATAATGAAGTGAAATGAAACATATTCTTCATGCCTAAACGGATGGTTTCTCACATCCTGATGGAATATTGTTGAAGAATTACAATAGACAGAAATGGTTCAAATATACTTGTTAAGAAGTAAGAACAAACAGGTAAAGAAAGACCACAGGGACTCCACAAGGCCAGTTTCTCTTTGATTTCCTCATTTTAATTCACCTATTTTCTTCACACTATTCCCTTTGCTTTCTTCACTAAAGAAGTAATTGAGATGTCTTTTGAAGATTCTAATGACTCCTGAAGTCTTATTTTTGTTGTAATTTATTTCACGTGTGTGTTCCTCCACAGGAAACAGCTGTATCTTCTAAATGGGAGAGAAGACCTTTTTAGACATCTCTGATAACAAAAGAAGGAGTAGGGTTGGGGGTGGGTATGTAAGGGACATGTGAAGGAGAGGAAATTCTGATGGTTCTCCTATATACTGAATCTATTTTAAATGCCTTTCCTTTCAGGGAAGGCGAGAGGGATAGCCTGTGATGCTGTTTCCCTCAGCCTTGCTGCACTCAGTAACTGGTGACTTAGATAAGGGAACAGAGTTGTAAGTGCTCATCGCAGCTGAATGCATTACCATCTATCTTTAGTTTTGATGTCACCAAAACTTTATACACACACAAGTTAAATAGGATTTCCCCTTCCTTGGACATGTTTAGTGAAGTAAATCCATCCAAACATACCCTCTCCAAGACTTGGTCAGCTTTCCCATTTGCTCTGACATTAGAGTTTCTCCAGGCTACTTGTCTTCTTCATTAAGGACTCGAAAGTTACTCTTAGTGGTAGGGCTTCAAACAACACGTCTCTCGGCTCCTAATTATATAAGCATATCTATCATTTCTTTCCTACAAGTAGTTTTCTCTTGAGTTTTTCCGGTGTCCTGTTCTTAACATCCCCTTCTACCCAGTATCCATCAGATGCTCACTATTTGCAGTACTCTGGCCTTAGAGACCAGACTCAGGTCTCCAGTTGTCTCTACAGAATGCTGCCTCTAATTCCCATTTAGTTTGTTTGACAGGCAGCAGACCCTGCCTCTGCTATCAAACAGAGAACTCTTCTGTCTAAAAATCAACATATGACAAGCTCCCAAACCTTGAAGATAAAAATTGGCATATAAAAATAAGGTGTCCATGTTTTAACAGCAGGGGTAATAACAGAACAAGTCGCATAACATACCAGTAAACTGTTATAGATAGGTGCAGACTGATATACACAAAGCAAACCAGAAATTTAAAAATCATGGTCAGGAGCCCAGAACACAAGAGACAGTAGCATGAGATGGTGAAAAAACATCCAGAAGTCAGGAGGATAATGTCTTCCACTGGAGCATGAGGAAAAGGTGGTGAAAAGAAACCGAGGTGTCAAAACAGAATCAGATGATTTGATTTCTTCAAAGTCATTTGTGGCAATGTTCAAACTGGTATCATGAATGCTAGTGGGATGTGGGTACTTAATTCAATATATCTTCTTTAAAAGTTCCCAGAATGCAAATCTATCCAAATTAAGAGCCAGAAAAAGAGGTGATGGGGGTTGGAAGAAACACAAAAGCTTAAAAAGATTGATGTTTCTTTTCACTCATCCTCTTCTGTATGATGAATTGAATTTCTGTTAGTAACTAGGCACTTTTGCAGACACTTATTTAATGCCATGCAGGAGAGAGGCAGTAGGTGTGGGCAAGAGAGGTGAGTCATACCTTGCTCAAGAGGGAACCTGCTGTGATGTTCATAATGCACTGAATTAAGTTCAGAAAAATGAAAGTTTATTTTTCTCTTGTTCCTACACATTTTCTTTTCTCTGGTCTGACAGACACGCAAATTCATGACAGCTTCTTAGTATTCATTTGTACCATTGATAATTAGGCCTAGAAACAAGTCTAATCCTGAAAGATCATAAATTATTCCTAATTTTTACATAAATACAGTAAAAAAATACTGTCTTATATACAGTTGTCTGGTACAGAGGCAAGAACTCCTCTCTGCAGTGAACTGGGTACTTGGCCACCTCTCCCAGCAGCAGTCCAAGCTGCCTGCAGCATATGTTGTAACAGTCTCTAAAGATGTGAGGGCAGTCATCTGGCTGTTTCTCTACTGGAACATCCTTTTTCTGATGATCTGAATAAAAACCAGACTGTTTGGGGTTTAAATCAGAGGTGCATGTAGCACCACAGTGCTCTGTCATGATAAGACTGGAAGTTGTCTGAAGACATTGCCATCTGGTGTGTAGAAAATAGATTTTGATGTTTGAGGAAAAGAGCTCTGTCAGACTTATGGAAGAAGTATGATTTGTTTAACAGTGCTGTTTAACATCAATGTTGGCAACATGGACATTGGGATTGAGGGCACCCTCAGCAAGTTTGCTGACAACAAACTGTGTGGTGCAGTTGACATGCTGGAGGGAAGGGATGGCATCCAGAGGGACCTCAACCAGCCATGCAAACCTCCTCAACTTCATCAAGGCCAAGTGCAAGGTCCTGCATATGGGTCGAGGCAATCCCAAGCACAAATACAGGCTGGGAAATGAGAGGATTGAGAGCAGCCCTGCAGAGAAGGACTTGGGGGTGTTACTGAATGGAAAACTGGCTATAGGCCAGCAATGTCCGCTCACAGCCAAGAAAGCCAACTGTGTCCTGGGCTGCACCAAGAGAAGTGTGGCCAGCAGGTCAAGGGAGGTGATTCTTTCCCTTTGCTCTCACGAGACCCCACCTGCAGTGCTGTGTCCAGCCCTGGGGCCCACAAAATAAGGACATGGACCTGCTTGAGCAGGTCCAGAGGAGGCCACAAAGATGATCAGGGAGCTGGAGCACCTCCCCTGTGAGGACAGGCTGAGAGAGTTGGGGTTGTTCAGCTGGAGAAGAGGAGGCTCCAGGGAGACCTTATAGCGGCCTTCCAGTACTTAAAGGGTGCTACAGGAAAGATATGGAGGGGAATCTTTATCAGGGAGTGTAGTGATAGGACAAGGGGTAATGGCTTTAAACTGAAAGAGGATAGATTTAGATTAGATGTAAGGAAGAAATTCTTTCCTGTGAGGGTAGTGAGGCACTGGAGCAGGCTGCCCAGAGAAGCTGTGGCTGCCCCCTCCCTGGCAGTGTTCAAGGCCAGTTTGGATGGGGTTTGAGCAACCTGGTCTAGTGGAAGGTGTCCCTACCCATGGCAGGGGGGTTGGAATGAGATGAACTTTAAGGTCCCTTCCAACCCAAACCATTTTATGATTCTATGATGATTCTATGATGTGTTTCCCTTGTTTCATTATAATGATTTGTAAGCAGATTCAAATGTCATTTGTAAGGTTCAAACTGAAATTACGTAAGCAAGGGGGGAGAGAGGGCTGGTGACAGGAATGATAGACCTCTCTTCTGAGACCCTACTGGGAAGCCCTTGTGAATATAAACCGTCATTCAAATTAAAAACAAAAGCTGCAGTCTGGGATGTTTTATGGGGGCACCACCAGACCTTAAGTTTCACATTCTCCCTTATTTATTTATTTTCTCTGTGAGCCAGTTGTCCATGCAGAACATGACAGTTAATTACACCTCTCTGTTTCCCTCTGACAAACAAAGCACAAGTAATGCCAGCAGGGATTAAACTGTTTGCTTTTGGTTTACAAGGAATTAAAGTGTGTGTGCAGTAAATTTTCCCATAAAGGTCTTTCCTAAAGCTGTAGACTGAGGAAATAATATTAGCAGCTAACCCTGTGGACGTAGAACTCAGTTCAACAACCTTTAAATAAACGTCCAATATGTTTTCCCCTCCAGATGGGCTTTACTCAAGATGTGTCTACATGGGCTTCAACAGGCTGATGTGAGCATGAACTACCTGTGCACCCTGCCAGCCAAACACATCGACATCCACAGCCAGTCTGACAGCCCCTGGTGGGTTCATTAGCCAGGTCAAGTGCTGCAGTAACCACAGCTTACACTGTTTCCAGGTCAGAATCTTTTAACACCTGTCCAGTTCTGAGTGCAGGCAGGACAGCATGCACGTCACAGCAGGACTGTGAATTCAGTTCTGAATTCAGGATGTTTCAGTGAGGGGTATGCCCCCTGTAACTCTACCACTTGCTTGTGTTGGCTGAATTATCTCCTGTCCAAATGGTCTTTTCTAGTTTTTGTAACAAGACCTGTTACATTCAGAAGGACCAGATCTCTGTGAGAAGGCTGAGGAGTCACTAATGGGGCAGATTATTAACCTGCCTGCAGTTGGTTCAAATCTGTCAGATACTGTCAGCCAGAGGAAGTACCATAGATCGATTTGATGGGAGCAAAAGGTATCTTACCTAAACATATTAAATGAGGCCAATAGGAACTCAGTTGCCTATGATGGCTGTTTTGAAACAAACCTGCTCTTGTCTATTTGTGCATAGGAGGTCACTGCTGATTCAGATTTCTTGACAGTTTTAGGGAGAGGGCTCCAGGTCTAACCAGACCTGGGTGCTGGGAGCCTCTCCATCCAAGCAATGCAGGTTCAGTTCCAGCACAAGGCTGCTCTGAACGTGCTACAGTGGCCTTTATTGCAAGCAAAGCAAAAGCACATCTGCCCTACATGGAGTCCCCAGCAGGAGCATGCCTGGAGAAAGGGGGGCAGAGGTGCCAGGGGAACTCAGCTGAAGTCACAAGCTTGACAACATAAAAATGACCAAAAATCATGCTTCAAGTGACAGGGACCAAGAAAAAGTATGAAAGGAGGTTGAGAAAGGGGAGGGGTATGTGGTGCGGTATCCAAAGTTCTTGACCTGTAATTGGGGTAGTTCTGTCCAAAAACCTATGCTCCTCCTTTATAGGAGTAACCACAGAAGACACATGAAGGTAGCAGCGTAGGGGAACATTACTAATGCTTTAGATTTTCAGTGGAAAACTGAGAATCAGTACCAAGAAATATTACATGTGTTTTATTCAAGAAAAATCCAGAAAGGATACACAAATACAGATCTAGCTCAAGAAATCTCTAATCCATATATATCTGGAGGCTGGAAGAATGCACCTGGCAAAATACCATTGTATGATTGTCCTTTCATAGCACACTGGCCACGTAATTATGCATCCTGGAAAATTCCTTTCATGCATATTTTGAAAATAAATAGTAGTTTTAACTTCAGACTGTTGTCAGTAACTGTTGTCAAAAACTTGAAATCATGAGGGAAAAAAAAAAAAAGACATTCCAAACCACACTTGTTTAAGGTGAAGGGAGACTGGGAAAAACAGCAACAGACTGAAAGGAAAAGGCACTGCAGGTGTAATATTTAATGGAGTGTTTATTGTGCAGTATCTAAAAATAAATAGGCAGCACAGAGGTTGTTTTTTGGGTGAGTGGTTGATTGCAAGTGCTAAACTCTACAATTAGCACTAAAAATGATGAGCTCACTTTCCTTTGCTGCAGTTTATATTAGGAGTTAGATGGACTTCTCTGTGCAAACTCTTATCAAACACATACTGAGGAGGATAAGAAGCCACAGGCTGTGATTTCTGGTAGTCTACCTGCTATTTACTCTAATGTTTAGGAATATGAATCACTCCTTAATCTTAAAACTTCCTTTCTTATCTTCAGCAAGAACAGAACTTCTGTTTAATGACAAACTGAATTATTTCAAGCAGAAGGGTAAGAGCAATTTAATTTGATTAATTTAATAGCACTTTAAATGTTAACATTGGCCCTATTTTAATGATGATCAATAGGCAGGAAAGTCTTTTTAGTGTTAGAGAAGAGCTTTCACAGTGTATGTTAACAAACGAACTATGAGACTCGCACCTGAGGATCACCATATGGTATATTTTACCCCAGATTGTGATACAGGTTTAGAGCTGAACAAACTACACCAAATTAAGCCTTTCTTTATGCTTGCAAAATATTCATCGTCTACAGCAATGTTCATTAATCCAAATTAATGTTTTTCACAAATGCTGCAAACCCTTGCATTGTTCAAAAGTTCCAGTTTGTGACTGGATGTCTTCTATTCTAATTCTTTATTTATAATTTGTGGTTCGCTGCCTAAAATGATAAGATAACACTGGTCTTGCATGGCCATCTCTAAACTGCACCAGGATTTGACAAGGTGACTTTTTTGAAATTCCCATTGCATGCACATCTGCAGTTGAATTTGCATAGATGTTCTTAACACCTTGTGCATTACACTGAGGTGAACAAAATTTCATTGCCATGAGTATTTTGACAGAGAAAATAAAAAGGCACAGAAACGACAGTTACAGAAACCATATAAGTGGATGCATTAGATAAAACAGCAAGTACCATTAAAGCAATCCTTTAGTTTTATTTGGAGCGATGGTTCTACTATGAATTTGTCTCTTGCAGAATTTAGCGTTAATTTTTGAATCAATCAACAGAAGAAGACAGCTAAAGGCACAAACAGCTTTTGTTTCCTGGACTGGTCTGTTCATTTGAAAGAAAAAAAAATATATACAATTAATATGCAAACATGGCACACATGAATGTCCATGAATAGCCTGCTACACAGATTTTTTCTAAATCCATCACCCTTTGTTCTTGTTTAGAGTCAGGCATGTTTGGTTTAGGTTTCCCTGTACCAATTCTTTCTGTTTTGGATAGATAAATAATGCATACATATATGTATATGTACCCATAGATTTCTTTATAAAGGGTAACGTCTGGGTAAAAATTTTGGCCAGTATGATAGCCCAGATATATCTGCACATTAGTAACAGTTAATATTTTCATTAACTAACAGTTTATTGATATTAAAGGGCTAATCCTTGAGAAAAAAAGTAGGCATTTCTGAAGTTACTCCTTTAAGTAATTAATGTTGCTGTTTGGTTAGGGCAAGAGAGTCAAAGGACTAGATCTTAAATTTATGCTTAAATTTGCTTATTATTTATGTTGTTGCTGTATTTATTTAAAGATACTCAGGTATAATACAACTAATGGTCATATTTCTATGAGAAGACGTTTGTATATATTTGTGTTTTCAACCAAGAAGAAATGCAGGATTACCTGTCTCAGCTCCATATCAAACCTACTGTTGGTATCCTGTTGTTGCTGTGAGAATACATTTCTGCTTGCCTGATCTGTTTTCTCATCTGCTAAAGCATCAGGCTGTTAATGCTAAATATCACTTGTGAAACATCAACCTGTAAGCACAAAAGATTAAGTATTTTCAAATGTTTGCACTTGAATGTGCCTGTCCCTTCTCCACAAATTAAGTGAAGCTGATAAAATAGAGTGGAATGGCCATCTATCAGAAACACAGCCCACTGAAAAGGTCAGAAACTTAACAGCACATTTCTATAATTCACAGGAGGCACAAGACATTAAAAGTTACTGCCTCATTCATGTAACAAAGATTGTGTCAAGAAAATAAAATAGTACAATATTTATCTATTCTCATGAGAGCGTTCATCAAAAGTTGAGGAAACAGCTTTGAAGATCATTCATCTAATGCTAGGAAGACTTTTTAGCTGTACAATCCACCACAGAAGTGGCATTTTTGAAAGCAGAGCAACGCAACACATCTAAAGCCCTAAAGGATTAAAAGGAACATAGCATTTCTTTATTAGCAGTCACAGAGCTCTAGAGTCCCTCTGTATAAAGCACTGGAGAAACACAGAATCTGCAAACCATCTCGGCTTTGTGGGGGTGTCCCAGGTTTGCATGAGATGCAGCAGGTAAGAAAAAACGTGTCCATTTAGGCCGGGTATCTCACAAGCATGACTTGCCTCCTGAACAGAGCGCCCACCTGAGCCACACTTGGACCACAGTGGGGTCCACCCTGTCTCATCTCCCACGTGTCTTGGTTTGCTCTGGAAGGACCCCAAGGGACACAGTAGGATGGGAATGGTACAACTGCCCTCGCCTGGGTGACTGGAGTATCAGTCCCTTCAAGCCCTGCCAAGAAGCAGCATGACAGACGGCATTTTCAGCACAGCTGCTGCTGTAGGTTTTCATCAGAAGACCCTGTGGACTGTTAAACCGACCTCTGAACAAGGTAACGAGGCCTGTTAATGAGGGGGAGTTTGGGAAGGCAAGGTACCTTAGTTTCCTGGCAATAACTACACCACCTCAGGAAGGAAATAAACTTCTTGACTTTAAATACACTGACCTGCACTCATTTGCATTTGCTGTGTAAATCCCTTCCTGAAAGCCTCCTGCTGCTGCTGTCTCTGACCCTTACAGCACTTTTCAGGTACTTTCCATCAGACAAATTACAATGCTCACTGAAGGGATGACTGGGCATTTTTTTAGGTTCAGAGCCCAAAACATGTTCTGCTTGCTTGCCCATGGGCGCATGCTGCTCCTATTATGGCAGTGCAACACTTCTAGCAGTCATATGGGTGACTCCCTCACTATCTGTGCATGGCCCAAGGGATAGCAACAACTCTTCTAAAAGAAATCTGACCACTGTCAAACTTTCTTGCTATAAAAAAGTATTTGGGAAACTGTGCATAAGTAACTATCTCACTACCCATATACCAGTCATATGGAATACTGACTTATTACAGTATTGAACAAATTCAAGAGTATGGAAAAGCACACACTGCTTATTTGCTTAAATCCTCTTTTAACTTCACCTCTGAGAGAGCTTCCATAGGATGTCAGAGTTTTATGAGCCTTACTCTGACTTGCTTTCACACTAAAGAATTTTGCTATGACTCTACCAGACAGACCTGGTCTTGCTGTAAGAAGGCCAAGAGTTGCTTAGAGCTGGGACAGTGATTTGATTCCTTCAGCAATGCCCTTCACTACTTCCTATAGGGTGCACAGAGAGGATCCAGGCAGTTCACAACTTCAGAGTCAACATTTTCCCTAACAGCCTTCCAGTTTGTTTACTAATTTAATTCTAGTGGCAGTAAGATTCTTATCATCAAATTAGATTTATTAACCCTTCTCTACGGAATCTTTTGTGTATTTTAAAATGCATTCAAATAGTCTTTGCATGCTCAACTGTGTTATTTCAACTGCTTTTTTTCTCATTATATAGGTTATATAGTTTTTTTCCCAATGTACAATAACCTTTTTAATTGGTAATGCAGAGTGCATAAAGCAAAAGTTATTTGATTTCTGAAAAAGACAGTCTATCATGGCTTTTTTAATTGCCTTTTTGTTATTTGTATCTTCAAATATTATCCATTAATCATTTGTGAGCTATTAATACTGAATTTGTATCCATTGAAACACTGAGCTGAAAAAACAAGACAACATTTGAAAAAAAATGCTTATTATGTTAGAAAATGCTTATTACATTGGATAGGGTCCAAAAATAAGGCAGTAGTATGGTATATATATAAAATAGGTATTCCTTTGACCAATTAATATGTATATTTCTTTATATATAATATATATACTATATATGCATGCTATTTTATATATAGAATATATTTTATTAATATATAGAGAAATATATATTTATATGAATTTGTCAAGAGAATACCTATTCTCTCTTTGTAGCTGCTGTACTATTGAACACCATGTATATATGTTCCTAAACTTCTAAGGTTAATTTTGTTTCAGCTTTCAGGTTATAATAAAATAATTAAAATGTCTTGACAAACTTGAACTGAAACACAATTTTCAACAAATTATTTTGATACTGTAAAGAAAAATCTGGTTGGTTTGGTTTTGTTTTTTTTTTTCCAAAAAACGTTGCCATTTTCATTTACAGCTTATTTTAACTCTGAGGTTTTTTCTGAGGTTTTTTTCCCCATTTCTGAATGAAGAGAACTCTGATTTTGGTGTTCCTCATGGAAGGGGATTTTATTTTGACAAATGGTTCCAATAGTATGGAATAACAATTTAAAGTTAGCTCTACAGTTCATAGTTTAACTGCTTTGTCAAACTGCTTTGTTTTTTATCTTATTATTTCCACAGATCAGTAATCCGCACACTACAATACACAAGGCTTCCCTTTAGGATTTTAAACCTGCCCACATCTCTTAATCATAAAATTCTTCCCAGACTATTTCTCTGCATCTGGCATACTAGCCAATTGTGACGATAAAGGAAGTTTCTCAGAGAGGATAATGAAAGATTAATATTACAAGTGGGAGTCAAAACTGCAGTTCTAGAACATGTTCTTTGGCAGCCTGTAAGATACAAATACTAACAAGTAGCAACAAAATTGTGTCATCTTGTTGATGAGAAGTATCTAACACACTACCAAGGTATACTTGCTGATAGTTTTCTTTCATCTTATGATTTCTACCTGATTTCAGTATCATCTGTCCATTGCATAAGAGATTTATGTTCCATTTCTATCAACATTTCTAAAGAGAATGTAATCGGATATAAAATACAAACTACTGTTGGTCCATAAGATATCACAGGTTGTACCACATAATCATTGAATATTTAAAAACCAAAAGATTGCGTGTTTCTATAGACATAAATGAGGAAATAAGGAAGGTGAGATGAAATGCAAAACTTGGTGGTAGTTGCTGCATAAGTGGTCTGTGGGGTTTTATTTGCCTTTTAATTTTGATCTGCTAAGATTGGAAGACAGTTTCATTTAAAAAAAAAAAAAAAAGAAAACCTGATCTAAAACAGATGACCATAAAAAAGCTGACAAAGATTTCAGCCATGTACACATTTCAAAGACTACTCCCCAAGACTCCCCTTTAAAAAAGTATAAAAAGACATAAACCAAAAGCTACACAGATAATTCAAAAAAGCCTGAAATGTACCATCATTTGAAATTTCAAACTGGAAAGCCATTTCCATCTAAGAATTAAAGCTACACTGCTAAAATTGGTGCAGGCCTTGCCAACAAATTAAAGCAAGGAGGCATGCCCTATATTAAGTATATTTTAGAATATAACCTAAATTATAGATTGCAAGTATCTATCATAGTATAAATAACATTTTTTTTCTTATTCTAAGAACTAAATTAGACATGCTATCACATGAATGAGACAGTAAAATTTTAGCTGTAGCAATTAATAATACCTTTTACCAAGCTTTTCATCCTCAAAGTTAGAAATAAATCCTCATTAGCAAAGCTCGTTGAAAGACGTGTTGTAAATAAATTATCTGAAAATGTATTGTAATATTTTTTCAAGAATTTCTTGCTGATATATCCTAATCTAGAGAAAGGGAATGTGATTCACAAGATTAGTTCAAATTGTGTTCATTCTTAATGAGGTCTGACTCACAACATGGGATTATTTTTTCTACCAGATGACGAATAGGAATCTCCACTGAATTAGGTGATCTTTGGAAAACATCCTTGATTGTTGGTCTAGTTTCCAAGTGTATGAACAGAAATTAGTATTTGACTAGTCCAGTCACTTTTGAAAGCTGTGATTATTTACACTCAAAAGTGGAGACATGAAGGCTGAAAGTATTGATGGCTGGCTCAGATTTTCAGAGGAATGTGGTGTTTGGTCCTGCATCGCTGACTGCCATGACTGTCAGCTTAACTGACATAAAAAGGGTTCTGTCATTATGAAGTAAATTTGTTTCACCATATTGATGTTTCCTTCTCTGATGTTCCCTTCTCTGTGAAATTATGAGTTATGCTAAATTGGGAAGTGTCTGGTCCTGAACCTCCACAAGTGTAAATCTGTTGTCTAATTAATCATGACCACATTACATCTTTTCCGATATGATTTTCTTTGTCTACATGAGGTTATAACAGCTGCTTAAAGGATATTAATGTGTTAGCAAACATGATTTAGATCCTTTTTGTTTCTGCAGTCTGGGGAAGAAGAGCCGTAGGATCAATAAAGGCAGTTGTCTTTTAGCATTGTCACTTACCCAGTATGGTTTGGTAATGATCCATCAGTCAGATTTTGTACCAGGAACTAAGGATGCATAAATACCATCAAGTGAAATATTTCCAAATTACTGTTTACTCATCCAAAAGAGAGCTTCAATGAAGTATACTGGGAAGGAGATGACAAAAGCTTCAAATAAATAAAAAAAAAAAAAGCTTACCTAGTTCATTTTCAAAGTGCATTTTGAGAATAAGGACATACCTGCAAATACATTTTAAATTAATTTCCCATGTATTCTGTCATATTTTGCTTTGTCTTTTCATTCTTTCTTCACACACCAAACCTAGCCAAATCTAGTGCATGCCATCCACAGAAAGTGACTTTTTAGCCCTTGTGCTCCCACACTATAGATGTGATGTGGCAGAGAGGTCCCCAGCTCTGCTCCTTTCCCTACTTTCACTCTTAGAGGTGGAGAGTAGACAGATAGCAACTGCTGTCCCAAAGCATGAGCTACAAGACCTTGTGCCTGTGTTTGAGAAAGATAATGTGCTGCAACAGATACAGAACTGGGATGTGTTCAAGGTCCCCGTCTTGTCTCTAGGTTGTTCCTTTGACAAGAATAGAGATTATATATGATGATAAATAATTGTCTCCAGACTGGATACAACTCCATCATAAATATTCTCTATTCTAGGAAGTTTGCACCTTTGGCTTATGTAAGTAGCTCCTTCCTTTACTTTGATCCCTTTTTATCCCTCTGCTTCCCAAACCTAGCTATGCAGCAGCAGCAAGGCTGGAAAAGACTGTGTAGCTGTCATTCTTTAAAGCTGCAGAGAGAAAGGAGGATGGGAACCCCCTCTGCAGATATTAGTTTGTCGCATTTTATTAGATCTGGCTCCTGAAGGGAAAGCCATATTAAAAAAACATAGTCTGGATTTTACTCTCTACCATAATAATGCTCCTAATACAAAAGGTCAGTTGTTTCTTTTCTTTTATATCAATAAGCGTCTATGATTGAATTCAGCATCTCAGAAAACAACTAACTTGGACAAAAATGTTCATCTATCATAGAAAACTGCAAGCACATGGACTTAGACATGTCTGTACTGTAAAGAGATGACGGTTCTCTCTTCCAAGAACTTCACTGTCCACCAAAAACCAGCAGGTATAAGCTGGGTGCCTCAGTGTAGCTTGGCAGTTTCTCACACCATTTTTAAAAGCAAAAGGAAAAATTGGTAAATGCCTGCTCTCCATTCTGCTATCAAATTGAGACAACTAATTTAGGGCCAAACCTTTCTTGTCTCGCCTTTCCCTGAGTTTCCCCCTCTCTCAACACATGAATCCAAGGCTAGAGATGTTTTAAATCTGGTTGTAGGAGGGACTGTTCAGTCCCAATTCTTGCCTATTGCAAGGTCTTTAGGAGGGTGAGCACTCTCCTGTCCTGTGTTTGTGGGGTTTGGTAAGTTCATAGGTGCCACTGCAGTACCAGCTTACCAGCTGGGGGAGGGAAGGACTGGGGATCACTGTGTTAGCTGTCACATACCTTGTCATTTCAGAGGAGGACTGCAAGGAAAGTGGCAACTGCCCAAGCTTCCAGAAAAGGCTTAAGTCAGTGGTGTGTACTGATTTCCACTGCTTGACAGTACAATCACACCTAATTCTGCTCTAAAGAACAGGTCCTTGAAACTGTTGGTCATGGAAAATACTTCCATGTCAAATAGGATATTACTACAAAAAACAGTGTCAAAAAACACGGAAAAACATTTCTGCGATTAAAAATAGGCCCAGAAATATTTTTGAAATATTCACAAACCTTTTTCCCCAGTGTGGTCTCTGCTGGCCAGCTGCATAATAACATCTGGCTACAAACCACCCTCTGACCATTAATTCAACCATAAATTAGAACCATAGCCTATACTGTCAAGGTGTCTCTGCCCTCTGAAAGAGTCAACAAGAACAAATCTAGTGTCATCTACCCTTTGTGAGGCTTAGAAGACTGCCCCGTCGGATCCTGGTAAATGAGTTTTAGCTACAAAGCTTCATTATTGTTTGAAAATAACTTGCAAGACAAGCAGGCTTTCTGAAGAAAGTCATAGATATGTAATTATAATGCAAGTTAATCCTCCCCTTATCAAGCAAAATAAAGTGCTTTTGTGAAACACTGTATCCATGTTCTGAAGACTATTGTGTTTACTGGATCAAAAAACAAATCTGGAGAAAAAGCTGTATCTTTGACTGAAGATACATAATCAATAACCTTGCAAGGCATTCAGGCTACATATTCACTAAGGAGCTGCTTTAATCAAACACATCCATGTCTCTTTTAGGATAAATCCCCGTTGTCAGCTTCACTAAAACAGTATTTTCAGCTCTTGTTTTCATAACGTTAGTCCTACATGACAGTTCTGTGTCATCTGACAACCCTAATCCATCTCAAGGTTAGAATCTATTTTGTATTTCAAATCTCCCAAATCTCTGACCACTTAGTTTAAGTAGGATTAACATAAGCACCAGAACCCACAGAGAAGCAACGAAAGCCAAGATTACGCTTTGATCTGCTCAAGTAGACGTTTGCTGAACTCCAGCAATACAGCAAGCAGCAGAGCAGAGCAGAACAGGAAAGCACAAGCCTCAGACCAAAGCTTTTTGGTGAATGTGCACTGGTAGAAAATTACCAGACGCATTGTGTGCTTCATTAAAATGTTTTGCTCAGAAAGTTAGGAGGAAAATAGCAAAATTCTTATCAATGAAGCAGAAGCGTATTTTGCTTCAGCACAATCATTAGTCCACTGAACAGGCTAAAATTCACTTGGGAAAATGTTCCTCATGATACTGGAATTTAAATCAAAAATTATTCCTGGCCTTATACAAGCACTATTACGCATTTGAATGAGAAATATTTGTCTACTTATAAGTAGAGAGATTACTTTTATCAATTAATATTATTATTACCAAACTCAGCTGACAAAGTTGTGTAAATTGTGTCTCCTGCATACCAAAACCAGAAGGCCTGATCCATTTCTGATGCAGGGTTGTTTTAAGAATAATTAATAAAATAATTTAATGGGATTGCTGAAATTCATTTTCTGTCTCCTGGGCTTAGCATTTATTTTATATGACAGTTTTTGTAGTTCTGTGCTCATGTAGGTACTGTGCAAAAGGAGTTTTATCCACTAATAACCCAGGAACATAGATTGTCTTTTTACCATTTTTCATGAGAGAAATGTAAAAAGAAACAAATATCTTAAATACTGAAATAAGATTACAATGATTTTTAATTTTCATTTCTTCCTATTCAGTTCTAGACTTGTATAATCAGTCACATTTTAATAATCATTTACCATTTATATATTTTTTCTATAAAAGTCTGATTTTCAAATGGAAGCCTCACGCTGAAGAAGGAATCCTGATATTAATCTCATATTTAAAACCATAGTGTGAATGTTGTACATATTCTGAATATGAGCTTTTGTAAAGCATCTTACAGAACACTGTCTTGTTGCCTGATGCTGGAGCAGCGAGCATTTTTTTAGTTCTGAAAAATTGCGAGTTCGCATTCATTATTCTTTTGTACCTTTTATACACTTTCAGAATAATAGTGTCATATTTCTTATTCCCTAAACTAACTAATATTCTTCACATTTTTAGTTTGTTTTGGGGTTTCTTTGGCTGCTGCATTAACACTGAGTGTTCTGGCTTCTGAGTTTCAATCTCTCCTCTCTCCTCTCCTCTCCTCTCCTCTCCTCTCCTCGCTTTACATTTCTCCTGGTCACTTTTGGGATGAGTAGTGGAGTAGAACATTAGCAGGAATGATGGGGTAATACATTCAGATGGGTATAGGTACAAAAGTAAAAGGTATAGTAGAGAAATTGCAAACACTTTTTTTTTTAGATTGGCATCAAAAGGGACTTGTCTATGCTGTCTTTCACAGACTGCCATCATTCAGCATTGCTGAATTTAAGTGGCTGAACTTGAGCCAACTCTATGCATAGCACTGTGTTAGCTCACAAACACTCCTTTTTAAGAGACAAGCCATCCCATTCTGTGACCCACAAAACAGTATCAGGTCTAGCTGCAGAAGACCTTGTACATACAGCAGGAAAGGAGCTCCTTGGAATTATTCCACAAACCTATTGAATTGCAGTGATTCATGACTGAACTGCTGGCTTCTGTCCTAAGGCAATATAGGTAGGCAGAAGATGCTTTCCCATCTGTGCTGTTAATGAACAGTGGGAGTGCTCAATGTATCTCTGAAGGGACATTAAATCCTTGGCAGTCCCTCACACCTGAGCAGGGAGTGTGTCTCAAGGCAGCTGAATCTTTCTGGCAGCCAGTTCCCATCTGTCCCTATTCAAATATGACGGATCACCTGCAGCCAGGTCACCTGGCAGGGACTCGTTTGGGGACATGAAGGGGCAGCAAGGATGCACCATTCTCGAGTGCCTCCTCCAAGAGCTATATGATACACCCTTGCCAACAGCCTGGGTATCACCCCTACAACCAACAGCACTTGAAGGAGCTACACCCTCTTCCCTTGTTTTAGTCTCCTGAATGTGCAGCCAACCACATGCCATGGGACAGCAATCCTGTCTTTTTCTAGTCTTCCCAGCGTGCTACCGGGCTGCAGAGAGCCACACTGAAGGTTGTCCTAGAAGCCAGTGGCCTTCCTGCCGTGGAACTGGATCTGATTGTTCCAACCTGGGACTCAGTACCCTCCCACTGGTAACCGGTGAAATTATTGTCCTAACTTCAATAAAGCAGTTCATTATTTTCAGGGTTGTAATTCCATGTGAATGCTTATAAAGAGGACAAGGTAGAAAACTGTGAGGGATTATGGGATTCTGAAATACAATAAAAAAGGATTATTTTTCTTAATAAAAAGGGCTTTTCCAAGTCTTGCAAGCCCAAAGCACTCAGCTTTCCTTTCAGTACTGAAAATCCACTCTTTTTTTTTAAGTTCATATGCAGTAAAATGTCTCCCTGTGTCTTTTCCTCTCCAAAAAATCTGGTAATGTGTCCCACAATGTGATATTTTAGGAAAATTGCCTTTGATCTAAAGCTCTCAGCTGGCTTCAGGGGGTGAAAGCTAGATCAACTCAGATCTCATTTAATTTAGAAACTCCTGCGCATTATAGGAAGCAACTCCTTTTCCTAGTGCCGGTCAAAAACAAACCATTATTCTTTTTATATAATTTATAGGTCTTTTCCCAGAAAAAAAAAAAAAAAAAAAAAAAGGTCTGAATAGTGGAGTTTGGGTCCATCAAATATTCCCTTTCACTTAAACAGCTGTTTTTAAATTGACCTGTTTCACACTCAGGACAAATCTGAGCATTTTAAAGGGGAAGTAACATCTGCTGAAGTGTTGATTTGCTTTGTGCATGTTAGGAATTCAAACATGGGGTCTGAACACCAGAAAGAAAGGTTATTGCCTTTCTCAGACTTTCCTACTGAAGATTTTCTCTCTGTGTAACTAATTTAATACTTAGTGGGAGAAAAAGAGACAGAAAGATGCTAGTCATGATTTTCCATGTAATTGTGATTTGGCAGCAGGAGGGCAGGAAGGCAGGGTGGTTGCTATTCTTTAAATTTTAATTAATAAAATTCAGTATAATATAGGTCCAATTTATCTCATTTACTTTGGTGTAGAGCTAGACAAATAGGATGAAATAGTTTATGCCAGTATAATACTTCATGGTGAGAAGGATGCATCCCATAGAATATTGTCTGGAGGAACAGAGATGATTCTCAAAAAATAGCCTGGAGGAAAATATCTTCTGTGCCCATTTTCACTCTTCAGTGTATGTTGTTCAGACATTAGTCTGTGTGGTTTTCTGCTCAGTCTGACAAATCAATATGTCTGAATATCCCAATAAAACTTGTTTCTGCAGCTAATCTACTAATTTAATATGACAAAATGCATGCTACAAATTCCTCTCTTTTGTACAATCAGGGAAAAGAAAATGAATAAGTAACATCTCTTCTGAACAAAAATCTATGGATACTGAATGAAACAGAGCCTTGGAGAGAGAGACAAGGAAAAGAGTTCACATCACCTACCTTAGATTGCTTCTATAAGACCAGTAGACTCCTTGGCTAGTCAGATTCCTCATGACAACAAAACAAACAGGAACCTAACTGAGGTTCATTGAATCATCATTTGAAAAAACCTGGAGAGGTGCACTCACCCTCCAAGAGCCTCATTTAGCTGGGAATTAGATTTACTTGTCTAAAAATTAGGCAGTGTGAATATCCCTGAATATTCTGTCAGTTTTGTATATTCAGCCTTCAAGTTGTAGTCACTTTTTCTTTCCTTCGTTCTATTTTTACTGTTCTGCTGAAATTACAGAAGCACCAACCTGGAGTGCATCCAGTAGCCATTGCTTCTCAGGGATAATAAAAACTGACCCACAGCCAACAGTAAATTGGAGTGATAGAAACTTGACAAAGGAACCTTTTCTGTATGGGCTTTGATAATCCCGTTTTCCTCTCCTTTTAAGGCCAGTGAGAATGGGGCTACAAAAATATCCACTGCTTGGATCAATCATGGTCATGGTACTTCATGTTTATGATCCTTCTTTCCATTTCATATAGCAAAAAACTTCCCATATTCACTTTCAAAGCCTATACCTGGTGATTCTTTATTCTTTTTCCACATGAATAATCTATGAAGCTATTGATGCCCTGCACTTACACACTTCCATTAATGCTGACCTTGACATCCAACATATATTTTCTTCCTTTCATGGGAGAAGTTCCTCAGGTCAATTCAGTGTCTTTGCCTGGGGCATATGCACTCTTTATAAACTATACAATCTCCTCCAAATCTGTACCTATTGTGCATTTGAAGCCCACTTAACATTAACTAAGGATCTACTTTGCTGTGACCTATCATAATAGTTTCACAATTACATTTCAGCAATTGACACTCACTTTGTATGTACATAAGGGGCAACAGTAATTTTTCCTTACATATAAAATGTTTTTTAAAAGGTCCTGGACCCCAAGTTGGTCACATTTGGTATATGTTTTTCTTTTATATTGTTTGAATGAAGCTATGAGAATTTAAGAAAATTAAGAAATAAGATTTTATTTTGCTTGGCCAGTCAACAGCTTTCTACTTAAAGTGGTGCATAGGAGAATCTGTATCTGTATCCTCCAAAGATTGTCCAAGAAGATGACCCAGTTCGACTGGATACAATCCAAAAGTACTCTGAAGTCAGCAGCAACTCTCCTTGACTTCTTTAAAAGCAAACTTCTCCCAGAGAGAGAGTGAAACAGATATTAGAATGCTTCACATTTCTGAACTATCTGGGCTGGAGATACAGAGAGGACAGACAAAACCCATTAAGTGTATTGAGGAAGATTCATGGTGTCTAGATTCTTTCTACCCATTATTATGCTGGCAGTTTCAAAAAGGTGTCAATTTTCTCTGCCAACATATGGGACTAAAACTACAAATCCTCTTTTGGATTCATGAGAAGAGAAACTATTTATTTGTGATTCATGATGAAAATACACCTTATATATGAGTATAAAAGTAGCCAGTTTTGTGTTGCATAGAAAATAGCCTTATAAATATCTCTTACATTGAATTGCTTATAGTTCTCATGCTTTATATGCAGGATAAGCCCTAGGTTTGAAGTGTGTTTATTATTTAAAGGCTTGTTTTGATATATCAAGGTCTCTCCCATTCCTCCTGATCATTGTTTCCTTTGAAGGTTCACTACCTGATTGAAATGAGAATTTCCATCCACTGCATCAAACAAGCAATGATCTCTCCTGAAAGGTTCTGTATTTAATGGCACCATGTTTGATGGGAGGGAAAAATTTTTTCCCCAATCTCCCTGGTCATCTTGTTCTGTGTAATAATGTTGAATCTACCATATTATGAATAGCGGATAACCTAACCTTGGTGTTTCTCTAATAAATAGAATTCAAGTCCAGGTAATAAATGGGCTGTATATTAAAGGCAGAATGAGAAGCCCAGAGGGGAAGGCAATGCACCCAGTAAGGTGAAATACTTTTATCTCATCCATGACTATAGTTCTTCACTATACAAACTTTGAACCATAGAAGGAGGTAAGTAAACACAAAAGTTAAAACACATTTTGTATATTGGGATATTTACAGATGAGTACCTTTCCAGTATTAGCTCCTGTACTCAAATGCTTTCCTGGAGGTGTTTCATTCTGATTTTTGTTGTTACTAGCAGTAATCTGTGCATGTTAACAAGCCATATAAAATAGGACCTCCTGAAAAACTAATGAAAAAATATTTTGGTTTTTATTTTCCTGGGAGTTCTCAAATTCTAACAGTAATCCTTATAATAACTAGTATTTACATGGTAAATCACTGGGCAGCCATTGAACTCAATGGAGTTTGGTTCGTTTGCAGCAAGCAAGGATCTGTCTCTCCCCTTCTTGAATTTACAGCTCTTACCTTCAAGTAGCTTAGCGTTACTCTAACTTTGACAGATATACTGGGGAGACAAATCATGGTCACCATCTTGGCTACTGTGGAACAAGAAGTTTTCTAGAATTCAGCTAAACCTCCTTGAGAAGACAAATGTTACTGGGGCCAGCCTTATACATTGTAATTATCTTACATTACAGCTACAGAGCAAGTCCAAAATTTACCACCTTCTTTCTAAAAGAGAAGGTGCTTTTTGATCTTGTCTTCTGTCACATAAAGGCATAGCAACATAACGGCTACACATACATTCTTTTTGTATATACATTCAGCACTGGGGAGGCCCCAGCTGCACTACTGTTCCTATTTTTCATCCCCCCTGATTCATGACAGAAATGGAGAAACTGCAGAGGATCCAGCAGACAGCAGTCATGGTTGTGGGGTATAAACCATATGATCTACACAGAGATGGTGGTGGTGCTGGACTTGATTAGTCTAAAAAAGGGAAGTCTGAGAGGTATATGCTTGAAATCTGTTACTGTTTGAAGGGTGGTTACAAGGATGATTGAGCCAAGTGGTGCTAAGTAGCACTTACTAACAGTGTAACAAGGGGCAGTGGCCAAACTGTGGCTGGAAAACTTCAAGGTGGACATTAGAAAAAAATACCTTCCCTGGATAATGAATGCGTCTCTGAAACAGGGTGCCTGGACAGGCTGTGATATCTCCATCTTTGCCTGACCCAAAATTGCCAAGTCTGTAGAAGTACTGCTTTTGCTGAAGAATATTTGACAAAGCCTTTGATCTAAACATTTAATAATTTTTATGATATTGGATGACATTTCCTTTATTATTATCTGTAAATCCATCATGAAGCATTGTTATATAAACAACATTTAAAAAGGTTAATAGGTGGGCACAACCCTGGCTAGTATAGCCATCAATGAAAGGTTTTGACATCATGAATTCACAAGAGATCTCTCCCACTGAAATATGCTGAAATTAGCAAATAACACACTCAAGTTTCTCTGAACAGTCAAGGTTTTGCTGTTAATATCAAAGAACTTGGCTAGGCTCCTTTAAGCTCTCTCCTTTGGTATTTCTGCCACCAACATCATAGTGATACCACATGAGAAAAATCATTAAATCTCATTCATTGTGATTTCCAGTTTCAACTTTAAATCTATTTATGATTCTTCCCTAAACCAGATGCTTTTGTATTGTATCAGCACCTACTGGCTTCAGGTAAAGCCAGGTCCTGCCTTACTTCAACAATATGTATTGTAAGACACCATCTCTGCTACAGAGACATTGTAATTACACAAGACAAGCAAACCATAGGAGGGAAAATGGAGTATGAGAGGATTTCATGATTGTCAGAATGGGTCATAAAGCTAGCCATGTCCTTATTCATTAAACTAGACGGCACTCATTGTGTATAAACATCTATCCAAGAAATATAAGACAAATTACTTAGAAAGTTGCAACAAAAAAGGACTAGCCACAGGGAGGCAAGGGAAAAAAGATACCAGTCAGGTCAAAAATAACTTTAAGGGTAATCATTAAAATAAAGTAGATTGTTAGCTGCTGTTTCACATTCTGTGGTGTTCATGTTCTTAAAACAATGTGCTATTCTTTGTTTCTTTCCTCTAACCTGGTATATTACTTCTTTGTTTGTTTAATGACATCAGACATGTACTTAAGAAAATTGCACACCAAGGATCTGATTTATTGCCTAGGATTCTATTTGCATGAAAAAACAGCACCAAAGCAGTATTTGACAGGTACGTATCAATTCAACTCCTAAGGGGTGCATTTTGAGTCAATTGTGCGAGGAATTAGGCATGCAGTTACTTACAACATTTATTTAAATCTGTGAGCATTTAGTACTTCTCCTCAGGAAATAAAGTTACAAACGGGCTGGCTGGATTCAAGTACACTGCAAGTACAACTTGATCAAACTGACCCACCTGAAGCCCTGACATTTCATTCTACAATATCCTAAATTACTTCAGTTAAACTTCATTTTTATCTTGGTTCTGTCAGTTCCTAGCCACAGACAAAAATTATTCCAGATTGCCTGGGTCTAGTCCAACCAGCATGAGTTCATTATCAAAAGAACGATACCTGTCTGTTCCTCTGTATGTCATCTTCAAAGTACATCAAGAAGTTCACCTAGAAAAAACTTTGCAGAAGAAAAGATGCTTGTTACGAAGGCAGATACAAAACTCAGATGATTTAGCATTCTACTAACCATGAGACGTCTTCTTTTCTGTGTTAGCATAATGGATACAAATGAATTTCATTCAGAAATCAGCTACCAGGGCAAGATAATTGACTTAAAACTGTTGTAGTGCATGCCCACTAGTTAGCAGAAACAGATAAAAATATTTATAAAAAGAGGAATAATAATTTCATACTTAGGGTTACAGCTGATCGGGAAAGAATTTGCCAGCAAAACAAGGTTGCAATAAAATATATATTTGTCATTACCATCTGCTCCTCAAAGTCCTAATATTTTATGAACATTGATGCACTATGTCTTAAAATACCCACATTATGCAGATAGCTGTTTATTAGCCTGTTTTGTAGAGGCATAGCTTTGAGTTGGTCATTTGCATAAACATTAATTTAATGTTATGGAAGCACCTCTGGGTCAGTCTTTTAGGTGGCAAATTCCCGCGTACTACCTGTGACATCTGAGCTTTTAAATTGCTGTTTAGCGGCACAGGAAACAGCAGCTTTGTAGGTCAGGCTTTTAAAATAATCTTTGAATGTTGGCTGGCAGAGAGACATGCTGATATAAGTGATGTACCCAAGGAAGAAAAAGTTGTTGAAAGTCCTGAGGATGCCAGCTGAAGAATCTGACCCAATATATGTCAGTGTATGAGGAAACTAGCTCTTTCTTCATTAGAGAAGTGGCTGAGCAATGAATGAAGCATGTATTCATACAGAGAGTACCAGCATGAAAGATTATGGAATAATGCACCATGGATAATTTACAAGAAAAAAAAATGCATACAAATAGATGAAACATCAAATTAAGGCAGAAAATGTAGGCTCTAATACCAGACCCAGCCCTTCAACCATGAGCGACACTTTGGTTAAGAAAACTGTTTGTGCCATTTCTCCCTCTCTCTTCTTTTGTCTGACTTTTCTATCTAGACACTAAGCTTGTTAAAGCACGGACTGTATCTTTCGTGCTCACACAATATGTGGAACAATAACAGCTCCGTGCTCAGCTGGAACTTTTAGATGGCACCATAATAGAACTAATTAATGGTAATGAGATCTATGGAGTACTGTACAGGCTGTTTTTTAAAGATATCCACGCTGGGTCAGAGCTGTGAGGTTTTTCATGCACACAGTGAATCATACACCATTCTTCCAGCTTAAACTGCTACCACATGGGCTGAGCAAGAAAAGCTTCCATAGCTAGTGGGTAGGGAGTATGACTTCTCCAGCATGGAAGCACATTAGGAAAATCCTACCAGCAACAGTGATTAGACAAATATACTCCTTGCAGGTGGAATATATTGATTATATTGATGACGGAAAGCACCTTTTTGTTCTTTTTTTTTTTTGTTCTTTTTTTTTTTTTTTTTTTTTTTTTTTTTTTTTTTTTTTTTTTTTTTAGGTACAGTATTTGGCCATACAATAATAAGGCCAAATCATATTAGTAATAATTCTTGTGATAATATTAGCAGTAATTTTTGTGATAATAATACATATTAATGACACTGTCTACTTTTTCAGTTCAATATGGATTGGGAGGCCCATGATTTTGTCATCTGATTTCTTCAAATGGGGAAAAAAGTTAACCTTTTTCCTGGGGGAAGGGTTTCATTTTGTCTGAGTTAGTTAATCACCCTCAGCATCCAGTTCTAACATGTCTATTCATACATGGTGCTTCTAAGTCTTCAGTGGAGTTGTCTAGAACTTGGCTAATTTTCTGCAAAGGTCTTTCCTGGGGCAGGTTAAGGGGACTGAATGGGTCAAATCCTGTCCTTTCTTATTTGTCACAAGCTTGGCTGTTCTTCCAGTTTGTCACAGGTTAACCAGGGCAAGGCAGGGAATAATCATGGATAATGGTTCAGGTGCCACAGTGAAGAGGAAACTGAGTAGAGGGAAAGGAATTGTCATAGTCTGAGTGGGGACACATTTGTTTCTCACATGGTCTCTGTCTCAAGGAAGGTGAATAGAGATTTTCCGCTTCGGTCAGGTGAATCCCAGCAATCAATGCTGACTGTGGAAACATAAATATCCCTTGTTCTCATTTTCTCATTGTTCTGCTGTTCGGGGTTTTGGGATTGTCTTTTCTTTTCTTTTCTTTTTTTTTTTTTTTTTTAAGAATTTTTTTTTTTTAAGAAGAAATAAACTTCAGCAAACCTGATACACAAACAGTGCCAACCTCACTGCCACAGTTGTGACAGTTTCCTGTGCATGTGCTAGCTCACTGACAAAATAGCAAATGCAGCACACGCTAAGCTCGGCATATTTTTGCATTAAGTAAAGAAGTCATAGATGAACTTGGTTCCCAATTGGGCTGACTTTTTTTAATGAGGACTTCATGCAGAGAAAGATGACTAGTCGGGCACATTTTCCTCGACCCAGTTTCACCCATGGGGCTATATGCTTTATTTATTTTTAAATTAATGGTAATGGATGAAACTGCAGTGTTTGGGTGTGTTTATATCAGTGGAAAAAAATGTTCCAAATTTTTTTTTTACTATCAAGAGGTTTTTCACTTTCCTGGACAGCTATTATCTGTGTTCCATTTAGAATAAGAGTATCACAGACTTTTCTCTTTTTTTTTTTTTTTTTAATCTTTCCTCCTTTCTTAATATATGATGAATAAGTTTGGAAGTGGTAGATTTTCTTTTCTTTCTGAAAGGAGATATTGTCCATCTTCTGCTTGTCACTTCCTCCTGACCAGCCTTCAGTGTTCTCACAACAGACACATTGTGGCAAAACTCTTCTATGAGCAGCCTTCTGGTCTCCATCTAGTTACCCATTTGATTTGCAGTCACCACTGAATTTCCTCTGAACTGGTACTACAGGATTTTTTTCTACTGAGAGGGTTACTTTTCTGATAAGACTCTGATAAAAAATTATCCTTTATTCTTTCTAAATTTTGTAATTTTTAAAGAAGACCACCTTCTCAGAAATGATGCTCAGCAATAGAAAACTGTGAAGGGTGCTTTTAAAATTAATTTTGTCAAGAACCTCCTGTCTTGCCAGAAAGAAGTATGGTGCCACTTGTATTACTGTTACTCTGGAAACAAACAGGCTCAAAATATTAAAATATACTAAACCATTCTTCATAAGTCTAACCGTGTTCTTACTTTCCACACTAGCCTGCAAATATGTTGTACTATTCAGCTTTGAGTCTCTAGTTTGCTTTTATTGCGGTAGAAGACAGTATGTCCTTCCATACTGATTTCATCAAACTGGAAACTAGAGTAGAAAGTTTTTATCAAAACTCTATCAAAGTTTTAGCTATTGACTGTTCACACCTATGAAGAAATTAACTGTCATCAGTACTTTAGTGACTCCAGAGTTACTGGATTTTTTGATTTGTGTCTATCTGCAATGTCATTTATCAGTTTGGGAAAAGAGGAAAACAATAAAATACCCCTGAAGGCAAGTGAGCACCACCCAGCTGTTCACTCACTCCTTTCCCCTCCCAAGCCTGGGAAGGATTAAAAATGTATTAAAAGGCTCAGGAATTGAGAAAAGGACAGGAAGGGGTTGCTCACCCATTAAATGGTCGTTAGGGGAAGAAAACAAGAGCATCACTTTAATTCAAACACTAGCAAAACCAACACTTAACAGACAGAATGGGACAGTGAGATGCATGACCGTGAGATGCATCTTTCTTAAAACATATCCCCCCACTCCTTCCTTCTTCCTGGGCTCAGCTTTTGTTCCTGATATCTCTACCTCCTCCTCCAGAGACACAGGGGCAGGGGATAGGTGGTGCAGTCAGTCTGTTGCTTCTTCCTCCGAGGTGGGGGGAAAGCACTCTTCTGCATTCTTCCCCCTGCTCTACGTGGTGTCCCTCTCACAAGAGAGTCTTCCACAAACTCTCCGCCGTGAGTCCTCCCCATGGGATGCATCTTCTCAAGATGCTCCCGTGTGGGTCACCCCGGCATGTTGCAGTCCTCCCAGTGCTGAACTACAACCACGGGGGCTTCTTTTTTCCACAGAGTCCCAGGAGTCCTCCACAATTAAATCTCTGCTCCTCCAGTGACCTCCGTGGGTGACAGGGAGGGCGGCCCCGCTCTCTCACCACAGGATACAGGGAGGGGTCTCTGCTCCTGTGCACTCCCCCTCTTCTTCCTCCTTCCTTCCACTGATCTTGGTGTCCTCATAGGTGTCCTTCTCATAACTCATCCTCAAAGTCCACCACCCCCTCTTAAGTTTCCCTTAGATGATGAAAGGGCTTAAACAAATGAATTTCTAACAATTGTTGATTAAGACTAAACTGTGATACATGAAAAATTTGCTTGTGTTCTACTTGTTTTGAAGCTTTGTTTGTGTTTTTTGTTTCCTAAGGACTCCTTAACTGTTTCCCTAGACCTCTTTGTCTGTTTAGATCTCCCTATGTAAATGACTGATAGCAGACTCAAAGCCTTCGATGGACACTTGGGCAACTCCTAGAATGGGCAAACTAAAATAAGGGGGACTCAACAAAAGGACACATAGATCCTATTACAGGAAGGATGATTTTGCTGATTTAAGAAGACACCTGGAATTTACTTCACAGCACATGCTCTACCGAACACCATGAAGAAGACTACTTACTTCTCCCCTCGACCACTGAAGACCCTCACTCTATTTTTACTGCACATGCTTGGACTATGTAAATGAACTCTGGGAATTTATCATCATAAGACATCCCTTTCCAGGAAATCTAATGAATATGTATGATTTGCATGTATGTAAACAGATGTCTCTTGCTAGTTCTGGGGAGCCCTTATGGTAGAGAATCCCCAGGGCAACCACTGCTGATAAAGAATACCTGCTTAACAGTTATATTGGATTCTGACTGTTGAGTGAATTTCTTTCTTTCAAAACGTTATAGTAGAGGTGCGGTCACCATCACTAAATGTCTCAGCCTTGGCCAGAGGTGGATCCGACCTGGAGCTGGGATCTTCGAGAAGCTTCTTACAAAGGCCACTGCTGTAGCTTCTTCCCCCACTACCAAAAACCCCGCCACACAAACCCAGCACACCCAGTCCTGTTAAGGAAAAATGAAAAATTCATCAATGAAAAACCTTGCATTTGTGAGAGAATTTTATGAACACTTAAGTCTGCAATGTAACCACTTTTGTATGAAACAGTATTTGTTTGGAGAGAGATGATGCAGATGTTAAAATAGACACCAGCTTTGGAGAAAACAAGCTTGTGAAAAGTCTGTTTTGAACAATTTAACCTCTGCTAAGGTTCAGAGATCAGAACTCAAAGTTATTTTCTTTTTACTTCCAGTCACTCTGAATAGAATTATTTTATTTTTCTCTCTGTTTGATGACTCCACTGTTCATACAAATAATGTGTGTGGGCCAAATAGGAATTAAATTGAAAAAACATACCAGCTATGGACTTTCCGCTAATATTTTTCCTGAACTAAAATTACATTCACTTAAAGAGTTCTACAGGGAGAAAAAAAAGAAAAACAACAGTAATGTCTTTTTGCTGGATTAATGACAAATCAACTAATGTGCTCTACCCACTTTGTGCCGTTTCATGACATTGAATAGCTTTAAATATGGTTTTAATGGCATTATTGAAATGCTGTTGAACAACCAGTACGCACCAGCAAATCCATCCTTTCAAGTATAATAGATTGTATAGGCTCATTTCATGTTTCTTATATCCAAATGAGATTAACACATAGTTTTGTTTAAATGTAAGATGAACATAAGGTTCATCTCTGTAGCTGTTATTCAGAAAAAGCTGTTTCCACGTTTCCTGTTCAAGTGAAAACTACAGGAACATGTCAGAAGGAAACATAAATCATAAATAAATGCATTTTTGTGTACTTCACAATTCTGCTGATCCACATTTGTTGGCCATTGCTTCACAAGAAAGAAATAAAATAACCCAGAATTGTAAAGGGATGATGGGATGGACATTCTTCCATGAGATACATTACGTGTGATCCATGGTCCACATTTGTGTGTAAATTACCACAAGTTACTGCAAAGTAAACTAGGATAAGAATTTGCCTGCTTTATTTCAAAGACAACAACACAGTTGAACTCATTCTGAAGTCTCCTCTATAGAACTGATTGAAACTAGCTTTATATATTAAGCAGTGAGCTCTGCTTTACAATGAGTTGATATAAAATGTAAACAACATTTTTTACAACCACTTAGTTCAGTGTGTGTACAATTAGCAGCCTTTACAAATGCCCTTTTATACATTTATTAAAGAGTCCATAAAAATGCTGAGTCCAATGTATTTAGTATTTTTTTCCCCCCTTCTCTACAATAAAGCACCTTAGTATGAATAGGGAAAGAATGACAAGATGAAATGCTTTGCATCCCAGACTGTCATTGAAATTCTGCAGGAGTTACTAGAAATGAATTTCTGGTACTTTAACAGAGCTCAAGTGTTTCATAAGCCATAACAGCACAATGGATTTGGTGATCACTTCAGAATAATCATGACACTGCTGCTCCTTCTGTAGCATTAAAAGACCATTGAGATTTTTTTCTCTATTTTAAGCAGTTTGCAAAGCCCAAATTCTCTCTACCAGCAAGCAGTGCTCAACTGCATACCAAACTAGAAGTGTTTCTCCATTGCTTATCATGTCCTTTATCTAGCTCAGCTGAAACATCAACACTAAACACAGCCTTGAAAGGAGTGAAAGATATTTTTTTGAGTAAAAAGGTAATTTAAAAAAAATCCATATACCTCAGGCCTTTTTCTCATTCTCCTGGAGGATAATTGGGGCTGATCTTAGGAAGATATGAACTACACCATTCTGTTCTCTGGAGGTACTATATATATACAAAGTGATTACATCTCATCTTTATACCCTAGAATCTTTGCTCACTATTTTTCATGCTATCTGCAGAAGAGACAAGCTTGAAGTCCTCCTAAATAAGATGCAAATTATCTGTTTATATATCAAAACAACTGTGGGAGAATTCACCTTCCAAGTCACCACCAACATTTTAAAATTTATTTACTTTCATATTTTCATATTACTTTCATATTTCAAATTACGAAGTTATAGTTACAACTGAAATTCTATTATCAGGTTAAAAGGAACATCTATATAGTGAAAATTTGGTGGAACTCTGACAAGTTGAAGATTTTGAAATTTGTTTAGAATTGGTCAGTAATCAATGATATGCAGGATGTTATTATCAGCTATTCTTCTGAGGGTTATATCCCAGACTCTAAACATACATCAATAACACTTGTTTCTGTAAGACTACACAACTAAAAATAAAATTTCTTTAAATACTGATTTTCTAAAGCGTCTGTGAAATCTAGGAAAATTTGTATATAAATTCTTACTTTAAAACTTGCTCTTATGTCTAACATGAATACTTCCAAATGTCCTTGGCCTTTGGAGATGTTGAGCTCTGGACAGGAACCTTCATAGTCCTGATTTATATTCATATGTTGTAAGAATCATGATGTGGAATTCTGACAAATCACTACTTTTTGATATCTATGTTGTTAGCGTTTCTTAATGGAGAATATGTACTTTGGGAAAAACTCTTCTGCAGTTTGGTGATTAATCTTTCTCACAAAAGATAGGGTGTGGCCTTCAAGCCTCTTCAATACTATTGAAGGAGTGACAGTGATTCCCATCAACTGTCCAGGATTCATGAAAGCAAACTTATCAGTGGTTTACTAGAACGACTCCTGGGAAATCTCTCATTCTCAAGGCTTGGGATAGGCAGCTATGCAATTCATGCATTGCTACCATAAAATGAGATTGAACAAGGATAGCATTAGGGTTTTGGAACATTGCTATATGAGCTGGGTATCAATCTTTATTCTTGAAACTACCTGTCATATCCCTCAAACTAGGATTCTGATAGGTTTAAATGTGCCTGCTAGTGTTGACTCACCAGGCTGGTAATCTACTACCTTTTCCCATATTATGCCATCCATCTTTGCTGACTAACTTTGGAGCTGAAACTGCAATATGATGACATCAAAACATAGAACATGTGATAAACCCTGATCATGTATCTTACTAAAACAAAGGATTCATGATGCTAAATTGATAGGACGTTGCAGTAGAACACACTAGCTACACTAGAAGGAATATGGCCAGTGGAGCAAGCTAAAACAGTTCCATAAAGAGAGCAAAGTAAAACGTGGCAATTTCAGTGATCTTCTGCTGGTCAGGATCATAGACCCCTCTGCTTTAAGACTGCCCTGCCACACTGAGTTTTCACTGAATGCAAATGCATCTCAGCCCTAGAGAAACAGTAAATTAATAAGTGGCAGCTTTTAACACCAGGTGGCATCACTGTAATTCAGTACTAAATCAATGTCCCCACTCTGGGGGACACAACACTGCTGTGATCCTAATCACATAGCTGAACTATAAACCAGCTTCTGACCGCTTGAACTCATGAAGATTTTTTAAGCATTTTTTTCTGGAGGTTTTTTTTTTTTTTCCAGATTGAAAATCTTTACCAAAATTGCATATACATAGTGTTATTAACACAGCATTAGAAAACAGTCAATATGGTTTCAAATTTTAAAATATAGAAATGTAGTAAAAAGACCTAGAAATGCTCTCAGAAGTCGTTCATCTCACTTCCCTGCCTCAGGATAGGATAAATTGTACCTGGAATGCAACAAATCGTTTTTTACCATGAGCTACATAAGCAAGAAGACATTTACAATTAAAAACTGTTAAGTTGTTGCCATACTGTATTCTGGCAATAGCTGCCTGCACTATCGTGGAGAAGAGAATTATTTCATATAACGGAGAATCAACCTCAAGTGAGGCAGATCAACACAGCCCCACTGATCTCAAGCAAGCTCGGCACTAGCCAAGGAACTGATTCATACTTTATAATTCAAAGTATGTAGGTATTGGTAATCATCTAGATGGAAAGCACTATTGTAACATAAATCTCTATGAATCTATTATCCATTATTTGGCAGATAATGAATTATGTTCAAACAGAAAAGCGTGTTTGACAAAAGAAAGGGAGATTAGAGTTTGTGAGTAAAGGAAAGCAGACTGTTGGAAAGCCTGGAGGGACAGTACAATGGGTTTTATTAAAATTACGTTACACAGTGAACATTGGTCAAAACCAGCTTGGCTATTCGTAGAATCATAGAACAGTTTGGGTTGGAAGGGACCCTTAAAGGTCATCTAGTCCAACTCCCCTGCAATGAGCATGGACACCTTCAACTAGATCAGGTTGCTCAGAATCCCATTCAACCTAACCTTGAATGTTTCCAGTGGTGGGGCTTCTACCACCTCTCTGGGCAGGAGGTGGGGGTGAGGGTGTATTTAAGGTGTGGTAGTGATTTTCACTATTCTATGTTATGTTGTCATTGATAGCATCTGAATTAATGTTCTTTTTCTTCCCCTAATGAGCCTGGGTTTTGCCCATGACTGTAATGGGTGAGTCATCCCTCTCCATCCTTATCTCGATTCCTGAGCCTTTTATTTTACATTCTCCTTCCCATTCCTGAGGGGCAAGGGATGAGGGATCAGCTACATGGTGCTCAGTTGCCCTCTGAGCTCAAACCATGACACAAAGCTACATGCTGGGAAGCCCAAACCCCAGCCCACTCCCATTCCACATGGTGCTGTGTCCTCTGGTGGCTTTAGCAGAAGCCACTATCACTGCTATTTCCAGGTTAGAGGAGGAAGGACCACAGGAACACTTTTTCTTGTGTCCACAAGCAGCAGCGAGACACGGCTGGAAGCTCAAGCTGCAGCCAGCACAAACTTCTGAGGCAAACTTCTCTTTGTGGTGGTAGCACCTGAGCAAATTCAGCACGTCAGCCTCAGACTTCAGGCAGGACTGAGGCTGCTTCAGCTTTCATTGGAACAGACAGAACACAAAAACTAACCCTTTGCTGCTGCCTTCTCCTCTTAGGGGCTATATACAAAACATCTGAATGTGAGCTACTGTGTGACATTCACCTAAAGAAACTTTGGTGCTTCATTCCAAATTAACCCTATCATGAGGATACTTTTGTCCTATCCGTGCTTTGTAGTTGTTTGCCCTCCAGATCTCAAAGTAACATGCAGGGATCTATCTAGAATGCCTGATTATTTCAAATAAATTCCATCCTGTGATCCAAAGGCTTTTGTACAGGTGTGGGGTTAATCACTTAAGTGTCTGTAACTGGATAAATGTAATTTGTTTGAATTTTAAATTAGAAATAGGAATCACAGTAGGACCTGGCAGACCAGCAAAAGACTTTGGAAAACAGTTGTATGTTACTGATTATATTAATTCAGAGTCCTTCTGCAAGAGCTATAATTAAATGTTCTTACAGCTGAGTACATTCTCTTTTTAATTTTTTCAATCTGCATTTTTTTTATGTGCTTAGTTTCAATATTGCCTAGGCCAATCCATTCCTCTTACTGCCTCTGATACTTAGACAACATGCACTGCATTTGAAAAGTCCTTCTCAACTGAGAGGAGAACAAAAGCCTTTTCAGTGTCTGCACTGCACTCTTCTTTGCAGTAAAAATTGGAAGGCAGGGCCCTGAACAATGTCTTTTAGAAACCTTCCATTCTCAGTTCTGATCCCATTTCACTGTTAATGTTCTGGATTTGGTCAAGTAACAGTATCATGTATTTCATTGCTATAGTAACCCTAACAGAGAAGCCTTTCTAACTTAAGGAATTTAGAGACACTGAAAGAGATGGTTATGTGGAAGATGAAATTGTAAGTAGATAGGAGAAAATTAATCTCTCCTTGAAAAAAAGAATAATATTTTAAAATTTTTATGAATTCTAAAACATAGTTCATGTTTCTTACATTGTAGTGTCTGATAGTCTATGCTAGAAGTGAAATGGCTGTTGTCCTGGCCCCTTTCATAACACAGGGAATATTTGCTTTAAAATCCTAAGACCATAAGAAGAGTGAAAGTTTTGTTATCTACTTCTTACAAATGAGGAACAGAGGAACATCAGTCTCCTGAATTGCTTTATCCACAAAACTCTAATTTTACTGAAGTGTGAGAAAAAGATCATAGACATTTATGCAAACAGATGTAAAAGAAAAGCTCTTGTTCTATTTTTAACTTGTGAACTTTTTTAAGAGTGCATAGCATTGAAGAATACTGTAGCTGCTACTGATAACTTGCCCTACTGGTAATTACTGGTAAACTCAACAATTCATTAAATAGTACTCAGAGAAGCAAAAAGTAGGAGTATAGCTCTCTCCCACCAGTTCTTTAAGGGCTCTTATGTGTAATTTATCTAGACTTCCTCATTTAGATGTTGCCTAACATCTCCCTGAGTTACAAATAAACTTCAAAATACTTTATCATCCTTCTGTGATACAAACACAACTCTTCCTCTTTGCTGAAATACAGACTTTTGCCTTTTCTCTTCATTATTAGTACTATTACATTCTCCAAGTATTAAAAAATCAGCAGTTTTGCAGACTTTCAAGAATTTACTTATGCAAAAAGCAATTCCTTCATCAATTTATATAAGATACCTGTTTTAGGAAGAGGTGAATCTCTTTTTTATAATTTTATTTCCTTTTCCACTGACTATAAAGGCAGCTTACTCATCTGGACTGGAAAAGATGGTGTTTGGGTTGTTTTCTGAAGGCTGAGGTTAATAGGTCACATCTATTCACTCCATCTGCTGAGATCAGATGCTAATGATTGAAGCATTAGAATTACTTGTGTCTTATTCTAAAGCACAAGTTCTGATTTCTTCTCTTTGTACCCAAATTCCATGTACTGCTGAATGAACATGTAAAGAAAAACATCGTTTCAAGCTTTCTAAAGACAGAAAAAAATTATTTTCCAACTCAGAGAAGAGTTTTGACAAGAAACAATGATGTGTATTGCTTCCACTGCTAAGTTTGGGGGTTTTTGACGTTATATATTTTCTTTCATTGTTGTTGTTGTTGTTGTTTGGTTTGGGTTTTTTTAATTTATGAAGTGACTTGTATCCACAGTTGCGTTTAAAAGTTGGAAATGAGCACACCCTGAAGAACCTTTGAAATCTGGATGTGAAAATAAAGTATGTTAAAGATTTATAATTTTACAAAAGGTTTATTGCTCATAAACCAATCTCGTGGTATTTTTAATATCTGACACACCAGCACAAGACATAATATTGCTTACACTAGACAAAGAGCAACTTACTGAGAAGAAAAAAAGACACTTTCAGTGTTACAGTGGTGAGATGAAGATATAACAAGCCAACAGAATAGTAAGAGTGAGAAAAGTAAGAGTCTTCCTATTTGACTTCAGGTGTAGATTTTTTCACACAAGAGAGCAACTTTTGAATCTGAAGATGAATGTGGTCAGGATAAGAAGTTTATCTTATTAAGTTTCGATTTCTCAATGTAATGTGCAGTGGTTTCAGCAGATAAGTAGGGCAGTATTTATTTTAAATACAACTCAAGTTTATCATGAGAACAGATTGGTTTGCCTTATATCCTTTCCAGCCAGCTTCATGTTGGTGAAGATGAATCAGCTCATAGTGTCAGTGCAGTGCCAAAGGATTTTCCTTGCATCTGTTTTATTGACAAATATTTTTTTTACAGGACAGAACAATGGGTGAAATCAATCCGCACGCATGACAATCCCTCATACTGTGACAGAAGGATGGGCACCAGCCATTAATCTCTCCTTGTGACAGCCAAGGACTACGCAAAATGATTTTGGAAAGGAAAAAGAAATGCCAATGAGACTGTAGACAGAAAGAGGTCAAGTTCACCTCAAATGAAGAACAGAGACACAAAAGACTGAATATTATCTCATTTGTGTGAGCTTGGTTGAAATTGTTGCAATTAATTAGAGAATTCCAATCTAGAATCCATAGCAATGCATTTATATGACACTGTGAGTGAGTTAGTATGTCCTGTCTCACCCAAATATACTCACTGCAGTGAAGTTAATTCCGATTTATAATGGTGGTGTGAAATTTCTTTACATATGCTTCCTTCTTCAGTAATTCTTTCCTTCATCACAAGCTCACGTTTTGTTCAGTATTTGCTTCCTGTTTATGTAGTGACTAATAAACATGTCAGGGATGGACACAGGGATGGATCTTCAATATGATGTAGAAAACAAATTTGCCAGGAAAACTTCAAATTTTGGGAACCAAAATGTGATTCTGTTTGGCTTTGCCTTTCTCTGATGTTATCAACCCATGGTACATGGATATACAAACATCATTCACTTTGAGAAGTAAATCCTTTATATCATGTTGAGGACTGGGCTGATACATGATAGGTGGAGGTGAAAACTTCCACTGTGAGTGCCTAGGAAATCCATAGATATTCCATGCACATGAGGAGCTGAAGTAGGTTCTGTGGCTTCTCACAGGTGCTCTTCTACATGCAGAGTGTATATGCTTGAATGTTAGGAAGTTATTCAGTATCAGCAAGAAGGGAATATACTTTTTGACTTTGGGACACAATCCAGGTGCTGGACATAGGAATTCTTTTCACTCTGTAGAGAAAACATAGCTCCAAATCTGTGTGAACAGCCTCATTGAAGACCCACGTGTTTGTTGTGAGAAATTAGATGGCTTTGAATTGGATGCTCTGTACATGCCTAATACCATGTCATGCTCCCACCTTTGATTTGTATATCACAATTTATTTGAAGAAAGATGCAGGTTCATTTAAAAAGAAAAAAATAATTCTATTACACAACTAAATATGTAAGCACTATTGCCCAAGAAGGACAAAATGAACAAGAAACAGGACAGAAATGACAGACTATTTGGTTAAGAGAAACACAACTGACTTTCCATTTACTCATTTTTCTACCAAGTTACACAAATAAATACTTAAAGGTAAAAACAAGTCTTACTGCACTTTCTTGGTACTATAAAATAATCTTTAACTGCCCATTTTCTCTCAGGATTGAGAGTCTTTAATCAAGACTTGTCAGCTAGATTAAATGTGCCATCCACTCTCTTCTCAAAATGAGAAAACATGGATCAAATGTCTGACTAGTAAGCTAAACAGTTTTGAAATGGAACATAATAGTAATGACTCCTCCTCCACAAACAGAACTGAACCAATTAAAGAGTCTCTTTCCTGTCCTCATTTGGATACAAGTTTTTAACAGATTTTAGGAGTTTGAGGACCAAATCACAAACATAAGATCTTTGTGGAGGTTTAAAATATTTTTTTTTAACTGATGTAAGGTTTCACTCAAGTAAAAACATCTGGATTGAAGCTCATTAATGTCTTCATTCAATAAAACTTCATTTCAAATAGAAAACTCACAGGTCATAATACTCCAAAAGTGATCAACAGTGTTAAACTAGTAATAGCAGACATTGATAGAAAAACTGCAGCTGAAACCATGTTAGCACATGACATTACTGAGGAAGTTTGATGGTAGGCCAGAGATGACAGCCTTTTGCAACTGCTGTCAGGATCAGAAGGTCAAAATGGAAGACCACATCATTGGGACATTGAAGAAGCAACCAGGGTAACAGGATGCAATGGAATCCACAGAATTAAAAACAATGAACTGTCAAGACTAGGGCATAATTTATGGCCTTAAAAGTGGGAGGGAGATTAGGAAAGTCAGGGCTGGAATAAGTTTCTCCAAGATGTGTGTAAGGAAAGGTCATTATAGATTTTTAGCTTCTTCATTTATGTTGATGTTGTGGGCTTCATAAATTTTCTTGGAGAAGTCTGCTTAGCTCAGAAACACAGAATAAGATAAATCTAAAACAAACAGTGACAATGAAGTTAATGAAGCTATCAACAAGCTGAGAGATAAATATTATGCTGCAGTGCTTGGCTACATCACATTTGTAAAAGACAAGTTGAAACTTCATCATTTACTCAAAGTTTCAAAATTTTTGATCTTTACCAGCAGAGTTTTAATGTTATTCATTTCGGCTTTTTCTGTTATTTTCAGGTGAAAGTCTTTAATTTGTAGCACATTTAAAAGTAGGGAAATAGTATACATATAATTTTATCTTGTAAATCCCCAAAGCAATTACAGTTTAAATTAAATGATCCAACTATTGATTAAAACATTAACTGCCAAAATAAACATGGCAGGACTACGCATAGATGTCAAGTGCCTTCAAACTGCAGCTATCAGTAAATAATAACACTTCCAAGTAAATTTCTTCCACAGTTTAGAGTGTAATGGCTCTTTATAGACTTGAAAAGACTTTTCCTTTACTAGACTTAAGTCCTTTAGATGGTATCTGATGTTTTATTTTATGAATTTTTAAAATAAGCTAGAGAATATCTATTATGTTTTGTATTGCCTTAACAAATGGAGCAAATCAGATGCTAATAGAAAAGCAAATAAGGTAACCCCCACTGACCCATACAGAGCTTCTAAACAAACTGAGATTTATTCTTTTGTTTCTCACCATTCCTCACCAACATTCACTCTTCAAGGGTCCATTCCTTCAGAGGTGTAAATCAGCAAAGCTCCACTGGTTTCAGCACAGTTATGCAAATTTACAGCATGGTCTGTTCCCTTGCTTTATATTTCTCTGAATGGATGAAGCACCTAGGAATGCTGGCAATACTTTGCTGTGAACTCATTATTCATCATTTATCTACACTGAACTGTCTTTTCCATGTATTAGTCTTTAAATATTCTAAGCCTTTCCTTATCTACCCACACTTTTCCTGCTATTTACCTTTCCTTTCACATCAGCAACTCATTGTCTTATCCACACTAATTTTCCAGACCAAATCTCTACACTAGTGTTACAAGTGTTCCAGATGCTTAACAGAAAAAATCAAATTAATTTTCTTATTAACAAAAAATTGGATTTTTGTAAGCTTAATTAATCTGCCCTATTAATATGTCGTTGCTCCAGCATCCAAGTTTCTTCTGTTAAACAAAGGTTATGTCACTACTAGGAAATGCCAATATAGTGAGAAATGTAATCTCACTAGTCCAGTATTCCACTTTTGATAGTGACCAGTATGGTTCCTTTCAGAGAAAAATAAAATGCCGGCAAGGCAGACAAGTCTAAGTCCAGCTGTAGAGCCTTCAGATCTTTTCTGACTGGATAGTGCTTTTTATCTTTGTGCACTCCATTAGCTGGAGTGTTTGTGCAGAATCAGCAGTCCATTTTCAGGTGCTGTGTCAGCCTTAAGGTACCAGTCAAGGAATATATGAAGTCCAGCCTAAAAACTCCCTTGCAGGCAGACTAGATGGGGCATCCCAGAACAGGTGATACAGAGGACTGCACCTAGAGATGTAGTTAGAGACTGGCTCAGGCAAAAGAGAGCATCAGAAGCCAGGAAACAGGCTGCTGGGAGCAAATGGGCCAGCACTGGTTGCAGCACATGATTAGTGAAGAGCAGCTTGCAAGAGCAAGGTCAGCGCAAAATGGACAGAAGTCACAGCTCAGGCTTCTGCCTCCTGCTGAAAGGACCAAGTCTTGAGAACTTTCCCTGACCTTCATCTGGAATGGACTGGCTGGATTAGCAACAGCTGATCTGTCTTTCATTCTGTGACGTTAAGCCATCATACCCAAAACAATTACAACATTGCTTGTTGGCAATCTTTAGTGACACCTTGTCCTTCGCTCCTCACACTGTGGACACGTTGAGAGGAATTCAATGATGCCTGAACAATAGCAATCTCTGTCATGTTCCTTCATGCCCAACACATCCCAGAAACCTTCTTGCACTGTACTCCAGTACAATGGTTACCCTTTCAGCTGCAGCACATTCTTCCTCACATTCCTCTAAGGCTTGGGCCAGACTTGGTACTTATGTCCAGGGACATCAGTCTAACATGCTTTCCAAAGCATGTTTCCAGTGATCTGCTGAAGCTGGATAATTTTGGTTAGTTTATCTCCTAGCTGACAGAGGTCCCTTATCTCCCAGATGACAGACTCTTTTTTTATTGTGAAAGTCTTATTTGATGGACTAGAAATTATTGTCCCCCTGAAATGGAAAAAAGCCAAATTTCATCACTCTGGTATTTCAGTTCCTACACAAGAAATAGTTGCAATAAAGTGAAGAATTTATTTTTTTTATTCTTATTTTTTAAATGAGATTGAGCTCCACAGTTATCATTGCTATGAATAATCCTGTTAAGCTTTGGGCAGCTGGATATACATGCAAATATTTGCTTACCCTCTCCATTTTACTTTCCACTGTAAATGTAATGCTTTTTTTCCTTGTGGGAGTGCCAGTGTAGCATGTACTATCTAAGAGCATAAAGCTTAGCAGAACAACAATTATTGACATTTCTTCCTGCGGGATGCAAAATAAGCTTTCCTTCATGCTTTTCTAAGAAGCAAAAAGAAAATATAGAGCTTCTCCTCCTCCATTTAGAGAGTACAGCCTCTCCAATTAATGTTAGCTTCATGCCATATCACTTTAAGACCAAGAAGAGAAGGAAGGCCTAGTTTTCTTAGTCCCCATGATATACTAACTGATCATGTTTTTAAATGATCTAGCTGACTCAAGGTCAAATTACCACATGTGCAGTAAAGACAACTGAGGAACAGGAGTTCAGACATTTTAGGGTCAAGAGATGCGGCCATTTATTAGTATGTTCTGAAGAGCCTATCTTTGAGGTATCTGGCCCTCAAGTAGTGCAAAACACTTATACGCATCTATACTTATTAGCTAATATTGTGACTGACTTCACATGGTGAAGAATTAGGACTCTCCATTAAGAAGAGAAAATACTGGTTCACTCACTTACATAGGTAGTCATTCTGTTGTCACAGGCAAAACTATCTCGACTGAGGGAATTTCACTTAATTTAACGATAGCAATTAATATAAACATTTAATTATCAGTTTTGGTAGGAGGAAAGACAGACCAACAATTAAATGCTTTGGGAAGTACTTTTCCTGGCTCAGCATGTTCATTTATCCCCAGGGAACTTGTTTCAGCAGGAAGATCAATTACTCCACCTTAAACAGCCAAAAGCTAAAGGGAACTAGCTGTCATCCCTGTTTTTTGTGATAGAGCCAGCCCACACAGTGTGCGAGCGTGGTCTGAGAATACCTACCACACCAAAGGGATGTGCATGAGTGGTGTGGGCAGCACTAGATACACTTGGGTATAGCAGTGAGGTAGGTGCCATAGAATGGTCTTGGGCTGTGGATAGTCTTTTTCAGTCTTGCATGGAAGACTAGGTTTTTTTTTGAAGCAAGGCTGTTCAAGATAGTTCTAAATTTAGACGTCTAAATTCTACCTCAGTTCCACTTGGAAAGTCATGATCCTAAGAGCTGGTAGAACAAACTGTGATATTAAATTGCAGCTTGAAACTACAATGAACTTTGTAAATAGATTTACCTTTTTTCAGAGTAATGACTGTAGTTTGACCACACACAAAAATGCTGTAATGTAACATTATTTTAAGAGTTCCCTTTTCCATAATAAGACTGAGAGTTAAATTTATCAGCACCTATTCACTGGCAAAGAAAAATAAACAGACAATACTCCTTTAGACCATTTAGTCTCAGTTTCTCCTGTATCTGCCACTTATGCAGCACTAAAGGGCTGATCCAATACCTATTTAAGTCAATGACAGAACTCCAATTGATTTTGAATAGAGCAAAACTGGGTCCAGAAGTTCCTAGATATTTCTTCTGCCTAGGTGAACAAATAAAGTGCACTTCAAGTGAATTGCTGTCAGCACACAAGGCAGTGTTCAAACACTAACTGTTAAGCTTGTTAACACATGTTACCCCTTTGACTGACAGCAACCAGCCATCCTCTGTGCAAGTTAGCAGATTTTAAATGACAGCATGGACGGAGTGCTTCTGAGTCCTGGGAAGCCATTTTGTCCTCTTCGCTGTAGCATTTATTCTTAATTATTTGCCTAAGTAAAAATCTCCCTCTGGTTATCCACTGAGAGATGGATATGTATCTGTCCCTCACTACTCCAATCAAAGCACTTATGCATGCATTCAGTTGTAAGGAATCTCCAGGGGGGACTATTCACATAAGATGTGGATAGTGGCTCAGATTCACAGACATTAAAAATACTACTGCTAAAATGCATTTTTAATAAGAATGTTTCATTTTAGAGCACACAGGCATACCAAAAGGAAAACATTGGAAAAACCTGCGATTGTCCCCCCTCTTATTGTACTTCTGTATTTTAAAGAACTAAGCTTTCTTTTTCTCTAAAATCAAATGTTGTCTCCTTTTTCATCCCCTGTAATTATGTGACATCCTTCCATTAGGCAAAATAATTTTAACTCATCCTTGGAGTTTGTATAGAGTAGGATAACCAAGAAAACATGTGCATTTAACTTTAGTACTTGAAACCTTACAGTACACCATGGAAGAGCTGGTAATATGAGGAGTACTGACTGAAAGGGTAGAGCATCAGAGTTCAACAGAAATTGTGTGAAAACTTAGAGCTTAGCATTGGGAAAAGAGGTATGGAAAAAAATAATGTGGAATGCCCTAACGAAATTTCTCATGGTACTTATGAAACCAAGCAATGCTTACGTTTCTATTGCTGGGAAATGACATGCTAGCTCTAGGGTCTAGAAGAATTTTCAGAGGCATAGTCACCCTGCACAATCCAACTGCCAGCAACAGAACGACTTGGTGAAATCCCCCCTGTTGAATGGGATCTTTCTCCACATCAGAGGAACTTGAAAGTTCTGTATAATGTGCTTTTAAATATTCCAGGCAGTTTCCAGCACAGCTTTTAATGTGAAGAATACAACACACCCTAATAGGGAGGACAGCTGAAGTAGTCATCATGTAGCAGCTCAGAGGCAAAGATCAGAAAGCAGGTCTGCTGGCTCCCTGCTCAGCAGGGAAAATGAGGTCCATTCTTTGCCTTGTTAGGCAGTCTATGAACAATCACTGCATCTGGCAAAACATAAGCTGGAGGAAAGAGTGCCTATGCAATAATGATCAGGAGGACAAAAAGTGCACTAAGATAAATTCTTCATTGAATCGATGCTGGCACTGTTCATCTGTGCCAAAAGAAGGAATAGAAGGATTTGAGAACCACCTGCTGTATACCGTCCTGAGGAACCAGTAATCTAAAAGCAAGGGTGAATCAATATCAGGACGCATCTTTATGAGAGAACACAGGTTCATATTTTTGTTGTCAGGGAAATTCCTTGGATGGGTAAACCTGTGGAATTGGAAGTGTTACTGAGAAAAATGTGAGCTGTGAAAGACAAGATAGAATCATAAATTAAACAAGAGATTCTAGAAATAAATGTGCCCTCAAAACTGCCACTATGACTAATTCAGCATTATAAGTACATAACGCAAAGCCTGTCTTTATTAGATCACCGAGCCTGGCATCATAAACCAGCAGGAATTTTAGTTGTGATATAAAAAAACAGAGGGCATGCAATGAATTTGAAAAGCCAGTGTACAGTACCGGACTGATCTGTAGCAAAGGCTTTGGCAACAGTCCCTGATCAACAACTGAAGTCGTCAGAACAAGCATTTGGTACCTTTCAGCAGTTGTGTACAACTAGCAACAGGTGGAGTGGAAAGGAAGAACAGGCTTTTAGACAGTGCTCAGGGTGGGTCATACTGGGCTCTATTGCTGGCTGCAGCCCAGCAGACATCTCTCTGCCCAGTGTCGTTACCCATGGCACTGCTTCCACATCAAAGTCCTTATTCTCTCTGATCTTCTCAGGTTTTGCCAACAGTGTTTTGGAAGACATCACAGTGGAGTGCTGAACACCTTTGGACCTTCTAGGAAACTTAAAAGACTCTGAAGTTAGAATTTGCTCAGCTGTTTGGTTGCTGAACAAATCAACTACAAGGGCAACATATTTACCTCTTTCTGTTGGAGACACTATAGTGGAAAGAAAAAGTGAATGAAACAAATGTTATAGGGTTGGGGTTTTTTGTGTCCTCATCTTCAGTGGACTCTCTACCCTAAATTTATAAGATAACTGGCATAATCAAATACCATAGATCCTCATCTATTGAGCACACACATCAGTTACACACATTAAAGCATAGAAGCACACAACACATTTCATAGTAAAGTCTCAAGAGTTGTCTGAGTGGTTTAAGTCTCTTATCATCATGTGATACTGGGCAAAACTCAATGAATGCAAACTGAGATCCCTATCTAAGCTGCTCAAGTCAGCAACATTTGCTAAAAATCAATGTAAATTTTCTGATCAGTCCTGCTCTCTGATGTACTAGCAATGCTTTAAGAGTCTTTAGATATTTAAGGAGATGGTTTGGGGGTTTGAGTATTCGCATGTCTGGTTTTTGGTTTTTTACTAAGCTACTGAATAAAGGAAAAAAAAAAAAAAAAAAAAAGGTGGGAAGTCATAATGATACTTTCCAACAAGCTTCATTGCAGGCTGAGTTTTTAGGTTAATTTCCATTAATCTGTAGCAGCATCCCTCAAACATCTTTGATGACAAATAACCCCAAACAGCACAAAGACTATGTGTTGGAGAACGGCTTGCAGAGAGCAAGGCCATGGGTCTCTGCAGGAGCTGATTGCAGCCATCTGAGGTAAACAAAGGAAAAAACCCAGGGTACAGTTATGCTAACAAAGGACTGTTATGTTAACAAAGAGAGAAACTGCGATACATAATGGCCTTGAGTATGATGGTAAACAACCTTGGGAAAGAAAGCAGGCCAGAAGAAGGAAGATGTTGTGACATACCTGAAATGCCACAAGGGGCTGGGATATTATAATGTAGCCTTTTACATGTATCCAATAGATTTGTGAGTAGTATGCATGATTATTGTAGAGTGCTTATATAAGGTGTGATTTCTTTCAATAAAATTGAAGCTTGCTCTATCATTCATATTGAATCAACTTCTTGCTTCCTCCGTCTTCCGCAACTATGGAATTAACACAGCTGTGTGCCTATGTCCACTAGTAACTGGTGATTTATGGGCGGAGTTAGAGGTTTCTGCCAGCTTGTTCGGTTTCTCCCTGAAGCCATTTTTAATTATTCTTACCTGCAATACGCTATGGAATTCAAATACACAGTCTCCAGCTCCTCACCCTCCAGTACAGCGATCTCTTCCAGTTCCCTGCCATCCACTTCTCTGCTGAGTTTTTCAACAGGACAATTCTGTAGATGTTAATTATCTGAGTGGAGCCTGCAGTATGGAAATCTCAACTCTGAACTGTCCTTATGTCGCTTGCTAACGTATGGCTGACTAACATATTGCTAGTTCTAAAGCGGCTGATGAAACAGCTGCTATAACAGTAATCACCATTCATTTTTTAAAGTGTCTGTTAGCTCAAGAGTTTATGTACTGGCATTGTCATATTAAAGCAGAACACATTTTTGCTGGCTTTGATTAATAATTAACTTCCAGGTTTTGTTTTATGAGCTCCGTGTGGCTTACCACTGGCAATACTGTACCTGCACTTTTCAGATGCATACAAATGGATGATGGCGGTGCACGGGATGTGATCTTCTTGTTAGGATGAACTGAATTCATGGCTTCAGATCTCCAAAAGGGCTCTCACTCACTATATTCTTCCTGACTAGTAGTCCAGTTTCTTCCCAGTTAACTCATGGGAGAGAGAAGCTGCATGCATCTCAGAGAAGCAGTTCATGCCATCTGCTCCAAGTGGGGAGAGGAGGGATTCTGAAAAGCTGCCTCATTTGCACTGGCATTTCTGCTAAACGAAGCAGCCTCTTTCCCGTCCTGAAGGCTTCTGCCACTCTGACCTTGGCACTGAGCCTGAGCCACCACTGTGACCATTAGATAATGTGCACAAGACCAGCAAAATGGTATGAAAACAAAGGCTTCCCAAACTCATTTTCTCCTAGGGAAATGGACTCCATGATCTCCAGGCATCCACAGTGGCAGTAACTTGACAAGGACATCGATTACAACTGAGAACAGAGCTTGACATCTGTATACAGCAGGCTCTCAACTTAAAAAAAAATTAATCCAATACTATAGAAACCTGGCACCACACAATAGTTATTACTCACATGCAACAACATCTTTTCTCCTCCAACACTACCTCACGACCACCCAAAAATTGTTTTCGCTGTTAACAACAGCTGAGTGTGATGACTTCTGAAAATGTTCAGCCACAGGCCTCTCTGAAAAGGCAACACCGTGTGCCTTTTCATGAGAGAATCTCAGCTAACTATTCAGCACGAATGCTAATTAATTAAGCCTCTTAGTATCAGTACGTGGAAACAAGATACAGGGATCGCTCTCCCTCCCTGGCAATGTTCCCGTCTCTGGGTAGAAAACAACCCCTATTTAGGAACGCTTAACACAGCACATCTCCTCCTACAGCAAGGCTGGGATGTGAGGGGGATCAGAAAATGTAACTAGGATTTTCAGAAACGCTGGTTGTCAACACCTCTGCTCATACGAAAAGAGCTCGCAGCCATAGGTGTTTGCCATGTGATTTTTTGCATTCACTTTCCTGCAGAGCCTGGTACTCACAAGGCCTCCATGGCTCCCATATCTATTTTTGTGAGCACAATAGGCTCTTGAAGCACATAAAGGTGTTCTTCACAGATTGCTCTGTGTGAATAGTGTCACGTGCCTTAAAAGCATATTTTCTGATGCTGGGGTAGATAAGAATCCCGTTGCCTGTGCTCTCTGCGGTGCAGGTCTGTAAGGGCCCCTCCCTAAGAGTCCAGCTGATGGAGGTAAGGATCAGTTCCTCCACTGGTAAAAGCCCTCTAGAAGCAAGGACCTGCCCCGTTTCCTTCGGAAGCTGGTTGTAAGCCAAGGCTTTATGGTGGCCCCCACCTGTGCTACACCACAGCTGTGTCTTCACCTAGTCTCTGGGACACAGGCCGCACTTCCCAAGCTGCCTGTGAACCTGCCCCCTCACCCGGAGTTGCTGTGTGAGCTCTGCACTGTGTGTGGCCCCCATCAGTGTGTCGCCAGGCCCAGCCCTTGCCAGCTGTTAACCATCCTGGCTAGTTGTCAGGGAGGTTTCCCCTCCTGCTGGCCTCATTACCCAACTCATCTCCAGCTTCCCTTCCTTTACAGCCTTCGTTGCTCCCTGACGAGGTCTGGCACAGCACAACTCCTTCCTTGCACAGGTACCCAGGTTACCTGCCCTAGGTTATATATCTAGTGCATACAGCTGGAGACAGGACTGGTGAGCCATCAAGTTGTTCATCCATCCCAAAGTACAGATTCAACTGTGTCTTGGCAAAGGTGCAAGTGATGAGGCAAAAATTAGGGTCATATTACTTTATAAACTTAACTATATTTTCTAATAGAGGTTTTGTGATAAAAGCAATGTGTCAAACTATTCAGCAGTGCAGTATTACAAAAAGATTTGGCAAGCACTGACTTCAGGTGTACCCATTTCTGGTTCCTGGAGTGAAGAGGCATACATGTTTCTTGGTGATCCTCTGCCTTTCCTCCATTTAGGTAGGACTTTTCATCTAGAAGCACAGGCTTACGTCAAACAGATTGAAAGAGTGCCCATCATTTGCTGATTAGATGTTTAGGGGCATAGAATACATTAGAACTGAAACACACTTTCTGTGAAAGGAGACAGAAATAATTTACAGACTTGAGCATTTGTAGCACTAGGCTGGCTCCCTTCTGGGCTGAATTTCAGCTTAAGTTCTTAATAATTTAAAAGAAATAATTTTGTGGATGGTGCTATGACATTGATGCTTCAATCAAGTGGCACTGGTTCTTCAATTTGCTGGTAGATATACTGGTCTCAGAGGCTAGAAATATGTCAGTCCTTTGGAGTTCTAGCCAAAATCTATCAGAATCCTGTGTAACAGTGAGCATTTTAAGGTATACATGAATTAAACATTCAGTAGGCATTAATGGATCAATGTCATCTTAATCACCAATTTATCAGTAATTAGAAATTAAAATATGCAAAATAAATTACATAATAGAAGTATAATTGGTCATTCTGTGTAAAAAATGATGTTAGAAATGTAGATAAAATGCTCTTTCTTTTTTAGTAGCTTTACCATGACTAATCAGATATTCCAAATTTCATTACCACTTTGCAATATGTATTCACATTATCCATGACATGGGCATCTTTAATATCGATAACGCGTAATTGTATTTGCCATAGAATGATGGAACAAGATCACTTGGCATATAATGCCTGAACATGATTCCACTTCTGATGTCTTCTCTTTGCAGAACACTTATCATTATTAATAATGTATGGCATTACATTTTTGAGCTTGCCTAGCAAATGTCACAGCCAATGCTCTGCTCAGTAAAGAATTCTCTGTGAACCAAGCACCAGCCACATGTAGAGACAAGAAACTGACCTAAGGGGAGTTAGGGGGTTAAAATAAACCCCCTCCACGAGCTCACACTGATAACTGCATCAAAAGATGACCACAGCCGTGTTGGTGGGTAACTTTACCACGTGGGCACGTACACATTTACTAACATCTCCCTAGTCCCACAGTAAACAAAAAACTTGTTCTAGGCATTCTTACTCCTGCATGTAAGTACATCTACACCTTTTCTCATCTTCGTCACAGGCCTTACCTTTTCCCTCCTAGTTGCCAACACCTGTTTGAGATTCAAATCATTCACTTCTTTCTCCTCTGGAACCTGTGAATACTTCTTTGCTTTATTTAATTCACCTCTAAACTTCTTGCTTTCCAAGTCCTGTGTATCAGGCAAGATACATTTTTGTAACATTTCTCTGCAATCTCTTAAAATTCCATCACTGCTTTCCAAATTTCTCTGGAATTGTGCCACTCAAGCAGCAAAAGTAAAAGCATCTGTTCTGCTTTGTCACTTTTTCCAAACAGCAAATAAACTGCAATCAGATTTCCTATCCACAAACACCATATTTCCAAGGTAGCATAAGGAGAGTTTTTAGAACATAATCTCATTCTGCAGCAAAAACCTCACATCAAACTGTTGCTTAGGCCACATATGTAGATCTTATTAACTAATGGGTTTTTTTTCAGTTCTTGAGTTGGGATCTGAATGAAGATCTCTCTGGGTTTCCCAAAGACTCTTGCAATCCTGCCAATAGCAATTTGAAAGAATAAGATCTAGTGGCATGTTTGACTTTCCTTAATGACAGCCTGCAGAGACACCTCTACAAACATGCAGTGTGGTAAAATGAAGTAGATTTACACCACTATGTTAGTTGAATTTCTCCTGGTTTCTTCTCATTCACCATGTCTTTTCTCCCATTGGCCATCATACACATCCATACTCTGCAGACAGTAACTTAGGCAATAAATAATGCAATTCACATGTTTTTCTCCCACAACTAATATCTTTCTGATTATGCAGAAAAGTCCCAACCCCATAACCACATCTATTCAAGCTTAATTATTCTTAAGCCTGTAAACAGTCCTATTGTAATCAACCTGATTATTCATGTGGTTTTAATTAACTACATAAGTGATTGCAAGATATGGGTCTTTGCGTGTAAATCCTTCCCTCCGCCTATAAAAGTAGTGGAAATAATAGAGTTGTTGAGCATCACAGCCACTGCATTTGTGTTAAGTGTTTAAACAATAGCCTGTTAGGTCAGGAAATAAATACATATCCAGAAAAACCTATGTCAGCAAGTCAGTGGGACGTTGATCTATGCAGAATGCTATTGTTATAGGTGGGGGGGATTGACATCATATCCTCACAATACTGTGTTTTAAAGTACTTTTAGTTTAATAAACAAGACATTTTTTGCAGTTTTTTCTTGTTGTTGTGGCTTTCAAATAGTTTTTCATTAATCATTGCTGTTTCTAACAGTCGATCTGTGGTGTTGTGGATGGTCAGGCAGTGCCATCCTAGTGAAGATCTACATTCTGTGTGCTTCAGTGGATTAAATATAATATGACAAATATAATGCAATAGTATAAATCAGAAGTACTAGTATGCATAGCATCCCAGTTCAAGAGAAACACTATGGAGTGAAAGGAGGTCCAGAGAAATCTGGTTAGAATTATGATGAAAACTCATCTGCAAAGAAGAATTAAAAACACTGAGCTTGCTTATCTTAAGGAGATTAATAAGACAGGCTACAAAAAAGGCATACGCACTTATAAATGAGGCACTGGGAACTTCTGTCCTTAAGTATAAGACAAAAGGGTCAATCATTTAAATTCAAAGGGGGCAATCGCAAAAGAGAAATACAAAGGAAGACAGTTTGTTGTGTAAGAAGAAAAGTTCTGCACCCTTACTCCCTTAATAGTTAAACAGTGAAACTCATTGCTACAGGTTTTCACTGGTACCAAGTATAACTCTGAGGAAGAAATGGGTATTTACTCTGATAAAAATATCCAGAGCTAATTAGAAAAAAAAAAAAAAAAAAAAAAAAAACTCATGTTTCAGGGTTAAATCAATTCCAAGGCAATACTGATTAGGATGGCTGCAGACTATTCCACATCTGTCAAGCATAAGATTTCTCATACCCTCCTTTGTAACACAGAGGGCTGCTCCCTGTCAGCCAAGGGACAGATTCAAAGTTCCCAGCTATCTTTATGTTGCAGACATTCTTATCACACATTTGCTCCAAACCACTGCCATCACAGAAAACATTTGATGAAGGAAAATCTTTTCATTTTGTTGCTCAGAAAAAATAGAAGTTAAAGGAAAAAATATCTCAGGTGAATAGACCATCTTCACATGATCTTTATTACTAGTTCTTCTACATCAGCTTTTAGAGGGTTTTCAGGAAGACTTAGAGAGAAAGAGCATTATACACATACAAAACCAAAACACTGAGTAAGCCACTTACTAAATTACAAGCATCACTTTAGACCTCTGACTCTTGTAATACAACTGTCCTACACTGAAGTGCTACACTTACAAGTTCTCACCTGTATTTCACTTGCCACCATCCCCTGAGGCAAATCATAATCCAATACCCTCACAAATTGCAATTGACTTCCAAACAACTTTCAGCATTCTTCCTGCAAGCATGACCAAAGAGGTTCAGAAGTTTAGCATTATTTTGTTTATCTCCAGGGGCCACTTGATTCAGTTTCTGTCTCAAGCTATTTTGGTAGACCTTCTGTAACTCTTTCTCAGCGATGCAGTATATTTATGGGCTTATCAGGATAATAATATCTTTATTGGTTTTTGTTCAATTGAAAAAGGAATAAATAACAGAATTATTTATTTAGAACTTGGATATTTTTTAAGAAAAAAACTAGCAGGGAAAAAATCCTCAATCATTTAAGAAAGTAATATACAACAGCAAGAGATGATGTTATACAGGTTGAGTCACACATTTTTAGAACATTTATGCACTTCTTTAAATCTTCCTGCATAAAAATTAAAATGTGAAGTGAATTAAGATACTGACTTATAAATTTAAACCAGCAACTGTAACATGAAAGCATATGTCATCAGTCTAACAGGGTTTGCTTCTGCTGATAAAAATACAGAAAAGTGGAGGAAGAGCAAAACTATTACAACAAATACATGGGGGAAGGTTTCAGTGATGGCTTTACGTACACAAGCCTGGACTAACACCTAATCCATGACCAGTCTGTCTGAATGCCATGTTCCCAGAAGAATAGAGACTGCACCAGGGGCGCCTTGTATACCTGTCTGCAGCTGGAAGACACAATTATAAAAGTGGAGTAGTTTCTACTATTTAATAGCAGGTGACCTCCTATAGTAAGGATCTTGCCCAGCCTGAAATTGGGGTCAGCTAAACTAGAAGAGAGGAGGATCACACTCTGGCCCTAACAGTTTTATTTCATGCAAACCTAGAGAAATGCAGCCAAATACATGCTGAATCTAAAAAAGAAAAAAGAAAAGCCTGAAAAGCTTAAGCCCAAAATCTCTTAAGAGAAATAAAATAGATCCTGCTCCAAGAGCAATGGTAACTAAAATTCACCCAAATCATCCAGAGCCTGAAATAGTTGCAGTTGAGTATAGTTTGGCATATGAGCAGTAGTTCAAATAATGGAAGGACTAGAATTTACTGTTAATTTCTTAACACATCCTCATTACCTGAAGCATGACCTCACACATTTTAGTGAAATGATACTCTCTAATGAATGTCCCGCGATTGTCTTTAGTGGAAGCAGGATATGTGCTTTGTACAGGCTACTTTGCTTAGGCAAAATAAAATGTTAAGGAAAATCTTTTTTTTTTTTTTTTTTTTTTTTTTTTTTTTTTTAATCAAGACATTAAGTTTTGCTGGCCTATCTCAAGTTCCTATTTATATACAACTAATGAAAATATCAAAATATTAGAGAACAATACAGTCCAGAGAGGTATAAACTGAGGCATTCTGGTGCACTATCAATCCTAAATAAAAACAAATAACATAGCACTGAAATTTGCTGTGGGTTCTCCTGTTAATTAGCATTTGATCCAACCATGCCACAGCCGTTTCGGTGTCTTCCACTTAGATCAAGATACAGTGTCCTTAAGAAAGATAGAGAAACACTTAATGGAAAACTTTCACCATTTCTTTGCAGCAAACAGAAGAGTGACAGCAGCAATAATTAATATCTCTCTGCTTCACAAACAGTGAAATCAGATGCACAGTTTATCAAGTCTGTGTATGTAATTTTTCCATTAACAATTCTGCAGACAGAGCATTGATAATTGTGCCTGTGGTGAATCCTGACGAGGCGCATTTGCCTGACATTGTTGAAGAAGGGGGGAAATGAATATATGCATTTTAAATTTTTATGATTACATTTTTACTGAAGTGTGAGGGCCTGAAGTTTCATGACTGTTTTAATGCGATTGGTTCCACTTAGGAGAGGTGACATGTTGAAATGTGATGTGTTGAATGTTTCCCAGGTAATTGGAATTCAGTCAGCAACAACACTGGGCATTGTCACAGGTTTTAAATAAAAAGGCTTATCTTCATCTTTTATATTATGGGATATGATGCATCATATTATACAACATCATGATCCTAGATGACGGCCTCTCAAACAGAAATTTAAAAAGTTTACTTCACTCTGAATACTCTTCCTGAATTTGGATCACACAGGCACATTAAAGTGTTCGCAAGTGCATCAACACTTTCCAATTCCCTTGCTCACATAAACGGCCACATTCATTCCTGATACAACTCTGATGATTTGTACAGCATTTCAGTCCCCTCAGGGGTGAATTTGAGCCAGTGTTGGTGCTGTTATTCTCCCTGTTTGTGCATCCTTCCCCAGAGACGTTGGAGGGAGAGGCCACAAGGAAAGAAGAAGGAAAAACTTACAGGATAACTTAAGAGTGCTGCAAAACCTGCTCAGAGGGTTGTCATGGGAAACACAGCCTGACACTCACTGATTCTTCCACTAGATTAATTTCTTTCATATTAGAACAGGGAAGCAACTAAGGATGAGTTAGCTGGCTGGGAAAAAAAGGCGGACTCTGCTGCTATTGAAACCTTAAATCATGTCTCAAACAAAATTTGAATCAAACTAAAACAGATATTGCCAACTAAAGGTAAATTTTTGCATTCTCCACTGTTTAGTTCCTATACAGCTCAGAAAATGTACTGAATTTTCTTTAAAATATTGTGGACCCAATTTTTCCCACCTGGTCTTTTTAGGTGGGGAACAGCTGTCATTCTGAATATTTGTTTGAACCTCAAAAATGAGAAGACCAGGGTGGGGTCCCATAGTTCTGAGAACCGGGCAAACTACATACTGGTGGTATTCTACAGAGGTGTTTCCCTGGATATTTTTCTTTAGCTGAACTATTCAAGGGGTAAGGTGTAATGTAAGGTTAAAACATCAGAAAGAGACTTTCAGCCCACCACTATTCCCCACCTCACACCTTTCTTTTGAACAGAGCAAAACAAGACTTTCTGGATATGTCATAGAAGACCAGAAGTTGACACATAACTTTCAGTCTAATCCTTTATATGTAAAACCAAACTCCTCCTGCAAGGTTTTTCTGTCTAATAAAGATACCAACCCCAGCTGTAAACTTTGTCCTGCAAATGCAGCAGAGTATCAGTAAGTCTTCAAACCTCTTTGTGGTGGAGCTTTGTCTATGTTAATTTCTACACTCCAGTGTAAGTGCTGAATTATCTGTAATGTCTAATGTAGAGTCTCATAGCCACCCTCTGACCTTTAGTTAAAACCAGAAAGTTGCTACCAGCTGAAAGTGATCTGTTGGCTTGGGTGGCAAGGCTGGATTTGGGGACAAATGTCTGCCTAAACCCTAGAGATAGAAGCTTCTGCAGCAACTCCCAGACTGAAAGGACCATGGTAATCCAGTCATCCTTGAGGACTGTGTTTCATGTATCTCTTGAACACTGGTTGCCTCTACAACAAGGAGACATCTTTTCTATGAGATAATATAATGCACAGTGCAAGATACTTGGTTTGTATTAACCATCAGAGCTCAAGTGCAGGCAATATAGGTACATGCTTCCTCTTGGCTCAATGTCTGGGTCCTTGGGCATCTGGCACTGTAGGAAAAAAACTCCTTTGTAAACCATATTTTAAAAACCAGATTATATTCATGTGTTCTTTATTTATGCATATTTGAAAGTGAAATAAGGAGAGAGATATTTCTAGCTGACGACAGTATTTTACGGGCACAATATGTAACCCGCTAAGGCACCCAGTAACATGACAAGGGGAATGAAAAGCTTCTGCCTGTGTTTGTTTGTGATACTTCTTAGCAGACAGATGCAAACCAGCACCAGTTCTCACCCACCCACAACTCATCTCTCTCTCTCCTTCTCCCAAGATTATTTTAAATACTTCAGAAGCCATTAGTGGATAATCTCAGCTTCCTCTCTCCACCTTCACTTCTTTCTATCATGATGAAAAGATCTGGAAAGAAAGACATGGCAGGGATTGGGGCAGTATGGTGAGTTAAACAAAGAATTTTTTTCCCTTTTCATTGAGCATATGTCATTAATCTTTGATGTTATGAGATTAATCTGTTCATGAAACAGAAAACCCACTGACTGATATTTCCCTGGAACAGATGCTCTAAATGCAAAGTACCGAAGATAAGCACTGTGCAAAACAAAGACAATCTGGTGCCCTTCCTGAAGGATTAAGGTACAATTCATAGTGTTCCTGAATCGTTGGTCCAACCAGTCCACATACAATGAATCACCTGTATGTTAGGACCATATTCTCAGTCAATAGACTTCCCAGCAGAGATTTAGTTGTTATCTTGTTGGAGTTTAAAACTCAGTCTGATGTCTGCAACTATTGCCATGGAATTTGATGACACAGTGGCCTGAGACTGTAGGATCATAGTATTTAGTTTGGGAATTCTAATGCCCCATATCTGTGATGACATAATTGACCACTGACACGGGCTTTGGAAATCTGATCATTAGCTGTCTCACAGACTCACTGTATGACTCCAGTCAAGCCAAGAAAGGTCTCTGTGTCTTATGTCAGTAGAATATAATAATTCTTTCACTACTTGTGTATTTAGACTGGAAAAGAGTTATTTGGTTGGTTGGTTTGGTTTGGTTTAGTTTGGTTTTCTGGAAAGGAATATAGCTTGCTATGTTTCTAAACAGCATCTCAGTTCAGGCTGGAATACTTTGACATCACTCAAAATAATAATGACAAAATAAGTATAAAGATTTGTCTTTTCAAAGCATGTGTTCTGTGGGATGCAGTATGTATCAAAGTTTCAACTTAGTTATCTAGTGGGTTATCTACTGTTATCTAGTGGTTATCTACTGTCTAGCCTAGCTAGGAAGTATCAGGACAGCCAGAAGACCATCCATCTCTCTGCACACCTGTGTCTCACTGCAAGCAGCATCGACCCAGCCTGAGCTCACGCTGCTTTTGAAATGCCTCTGGACTTTAGGTAAGCAACGTTGAAGCCATTGCAGGAAGAATTCAGTTCTCTCTTCCGGTGTTAATCATGTGATACTGCCCCAGAGTAGGTGGGACATGTTAGACATTCAGCCCAACCACAGGGCATGATAGCCCATTCCCACAACACATAACGGGATCTTGAGTCTGATTCAGAGCAAAGCAAAATGTTTCCCTGAATTGTGCTGAGCTGCTCCAGAGCTGGTATGGAGAGGTGCCTGAGCACCAGTGTAGGCAGAGGTGATGTGAGACCAGGTCTGAGATCTCTGCAGATCTAGAAGAGCCAAAACCACAAAGGCCATACTCTGTAGTCTGAACAGTCACAGAGTCTAGGCTCACAGTGAATACATACCCCTTTGGATATTAGGACAGTTTTTTTATTACTTGTACTGCAGCAGCACCTTAAAAATGGACAGAAAGGCTTGTACTCCATGGAAACTCTAATATCTGGCTCTAGAAATCAGTTCAAGTGTATTTAAAAGCATAACAGCACAAAGTGGACTTTTTCAAAAGAACAGGCCACTGTGGGGGCAAAGCAATCCAGAAAAGTACTGTTCAGTATTATTTATATGGTTCTCTGTCCCTTCTCCTTCAAGAGGATTACAGTGCTAATTTGTAAACCAACTATAAACTACTATGAAACTAAAGTGACTTAACAAGAGAAAATTAGTTAAGGAAAAATGTAGCTTTCAAGTACAGGAGCAGGTAAACTACTTTCAAATCAAAAGTTCAATTTAATCTGAAAGGAAAACAAATCCATCAATGTCTATTCAATTTGCACTAAAGCCTAGAGGGACACGCAACTCAGTTTCAACTGTGTCTATATATATATATGCTCTTTAAGTCTTAAGCTCTTTTTTTTTTTTTTTCTCAACATAAGCTCTACACTCGGCTGTCTAATTTTCCTGTCACACATCTGTGCGTGTCTAAAAAAATGTTCAAGTTTTGTAGTAGACCTATAGTTACTCAGGTTTGTTTTGGATTTTTTTTTTTCTGTCTTAAAATTCAGAATATATTGCACTTCACTTAACACTTGACATTTTAGTAACAATGATGATCCCACACTGAGATAGTTCAAATGGAGTATGGCCAACTTCATCATTGCAGACCCTTCTTTGTAGCAGAAAACTGTAGAAACATACTCCCAATGACCTATGTTGGACATTGATGTTACCATAAAAGTTGAAAAATGCCTTGGGATAGTAGCCTAACTGAGACAAATCACAGGAAAAGAGAAATATGGAAAGCCAATGTTAGACTTTGCTGTTGTTATTCAGTGTGCTTCTCTAATAGCAATGGTCTGCTATATAAAATAAAAAGACAAAGCAATGTATAATTGGCTTGCTAAGGGAAAATTTGACTCCACCTTGAGAGTGCGAAAGATATTTTTTTCCCTGTGGGGTTATTTTCCTTCCATCACTAGTTCTTTCTAAATATGCAGATTGCAGGTTTCCCTTGGCTATAAAATGGGATTTATTTCATTTTATTTTATTTGTTTATATTGCGAGATTTCTACATGGACAGAATCTCCTGTCAAGCTATGTGAATGCAATAGTTTCCATTCCCCATTTAATATCAGCTCTTTACACATTAATTAGTTACTATATGCTGGCGTTCCCTTAAGTCCCTATGTAAAATAAACATCCCATAGAGACACAGACGACATTCTGAAGAAAAGAAGAATCAAGAACTGATCCTATCTTTTCTCTCAGAGAAGTACCTTAATCAAAACATTCCTGCAGTGTTACAAAAATGCAGATGCTTTTATTCTGTCCTTTTATCTTTATATCCTTTTATGTATTCCTGTAAAATTAAATAACTCCAGCCAAATGCTGGGAGTTTTTTAGAAAAGGAAAAAAACTGGAAAAGGAAAAAAACAAACTCTACCACTGAGATCGTGAAAGTCTTGCATTTTTCTACATGCTGAAGTTGATCCAGAGCCATGAGTTCTTGATGTTCACATTCCTCCAAAACTCTAAGGGGGAAATTTACAGGAAATTAAAATTGGCAAGAAACCCCACAGGCCTTTTCTGTCCTTTCTTCTGCAGTGTGAAATTACACTCGTTTTGTTGGATCTCTAGCAGTTTTACTCAGCTAATCCATTACTGCACAAGAGGCTGTAGAAACTAGCAAAACTTGTGATCTCTCTTATTTTTCACCACCATTTACTCAGAATTCTTGCAATGCTTTTCTTTCTGTCTCAAATTCGGACACTAGGAAATGTTTTGTAGCCTGGCATGTGTGGTGATGGGTGCCATATGTCTTCTATGGGCCTTCTGAACTCACATTTCTGCTGAATAGATGGTTACCATTATACCACAAAGGATTATGTATCCCAGTTTGACATTTCCTTTCCCCTGTTCCTTTGATTCAGAAATCCCATTAAAAGCTACCCATGATCGCAAAACAACTGTGGTCAGAAAACCATTGACAATCCTCATCTTAATCTGTCAAATTTGGCAGTCATCATACTACACTATGGAGAAGAACACATGGGAACCAACTGACAGTGCAGCAGGCTGAACAGAACAGAGGTAATATTCATGCCTTACTCTGGAAGACTGCAGTTATTGTAAAATTGTCCAAATATCATGAGGCACTCAGCTAGAGGCTTGATTTTCAGTTGGTTCGTTTAAACTATTTTTTGACTGTATCTCTAATGGTATACAACACCTCCAGAGCAGGGTTACATTAAAAGATTTAATTCTATCAAACACTCATTTGAAGTGTCACAGGAAAACAAAGTTCCAAGCACCTGAAAGAGGACAATTTTTCACATACCTTATATTTGAAAGTAAAAGCAAGTGGGAATAGACATGTTTTTTCCTTTTTCTCTCAGGTCAACATATTTAAGTACTTCTTTATACAGGGAAAAGAAAGACCAACATTCTTAGTGCTTCAAAAATCACTGGAAAGTCACCTTTAAGCAATTCATGTCCTTAAGACAGATGCTTGATGAATTTCCTGTCTTTTTCTGCTTCGTGGCAAATTTTCAGTCAGTGAATGTTTCGGCTTCTCATACAGAGTTTAGTGACTAAACCTAATGTGGGTGTACATACTCTGTAAGTCAGCTACAGAGCTGTAAAGCTCCAAGTCAAGCTTGAAAAATATTTGCAGTACAGTGGGGATTTGATTACATGTTGAGGAAATCTATTCCATGTGTCTTTTCATGATATTTTATTTCCTATATGCCCATAGACATTCTCAGCAAGTAGAAAAATAAGTGAAAGCTAATTTTACCTTTTTTATTGCTTGTTTGCTCGTGGCTAGCCACAGTGAGACTGTATTCCTCTTCCGTGGGCTTCACTACAATTCTGCAGCAGCTCTTTCATGGTCGATAATACCACAATGGTCTTATACAAGCATAAGGAAGGAAGAATTCTGCTGAAAGACTTAATGTTTCTTGTCCACTCATCTGTAGGTTGGGTGCACTCTTAGCTCACATTGGAACAGCTAAGAGGCTTGACAATTAACATGCAAACACTGTGGGTGAACGAATTTGTGTCTTTTGCCTTTTTGACCCCTTGACTGAAGTAACCTAAATGAGAGCTTGTATTTAATCATAGAGGAGCTCCCTGAGGAGATAGTGTAACCTCTGATACTCTTCATGCCAGCACACTAATTAGATGTCCCCTTCACAGAGGAACAAACAGAATGCTTCATTCATATTGTTAGGCTTTCACAGATCTTCCCCATGGGGCAACAATTCTTTAAAAGAACTCTTATCCCTCATGCATCAAATTGCGGTCTAACAGCTTGCAGAATTGTTTTACATGGATTGACTTGTCATGTAGTATCCAACCTGCCATTGTAGAGCCTCTCACAAGGTTTCAGAATGGTACATCAGGCTGCCCACAAAATCTTAGCATAACAATCCTGACATAAGGGAAAAGGTAAAAGAAAACAAGGGAATAAATAAGAACATTTCACAATTTTTCTGAGACTCCTGAGGTTATATTTTCAATAAGTTTGGATGGAAAGATGCAGGAAGATGGTAAAAAGATGTAGAAAGTCTTTTGTGATGTAAAGGAACTTTTCATTGTGAAATGCTTTAAAACTATGACAAATTTCATTCTAAAAACATATGATTAGGAAAAGAAATTGCTTAGGGTAAGGCTAAAAGTGTTGGGTGCCCCAAAGCAGTACAATATCTTATGGAATAATAGCTTGGAGAAAAGTAATTCCACATTGTGCAAAAATGCAAATTGATCTTGTTCCTACTTAAAAAAAAGATAATAAAAATGTCTTTATATGTCTGTTCCATACCATGGTCACTCCAGGTCAGATTACACTGATTAAGTGTGACTGGTTTTGGAGAGGATTGCTCAAGCACCTGCTGGAACAGAATGCAGTTCTTTGCCTTCTTCAAAGCTTAGAATGCCATGAATATATTGAATCATATCTAAGCGGGTTGCTAAACTCCTAAGTTCACTTACAATACAGTTTTAAGAGCTCGATCCTCGTTTTTGAAGTAATCAGATGGTCACACATCAGCTCTAAGAGCAGTAGAATTTTGATCCATGGTAGACAGTGAAAACTGTACTCCTGATGAAGATTTCAGAGCTTAGAAAAGTCAGCAAGATTCACTCGTGAGGCAAAACATTCACTTGCCAGGGGATCTGACAATGACTCAGAGGTGGCCAGCTGAGTCTGAAGGCTGGTATCAAGTCACCCTCTCTGAGACAGTCTTTACAAAGCAAGTGATTTCAGTATCCAAAAGAAGGAGGAAGCCATGAAAATTTCTGGCACTGTTTTTACATGGAAGATACATGCATAGTACAGTAATAGCTTAAAAGAAACCTTAAAATGCATGTGCTCTCTCTATTTGTTGGACACAGATGAAGCAAGGCATCCAAGTTCCCTGGTAATTTTCTGTTAAAACATGTGATCACCATCAGTATGTCTGTTGTGGACATTTCCCAATGGCTTAATTAATGCTGTTTGGATCCTAAAATAAAACAAGCAGCTGAGTGGTGCTTATATAGTTGGCAGTGAAAATCAGGCTAGTTGAAAACTTTTGATTACATCTTTTTGCCTTTTTTTTTAAAAAAAAAAAAAAAAAAAAAAAACAGTTTGTGTTGGTTTTGATTTTTATATTATAAGAAGTGAGATTTAGATATGCTGCCAAGGTGCCTCATGGGAATTGCAGATCTGACACTTCATGCTTCTAACTTCCTCTGTGGGGCAGATTCCCTGCTGCATTTTTTTCTGTTTTATGTAGAAGACTCAGCTTCTGTAAATTACTTCTGAATATTGTCTCCAGCAGAGCTAATTTTATAACCAGATTGCTTACTTTCTGAAGTACCTTCCTTTGGTTTTGTCCTCATATTTTTGTCCATGCTACCAACTATGCACTGCTTTCCAGTCAAGAGTTTTCTATTTGTATTTATTATGGTTAAAAATTTATGTGTATTATGTCGTCTGATTGACAGAAAAGACAAGAGGATTTAAAGTCTGTTTAAAGTGGAATTTCACAGATTTCCCTACCTGGATGGACTGAATTTTTCAAAAATTTAAAATAGCCACCTGCCATGTTGCTCTTTCTCTCACACATAAACCAAAAAAGGTATAAGATGTAATTGGTAGAATTATCTCATGTGGTTTTTACTACATTAAATCCAAGTGTAAAACATAATTGGTTTAAGATACCATTTATGCTAGATAGCATAGTTAAAGAGGAAATCCATAACAAGTTAAGGATTTTCTTTAGATTAATGTCATGTTTGTTGCAATGTACAGAAAACATGGGCAAAATTCACAAAGAAAAAAGGAATGCTAGAATATCAGCAGTTTCTTGACTGACTCAGTAATTTGTCTTGAATCTCTTTGCACTTTGCATTGTGTTTAATCAGAGACAGAATTATGTTCATACCTTTCTGAGACTGTGCAGTCTCTGACTCAATCTGAACTTGTCTGTATTAACTCAGACTGTCTTTTCCTGACATTCTGCTGGCTGAATCTTAGATAATTGGCTCAGTCTCATGCAAATCCTCTGAAATTTGCAGAGAGCCTATATAAGACTTAACATTATTCTAAGAATGAAAGCATGCTTCTTCCAACCTCCTCAATCAATACCATTTTCATCGGTACGCAAAGTACATGGAATAACGGGGCCAAGAACACACACAGAGCACAGCACAACACAACACAACACATTTTCATTATTACTCCTTTTTACTCAGATTTTTACATAGCTCCTAAATATAGGTCAACACCTGTCGTACAGAAAACTCAAGAACAAGTTAAAATTTCAAGAGTAGACCATTCCCACTTGTTCTTGCTGTCTTCCTCTTAAAGGTTGAAGGAAGTGAATTAATTCTTTTGAGAAGGAGGGGGAAGGTATAGGGATTTGGGGTTTATTTGGTTTTTACAATGTTCGTTTAGTCAGTATTTATAAATGTCATTTCTGTCTATTGGCATTTTCTTCCCTCAGGCTGCTGCAAATGAATTGCAATTGTTTTAGATGCCATTCAGTTTAATGAGAGACTTTAGGAAAAAAAAAAAATCCCCCACACAATTACACATATACGTTTCTCTTTTGGATACAAAATTAAATACCTCCTTCTCATGTTGTACAGGGATATCCATCATGAAAATAATCCAGTCGACCATTTGCTATCAGTTATAACCAGACGGTTCCATTGGTGTGAGTGGCCCAAGAGTAACCTCTGCTGCCATTGGACAGACCTGCTCAAAGAATTACTTTTGCAGCTGAGCATGTTGGAGAATGAAGGATGGATCCAGCTAATAAAAGGGAAATAACCTAGTGAAGAAAAAAACCAACAAAAAAAGCCCTGACTGTTGTCTAAATACCTTTTTTCTGCTTGCCTCCTGTAAAAGATTTATACTTGCAGTACTGATTTCTGAAAGCTGTACAGACAAAGCCAGCCCTATGCACGGTCTGTCCTCCTTCAACATCCCATCAGTGTATCAATCCACTCCATCCAAATTCTCTGCTAAATAAACAGCAGCAAGCACCAGCAAAACCAGCTTATTTTTTCCTCCACCCCACTAGCAAAGCTTTCTCAAACCTTATACACATTTCCCATCCTGACAGGACTGGAGATACACCTGGTCATTGTCTTACAATTTTCCTAATCATCTGGCCAGAGATCCCTAAAAACTCCATGTACTAAGCATAACAGGGCTTCCTGCTACTATCCTTCAGTCCTTGTGCCTTTACTTACACACAAATCTCCATTTTCCAAATGGTCTCTCACCCAAAAGGCAATGGCCGTCTTGCACAGCCGGGAAGCCTGGAAACCCTTGCCTGGCAGGGGTGTACAATCGTGGCTCACTCATCTGGCTCCAAGCAGTTCACTGTAGAACTAAGAAGAGATCTACCAGAAGGTAAAACTTCCAGAATGTGTGACATGGACAATGGACTTTCAACACTGTTTTTCTCCACATGTTCTCTTCTACTGCACTGCTCCACTTGCTAATGTAGACCTTGGTGACTCTACAATGCCATATTGTTAAGTTACTGGTAAAGATGAAACTGAGAATCCCATTACCCAGGTTCTTTGATTAAGCCATACAGCATTCAGTAGAAATCCTGCTATCAATGAATGATGCTATTATCTGTGGCCAGAACATAATCATATTCAAATTTATACAGAACACTGTATTGCCTTTGAGTAAGGAAAGTTAATTTATACTCCACCAACCTTTTGGTTATGCATGTGTGTGCATCCGGTTGCTCCAGGCTCTAGGTAAATGATACAGTCTAGACTTCAGGTAGTTCATTAGATCAATATTCTATCTCATTACATAGATGGAATTTACAGTGTCCTCCAAAGCCCAATTTCATTTCTTTCACCTCTCAAATAAAACACTACCTTAAAGGTTTAGTTGATGGATGATTCTGTTTTATCTGATGATGGTCTTCAAGGCACATGTGGCAGTATATCTTATCCTATTAGTAAAGATCATTAGCTACAGCATAATTGCCTTTCTATGACACATAATAGTTTCATCTATTATTATCGTTCCTGTCCTGTAATTCAATTTCATGATTATGGTTTAACAAATCAAGGGGCACGGCAAACAATATATTTTAGCCATCATTTAAAGTAAAGTCAAGTTGCTGACAAGATACATAGGGTGGTGCTACAAGACATTTTACTATTTGATTCTTTGTGGTTTACAGAAAATTTCTCTATTCTGTCCCATTTCTTAACATAGAAAAACACTGAATCAGAAACAAATGATTAGATTATGCCTTCATTGAATTCAGTGACCTATTTTTTCTTTATGAGGGTATGTGTAACATCCTAAGAGTTTTCCAAGCATTGGTTCTAGGGGATCAGGATTATGAAACAATGACACTATGTAAGAGTTGCCTAGTTGAGATTTGCCTAGAGAACATCTGTTCCACAAGACTTTTCTCAACACTCTCTAGCTACCCTGAAGCTTACAGGAGAAAACTCAAAATCCTCCCCAACAATATGCCATAAGGAGAGAGGAGACTGCTCTTGCCCTTTGTATCGAGATAGATAGATAGATAGATAGATAGATAGATAGATAGATAGATAGATAGATATAAATACTCAAAACCAGCTTTCTGCACCAATTTTAAAATATATATATATATATGGAATACTCACTGTGCATTTACACATATACACATAGCCAGTGAGACCCAGATCCACTCATCTCTATAACTTATCAGATATTTCAACTGCAGCAGTGTTTTCCTGTAATTCTGAGTATCAAATGTGGGCCATTTCTCCCAGGCAATCAACTTTTCTCATTCCTTAACAAGCAGACCGTCAAACCATGTCCCTCTCTCTTAGTCACTTGGTTTCACTGAATAATTATTCTTGGTTCCAAAAGCTGTAATGGATGCTTTATCACCTCTCCAGTGACCATTCACCAGAAAATATGACACATAATTAAGAACTCAGAGGGGGAAGGAGAGGGAAGAATTATTCCCTTTATGTAGATTATTTTAAATGAATTTTATATGAATATGAATTAATATGATTTAATACTAATTACCTGAAAGACATTAATTCTAATATACCGAAGTAAACCCTGATAGGAACAGTGACCAGTGATTACTGGTTATCTGTACTGCTCTCCAAAACGGAGTTATGTTTTTATTTTGGGATTGAAGTGGCAATAAATGTAACCAGCCAGGTGGGAAGCTTCATGAAAGCAGACGAAAGCTCTTGAAGTTGTTGTGGAATAACTGTGGAACTTTGTTGTGACTTGATCCCTGAAAAACATTTTATCTGGCCTTTGGAAAGCTACTTATAAGGGGCTTTTGCAGCAAGACAATTAGGAATGCTAGGTATGTTACTGTAAAAGCCAGCAGAGGAACTCTCTAAGACTTGTTTTGAAGTTTTAGAAGGCTTACTAACAAATTTTTACATTCCAATACCATACATGCTGATTTGCAAACATATAAGACAAAGAATGATTAGTTATACCAAAGCTGTCATAAAACGTGGGCATGGTTCCTATACTTGGAACTTTCCTGCCACCTCATTTCCTCAGTCTGCTGGGGAGCCTGTAGTGGTCTCACTGATGGAGACGACTACATCATGTAAACAGTATGGAGATAGTAAATGTAAAATTTCTCGTGTTTTCTGGGCAACACACTGTATAAAAACCGTCCAAAATTCATGTTCCAGATTTGTGGTACAAGTTACTTTGCAAACCTGGGAATCCCAGGGCTTTCATCTTTTCTAATTCTAAAATAAGCTTCCAGATACGTTGTTTCAGAGTCCTGCTCCAAGAGGGAGTTCAGGGCAGTCCCCTCAACAGATGAGTGTAGGGAGAATTCTATTTAATGACCAGAAATTTACTGTCTTTCAGAGATATCTGACAATTATGAGGACTTTTTCTCTTAACAGAGCTAAATAAAATTTTGAATTATCAATTACCTCCACAAAGCAGAAGTGTCTTTTCTGCCTGAGACTGTACTGCCTTAATCTCCCTTAGGGGTCTCAGTTGGATTCCTATTTCTATCCAAGAATCCCAGATAGCACTAAATATTTTCTGTTATATAGTGATTCTGTGCATGTGCAGTCTTTTCCTTTGGGATTACATTAGGCTTCCTACACCTGAGTAGCTCCAGGTGCTACAGTAAAACTGGTTATGCTCATTCTAATAAATGGTAGCAGAAAATAGATCCTGAAGGCCAAGCAATTTCAGATGCTAGCCAGTTCCCCACATTCAAGGATGGATAACTTCAGCCTTGTTAAAAATGGACCATTGCTATCATTTCACAGAAGCTGCACTGTGAGATGGGGTGAATTGAAGAATTAGAAACATTCTAATTTAAAAAGAAAGAATGGCATAATTTTTTACAAAATAAAATCAATTGTGTGATGCAGCTTCACATTAACAACCCATCAATTATTACAGTGTCAGATAATAAAAAGAAAGTTATTTTTTCTATTCAGTAAGTGTAAGTTAGTCTTAGCAATATTACTGAAAAACACTCTCATACATAGTTTTCCATACTCAAATATTGAGATATATGATAAAAGCAATCAGATATCTTATGCAAGTTGACTATGGACAGGTTGTTGCCTGGAACAAGATATCAGAGTTTCCAGTTGTAAAAGCTGGAAAATACCTAGACATGCTCTGGTTTACATATTAGTTGAAATAGAAACACCTGTGTTTGTTTTTTCTGCCTTCAGGGCAGAGCAGAAAGAACTAATTCAGCAGTAATCATTTGCAAATGGGCTGGCCAAGTTCGGCAAATGTCATTGGATGGTGGAGCTTGTGGGATGAGTATATATTGCTGTTTGCATTCAAAGTAAGCCTGTTTTTCATCTCGGGCTTTGATGTAAGACTAGGTCAGGGGATTTTTCTGGAGGCACAATTCTGACAATATCATATGGCTCTGATAATTTATAGGAGTATGCAGGCTACGAATTCACTGGAGCTTCTGTGTAAATCCTTATTAACAGGAATAAGTTGTTTTTTGTTTTTTTTTTATTTTAGTCCTATCTGCCTTCTTACTTCAGGAGCAGTATTAGCTAGTGCTGATTCTGAAGAAGTAAAAGACCTTATAGACATGCTTTCTCTCTAATGAAAGATCACGGATGTGGGTGTTCTTATGACCTCTGCTGGAAATTCATCTTCACTGCTGTTCTTTTTTCTCAATTCTCATGTCTCCCTGTCTTTATCTCCTAGGGTCCCTGAACAGATACTATATATAAAGAAAAAAAAGGCACTGTTCTCTTGGTTGTACCTTAAAGAGTGTCGATAACTACCATCAGCTCAAAGGCCAAATGCTCTTATAAGTACGTGGAATTGAAATGTTGGAGTTTGGTGTGGGAGAGGAGGTGGAAGTGCAGGAGCAGTGGAAAGCAGCTCTGGGCCAACTTGAAGCATAGGTAAATTCTGTGGGTCCTGAAGCACTGACCTTAACACTTAGTATCGGAGTAATCATTCCTTAGAAGATGAGATTGAACGTGCCTATCAAATTGATTCTGCATGAATAACCCTATCTGATTCATATCTTAGAGAAGACACTAGGTTTGAGGCACAAACTGTGCTGTCATGCTGAAAAATCAAGAGATAACTGATTGATATTGCTTGGAGGAGTTTTTACTCCCACTAGAACTAAATGAGAAAACATTTTGCCCGCAACCCTCTATGTAGGAACTAACCTAAGCAAATGGATGTCTACTGAGAGTAGCGTAGATTTGTTGCTCTCATTGCAGGGAGCTTAATGTTTTAGCAGTTTCCAGTAGTCTGAAAACTCTTCTCTCACTGCATGCCTACAAGCTACTTTTGAAGGATCTCTCTGCTGTAGTTTTTGTTGTATTTTGTGGCATGCCTCAAGCTTGGAGATCCAGTTGAGTGAGTCTATACTGTGGTTGAGACTCAAGCTTTGTGTAGCAGATTTTGATTGAGAAATATTTCACCTAATTCATCTGTGTTAAGGATGACAAAAAATCAAACCCTCCCATGCACCCTTTATAAATCATCCCGGCTAATGCTGTAGCAGATGTGTTATCAAAAATGCAACACCTATTACTGTGAATTCCAAACAGCCAATGTTGAAAATCAGATCTGAACCTATGGAGAAGGTATAAATTGATTAGACTTTCTGAGAAGCTATAAATAGCAGGAAAGCAAGAGGAGCACCTTTAAAGGATTGAAACAAAGAAAAAAAATGAACACAAAAATGTTGGGCCAAATCACAAATAGCTTGTTTCTAGGAGAAAACGGGTAATGAAAACTTTGCTAGCTTTGAGTAAGGGGGAAGGGGGTAGAGAAAAGGACCTTAGTGGGTTAGAAATATAGGCAAAGAATGAAGATAAAACCCTTGACAATATAAGGCCCTTAATACAGCATATTAGAGAAATGAAGCAAAATGAGTCATTATCGTTAGTGAATTTTTAGCTGGTATAGAATGACAATTAATACTGCTACTCAACTTTATTAATGTGCTGTCTACAGCATCTCACCATCCCTCTCTTCTATAAAAATGGAAATATATATTTAATTTAAAACATTTGAATGGAGGGTTGAAAAAAATCCATCTGGCTATGAGATCCATGGATATGTTTGCAATAGATTGTCTTTTAATGTCCTGGTATTGTCACCTTTTATCATCTCTGCAAGCCTGCAGAACCAAGGAATGATAACGTACTATGCAATAAAAATGTAAGAGAATTTGCTAGGTGTGAAAAGGCTCCAGATGGAGTGACAAAGTGAGAGAGTTATAGAGGTGTTTTGTAAAAGTAACATGATGACCCACCTTGGTTGGAAGTGCCAATTATCAGAGGCTCAGAGAGCGTAGCTAGTTGGGAAATAATGATATAAATGGAGGTACACAGGGGAGGAGCTCTGGGAATATAATAAAGGAGTGTTGGATAAGCTCTGATTGTAGAAACTAGACTTAAGGATAGGTTTATACATTTCCTTGTCCAGCAAACCTTGGTTTGCCTAGTACACCACTTTGAGGATACTGGTATTATTTCTCTTCCATTTTGTTATTTTATAGAGAGATAATTTCTAGCCTTTCAAAGATTAGCCATCTTCCCTTATTTCATTAGTGGGAGTAATTGAACACTGGGCTATCCTTGAGAGAACATCTGAAACATTTCAGGGAGATATGCTGCTCTGTCCATGCTCTGAGCTGGTCAGAAATCACCCAGAAGTGGTGCTTTCAGAGTGCAACTAAGACACATTTGTACCAAGTCTCAACTAGCATTATCAGATGAACTTTTTGTGGCCTCACTCAGCACTTTTTTACAGAATACAGTTGAGAAAACCAAACCAAGTGTGAAAGAACCTTTGCATGTATGCATTCTTTGCAGACTTCATACTTGTATCATCTCTATATTAACTTTCCACATAAAATCAAGTTAAAGGTTTGCAAGTGTGTTGCAAGAGTAGAACAGTTGTCTTTTCTTACTCCACTTTAAACTGAATAAATCACCAGAACGTTCTTCATCATCATCTCTTCTCCTTTTTTTTTTTTTTCCTTTGGATAATGCATGTAACAAATGGGAAGTCAAGAATGTCTCTGCTGGCTCAGACCTGTAGTCCAGTTAGTTCAGTATGAAAATGATGATCAGTAATGATCTTCAAAAGCAGATGAATGTCACCCTGCAATAAGCTGACATGGGACGGTTATTCCATGAAAATATTTTGCCTTAACCTTTATACTTGTTCTTTAACCATGTAAGTTTGTAGCCCTTCTAGAACTCATGTCAGCCTTAGCTATAATTTCAACATAATGAAGTATAATATAATGGGCATCTTAAAAGAAGTGCTTTTCTTTACCATTCCCATTTATTCCTTTGAGATTCTTGATTTATATACATTTTTCGTTCATGAGTCTTTTCAATTTAAGACTCACTCTTATTCCCAAAAGACAAAGTTAATTAACTAAAAATGAAAAAAAAAATTCAATTTTTCTGCTTGCTTTCTACATTAGAGGGTAGAGTTCTACCTCATCTCTCTATTCATCTTTTATTTATTCAAATATTTTTGATAAAATTAATTGGGATTTCATTTTAAAAACTATGTTAACATCTTGAGGGGAAAAAAAGACCTTTGTTTAATATACAAATGTGCTGATACAATGTGTCTGAATCAACATAACCATTACTCTGAGGGATTATTTTAGGGAAATTAACTCTATGGGCCCCTTCAAGCTTAATCTTGTGCTACTATAAATATGAATATCTAAGAATCATGATGCAAAATAACTTTTTTGTCATCTACATTTACTCAATTTTTGAACTAAAAGTAATTTTTTGTAAAATGGACACAGAAACAAAAAGTTTCTGATCACTTTCCATTACAAGTTTAAAAAATAAAAGTTGTTTGAAGTTGTATTAGAAGCAAAGTTGTGTAAGGGGGCAGTAAATACAGTCTAAAGTATGAAGCATCCAAGCATCCACTTACAAATGGAAGATAAAAGGATGAAATCAGCATCTTTATTGTAACATAACTACTGAATTAAAGGTCATTATCATCTGCTTGTTGCTTTAACAATCTCTGTATATCTCTGGATTTTTGGAAGGATTTCAGAGTCCTTGTGTATATGTTGATTACTTATTTTTCTACAGAGTGACACATCAAACTTAAGTGAGATAAATAGATAAGACTGGGAATTTGTAGGATGCACTCCAAGGTGGAACATGAGCCATTCTGCATCACTGTATGGCCTTGATAATTAACTACTGGTCATGATGATACAATGCACATTGTTCAGCATTAAATGTTTATTTTTTATTAAAATCTGAAATGACTTTCCAAAATTTCCTTTCATTGCATTTTAAATGTTTAAAACTTAAAATAAAAATTAAATGCTTTCATTTACCTATCTTTTTTTTTCTCCCCCAAGGTTTTCTGTTTCACAAAAATTTGTTCTTAACCCGACAGTTCTATCAGGAACACTGGTCTTTTATATCCTATGACCCCTGTCCTATCTCTGGAGCCAGCCAGTATTGATGAAATGCCTCATAGGACTCTTTAAAGCTCACCTATTAAAGCATAAATCCCATAAGACATGCTGAACCAGATACTGAATATCTGTTCTGAATTCCAACCCTCTCTAGGCATATTCAGCCTGGGAGAGCTTCATCTTTAAGTCTGGACAGAACAGTAAGTAGCATAATAGACCAATTGATTTGGAAGATATCTCTAGAAGGCACATACTCTGTATTTGGTCTCAAAGCCAGAGAAGCTACATCTAAATTACTCCTGACAGAATTTCATTTACCTCCTCAAAAGGGCGCAGAGCTGAGAACCCGACACCTCCTCTGGCAATCTAAACTTCCTTCTCATCGAAAGGGTCCTCCTGGAACCTAACCTGGATGCTTCCCGCTCCATCTGAAGCTGTATTTGGGTTGAGTGCAGGTTATTTAACCCATTTTCAATCTCACTGAAAGCCAGCAAATGTAAATAAACTGGTGTCACCTCATACTGGTCCTTCTTCATAATATTCATTCCAGTTGCTTGTTTCAGAGCACCAGGGGAGATAGTGCAAATAGCAGGAGCCCACCTCTTTGTATGTAACAAGAGTCTATAATGGAAGCTTTGTTGAGATAAGGCAGGTTTTAGGCTGAGAAAAAAGTGATCCACCCTTGCATACACTGCTGGTTCTTTCAAGCACCCTCACAGGATCATGCAGCTTGTGTTCTTTAAGGTGCCATTTCAATTACAGTGTCAGAGTAACACAAAGAGTGGGAAGCTGATGGATCAGCAGGTGGTAGCTTAACCAAACAATAAACATTGTTATTTGTAATGTGGTAGCACTGAAGGACCCCTCCAGAATGTTCTTCAGGAGAAAGTCTTAAAGCATTTTATAAATAGTAGCTAATCATGCGTCACAGGCTGGAGGCTTTATTCTTTTCTCTAGAAAAGCCCGGAACATGTAGTTATCTTTCACCTTGTCAAGCAGGCAGTCCATAGGGGAGAGACTGGCAGAGTAGAAGGCAGGTGGCCGCTCATCTTGCACATATCCTTCCTTCTTAAAACAAAGAAGCTAGATTATTTTTCTCAAGTGGAGAACAAATAAGTACCAGGGTGACTGTAAGAAGAGCGGTATTGATCTGGTCTCCACACAGTGTGAGAAATGGAAAAAAAACTGGTAATTACCTGCCTCATAATTCTGAACTTGATGAACCGGGAAGAACGCTCTAAGAAATTGCTTCCCATGAAGTAATTAATCTTTTAATTTTCTTTTTCCATCCATCATATAACTTCTTAATATGTCCTTAATTTCATCTCATACCATAGAAGTAGTCAGCACTACACCCTTCAATGCATATACATATCAGTTTGGAAGTCCTTACCTGTTCATATATTCTGCTCCCATAAACTGGAGTGCTCATTAGGTTAAAGATCTTTATTTGAGTAGAAACATACACCATGATTCTAAATCAGAACAGATAGATCCAGTTTAAGGGCCTATTCTACATTCCTTCCATCCCAGTTCAGCTATTATCCTTATGGGTGTCAAATGCTAACTTCTCTGAGTAAATCTGCAGAATTCAGACCCAGTCACATGCATTCAGAGAATCTTTCTCATGTTCCTTCATCTTAGTTTCATCCATGTAGGACTGAATTTTGTGAGCTCTACAGAGTCCATGGCTCTTTTTAATGCAAAAAAAATGAATGAATCCATAGTGTTTTCATGCTATTTCAGAAGACACAAAAAGCTGATACATTTTATTTGGTTTCAGTCTCTTCGCAGAGAAAATATACATTAGAAACAGGTTACATGCCTGAATGACAGGTTAAGAGTCCAGGTAGTTTTGCAGTACAGTGGTGGCTGAAGACACTGGTTTGCAGGTTAAGTCCTGGGTCCCCAGCAATGTCTCTGCTTGACCCAAGGCAATTCATGTGATCTATCTGAACTTTATTTTCTGCACTAAAACATGAATAGTTTTCCATTTATCTGTATTACATGTTAAATAATAAAGTCTTTGAGGCAAACAAATCGTATTCCTTTTGCACAGCTCCTGGCTCAGTTTAGAATCATGAACACTAACCAACTCCAAACCCTTTCACACATGTTACTGAAATTTTGTATACAACTATAAATGTCTCCATTACTCTTATTACAGACTTGGCAAATGGACATATTGTATCATCATCATATCTGCAATACAGCTGCTGAAAAGTTCAGTGGAAGAGTATACTCTCCACTTAAATCATACCTTGAACTTGATTTTTGAGTGTTTATATTCTAATGCTGCAACTTTAAACCATGTAAAAATTAGACATGAAAAGGTGAGAAATCTTACAAAATTGTACTCTCTAAAAGTTTATGAAAATCTGGCAAGATGTATTGGAAAAGAAATATGGGATGAAAATGAGAATAAGAGAACTACCTTCCTAAAATGACCTCATTAAAAAAGCTAGTTACATGTTTGCTAAACTCCTGCTGAGATGACATTAAACAAAAGATCCTTTACAACTGGAAGATATTAAAGGATGTAAAATAGTAATTCCATATGCCCTTTTCAACATCAGCTGAAACAAATATAATATATTCCTTTCTAAATACTACACTTCATGCTATTAATTTCAATGACTGTTTCACACTTGCCCATCTTTCACCTTGATAATGTAATTATAGTGGTACAAGTTATTCCACATATATGCCAAGATGCAATTTAACTGTCTCCATGTTTCCTGGGCAGATTGTTCCTTGTATTTGATCCAAATATTGTATAGTTATTAATAGTTATCTTATGGGAAGTCTCACTGATGTATTTTCTAGTATCGCATTCTCCCTATCCTGATAGTAAAAAAGAGGCAAAACCCCATAACTTCATTGATGGTACAGTCTAAACAGACTGCAAAATTTATAATTAGGTATGTATTATCAGTACAAATCCTTAAAGCAATGTGCATTTCTATCACTAGAACATTTATCCCCTTATGCTTTTCTTGACGGCAGGTGTATGTTTGTGCAGGTTTCCCAGCAGGATGCAGTATGTTGGCACATTGCCTGGGGTCAGTAATAATGTACAAAGTTAATCAGGGTGCAGTCCTTCTCCGGCCAGAACAGCTGAATTCAGTTTTGTGTTTCTCCACATTGACTACCACGTACTTCCAGACTTAGTAGGTTCTATAATAAATTAAGAAAAATTACAGACACGACTTCCTCCCCGTCAAAACCTCCCCCCCCTCCCGAAACACCTGAGAAGGAGGAAATTAAAGTCAGTGGAGATATGCCAGAAATCAGATGGATGGTGGTACTTTTGTCTATATATTCCTATATGCTAAATTTCAGCATTAAGGGGTTTGATCCTACCTCATGAAAAAGAGCAAATCTCGTTGAAGTAGTTCCACCAAGCAAGGGCAATTTACATGAATTTAAAGTTTGCAGACTGCAATGTTAATCCTGTGGTTCATCTTTCTTTCTTTTTTTTTCTTTTTTTTCTTTTTTTTTTTTTTTAATTAAAGATGGACATAGATTTCTGGAAAAATTTTTTTTCTGTTGGAAAGTTTTGATTTACCAAAATTTAGTTCCTTCACATCAGCTTCATATAATGCTGTGGGTTTTTTACACTTCTTAGGAGCAATTTCTCACATCCTGAGAAGAGGAGAAGCCTATCCTAGGACAAACAGTGCTTTAGTGATTTAAAGCAGGGATCTGATCACCAGTCACATAATTCTGGACTCTGGAGCCTGTTTCTCTTACACTCTGACCAAAATAATATCTTAGTATTAATACATCTTCAAACAGTTACCATTAAAACAAAATTTTAAAAATTGAATCCCAGACAACCTATTTCACATATCTATATTCAAATGAAAACCTATTTTCACTTCAGCCCACCCTCTCTGATTTACTCACATAATTTCTCACACTTCTCTCACATAATCACACATACATGGAAATGACCAGATGTAGCATTACTACACTAGCATTACTACATTTAACATTACTCTTGAAGGATCCATATTATTTAGCCTTCATTTTCATTAAACTGTGCTTACAGAGAATATATGAAAACAAAATAAAAATTAAAATTTGTCCCTAGGCAACATCTTCAATTTTAGACTAGCCTCTACTTTTTACTTAAGGATAGATGTTTTGATTGAAAACTTTAACTGTGATCTTTTGTCAACCATCATCATGACGTTTACTAACACCACAAGAATAAAATTGTCAAATATTGGGATTTTCAAAGGACAATAATGCAGTCAGCCCCTTCACTTATAGTGAATCTTTTGAGTGCCTAAGTCTCATCCATTCTGGTTTACACTGAAGCCTTTTCTATAATTACATTCTAGACAAAAGCACAACACTTTTCTTTTTCACTGCTGAACTCTTGATCTACTGTCTTTATTGTCTTTCCTTTTATAAATAATTTTATGGTCAAATACCCAGCTGAAATTTAAATAAAATGAAATCATGACTTCTTTTCACCATTAGCCCAAGATAACATAATAGCATTATGACAGGTGAAGGTTAACATTTCTGGTGGCAACTTTCATTTAAACCATCTCAAAGCAAGATGGCATGCATAATTGCTTTGCACCAATAGAGAAAATAACTCCCATTAATCCTGTAGTGAAGGTCATAGAAACATTGCACAGGCTCAGAACAACCACAGAATGAAGACAGAAGAAAACAACTGGGTCGTCTAATTCATGTACCCCTGATGACTAGCATAGCCTCAGACAACTATTTACCTAGCTAACACAGAATATTTTCAGTTATAATCCACTAACAAATGAAAATTCAAAAGAAATAAAAGTGAGGTGATTCTTTGTTAAGAGTTAGAAATGTCTTTACATGATTTTCTTTTTTTTTAATTATTAGATTATTTGGATCTCGTCCTACCATAAACAAAAGCCTTCCTCATTCAGCAAAATAGTGAACAAACTTCTGATGCAGGGAGAATCAGGCCCTCTATTTTTAATTATTTTTCTTTTTTGCTATTATTAACATGCCCTTGTTCCATGAAGAAATACCAGGAGACAATCTATTCCCATGGTACTTCTGGCCCAGTTTTTCAAGCCCAAGAGAATCTGTTAGTTCGGAATTCAGTGATTAGATGAACCAAATCAGAACTCTATCATTACTTTTTGCTTTGCCATTACAGGTGAAGAACATGAACTTGCACACTATGGACTTTCTTAGTAATCATTGTCAGGAGATTTTCTTCAGTTTTAAAGTCCTTAAATTGATGTCCCACTCCTAAACCAAAAGATTTCCATAGAAAACAAAAATGTATTGTGGTGAGTTTGAATGCATAGGAGGTATGCAGTATTATGGGAAGATTAATAAACACTCCACTCATCTGTCTTTTTCAAGCATTCCTCCAGGTCAGAGAATTAATCAGAGATGACCCAGCTTCATCCACATCAGGGAACTGAGGTGACGCACCATGTCATTTGAGCAATACTAGTAATCATGTGAAGCATCAGTCCCTGCTTCTTGGAGACATGTTAAAGCCATGGACTCTGCTCTAAAACTGCCTCATTAGGTGCTGCTGAGGGAAAGATCAAATCCTATTGTATAAGCATATTGTTTTGCAAAGGATTAACTTTGTACTTCATACGGAACTGGCTGTTGTCCACTCTCCGTCTCCTCTACACCACTTCCCCTGTTCCCTTGCATCTACTTTCCACCCTCTCGTTTCCACATTCGCTTCACCTTTTCCAAGGACTAACCTTACCTCAGCCATGTTCCATGCTAGAAAAAATCTTCCCTCTTCTGTGCCATTTGCCAGCCATCATTCCCTTCATTTTATTTCTGCTATTTACCCATACCTGACTTGTGCTGAGACTACAAGATACCCATAAAAAACAAAGACTATTACTGTCTTTGTCTAGTTCTTCTGCTTACTATTGCTATTATCGCTGGCTGAGATTGCTCTTACACAAAACTAAAACTCTTCACAAGCTCATTGCCTATAAACTCTTTACATGGATAGTTTGTTTTGTATATACATTGAAGCTACACAGCCAAACTGGGCACACAAAGGTACAGTGGATAAATGAGTCACTACAGGTCGTTTGATCAACAGGAAATAGTGATGTGCATGTTTTTTGGTCTTTCCCATTAAAAAAATAAAATGCACAAGATTAATTCACTCTTGTTTTGCAATTATGATGGTCCAGGAAAGCACAGCTGTCAGTTCCTGTGGCTCCGTTGACAAGTGGCAGCCTAGGAAGCCGTTGCATCACTGTCATTTTTCCCAGATAGCAACTCCTTTAAACATCTTCCCATGACCTGTTTGCTATTTCTCTCACTGTGTCTTTCCCAGTATAGGTTTTTTTCATTAATGTAATGCAAAAAAGCAGATAGTTGTAGGAACTCACTACCTTCATTGAGTATGCCAAGACACAAACAGTATTGTGTCAAGGTCAACACCACATAAATAGATGCTCCAGTACTTGTTTATACGTTGGAGCCATGAAAACTGTAAATGCTATGTAAACAATTAGGATTGATCTAATTATATTCAGAGGCTTGTTTGTTTGCTTGTTTTCTGTTATTAAGAAATACTGAAGTCTCTCAAAGCAAATATACAGAACTTCTCAGGAAGTCTCAGAAGAAATTAAATTTCTGAGCAACTTCCAATATATGATACCCATCTTTTACTAGAATTTGAGAGACTTCCTTCTAAATAAAACAGTGGTTCTTTTCTTTCCCAGCACTCAAAATAGTGAAATTAGGTCATTTGTACCTACACAGATCAGTCCCGAAGTATTTTAAAAATGACAAGGAATACCTTACAACAACAGCTGGCAATACAGGGTGACATTTCTCTCCAAGAATGTCATTGGGCACAGAATAAATAGGAATAAAGATACAACTGCACCAACAGGTATCCTACCTAGCTCAGGGTAAGCATTTATGTCAGAATGGCTCACAGCCAAACTAGCTTGTGTCCCAAAAGCAGATTCATTGAATTGGACTGCAGATAAAGATCATTTTACTCTGACACAAAAATAGCTTGTTGCCAAGTCTTGCTGTTTATTTGTGCTCTTCTTGTGAAGACATCATCGTCTGTAAAGTCATTCAGTGTTTCAGAAAACTGATCCTGCCACAAACTAACTTGTTGAAAACAAAGGAAGTTAACTTTCAGCCAAATCAGACTCTGATCTGATCCACCACGTGTCACAAAATCATTTAGCCAGCACAGGCAAACCACCAGAAATGCATGCCCCTGGCTGGAGAGGAAGAACCCTCTTCCCTTTCACTAAGAACCAACATTTATGTGATTTTTAAGTGACATAGTCATAGTGCAGGACTTAACCAGTTTTCATTACCTCTATGTGCTACCTGTCCACAACCATAGTAAGACTCCTGTGTCCAGTTCTGTTAATGACTTACCACAATTTGGCTTCTCTGGACTGAATTTATCTCCCTTTTGACCAGCTTGTTGTACTCCCCCATGTACTGCTTGTCTCTGCAACAAAAACAGCTTCTCCATTTCCTTGGAAGAGATTTTGATCAATGAAAATACGTTATTTCCGTGTCCATCTTGGGCTTTCTACTAGAAGGGAACCCACTATCAGCAAAAGTTAAATCTGGAACAACGCAATCCTTAAATTCCTTAAAAATATCATATCAGTTGAACATCACAGCTAACTATAAGACACAAATTATATTCATGACCACTCACAGCTTGAAAAGTAGTGCATGTCTTGACATTCAGTCTTGGCCTTCTAGTGCACTACGCCCATGGTTAATATTGCAGATTTTCCTTTGACATTTGATGTTACAGCTGCTTGTTTACTCTTATAGTAGGGATATTGTGATATACTCACATGAATTGCTAAAATAAGTAAGGCAGTATAAGACAAGATTACACGGTGTTTAATTAATGGTGTTTGATTCACATGGGACAAAGTAATACAATTTTTACTCATGGAAAGTAAAATTGCTATAAAATAAGAATCAAATATTTGTACTCTGAAGTACAAAGACCCAAATTGTGTCTGGAGAGTTTTCAGAGAGAACTGAGGAAAGCAATAGTTGAACTGAAGTCTGTTCACTTCATTTGTTTTCCTTATTAAGGAAATCAGGCAAAATAGAAGGCCAGGCTGACATGTGGTATATGGGATTCAGCTGAGCATCTGGCCATTCATACTTAGAACGCTAATAAGTGATTATTCTCAGAGCTGCATCAAAGTAAACTGACAAATCTGAGTCACATCTCACCACAATAATTTAATATACAAAAGTGGGATAAAAATTTGGGGTTTTCTTCAGTATGATCAGTTCAACAAAGACAGAAAACTTGTCTCGGTTATAGTGATGGTCTGGGGAATATTTTTTTTTATAGATATTGATACATTAATGTAAATATAAAATTCCAGCATGTGGCATGCACTGTAAAAGATTATTAAAAACAGCCTATGAATAAAAATGTACTGATGTCACCTCCTCAGACTGCCTGGGTGTCTCTTTACTATTTTGATAAGTGGTGTGACATCTGAGGTAGAATGTCCTTCAGATATGGTACCCTGAGCTTGCCTTAATTATGGCTCTTTTGGGTAGAAAATCAAAATAACAAATGAATCATCTGATTATTTCACAAAAACTGTTTTCAGGACCTGGATTCTGTACAATCAGAAATGGGTTCTGTATTAGCAGATTAAAATACTCGTCAGCGTTAATCAGTTTCCCAGTGATGATGTGTTGGAACTCAATTTCTCCTATCTTATGGATAAACAAGTCATGATACAAAGCATCCCACTGATGTGTACATGATGTAGCCGTAAGACATGGAGTTATAAATTTTAGTGACTGTGTTTCAGCTCCAATCATGCACATTGCAAGGTTCACCATCTCTGCTCATGCCCTCTGTGTGGCTATTGGCAGGCCATGTTGTTCTCAGTCTCAAAATATTGCTTTGCTTCAGTGTCAGCTTTGTCTGCAAAGCAGAGATTTGGAGCTCAAGGGTTATGCCAGACAGCTCAGATACAATTTTTCAACCTGGCCCGTAATAAATTGAGGAATAGTTTTCAGACACATCATAACTTTGCCAGTGTTTCAGGTATTTGCACCAGAACAAGGGTTTCAGACCCATTATTGGTTCTGTAGTTACCAGTGAGTCACAGAAGTACATTTTTTTTATCTCCCTACACAGTAGAGGTGACAGATCTTCCACAGAAATTCCAGCTACCAAGACTGTAAAATCAGGATTAGAAATTAGTCAGTGTGACTGAGTTATTCCAGAAAGATGGAGACAGAATGAATTTAGGATGAGACCTGACAAGTTTATGAGTACAGTTATACTATACATTTGCCACTGAAGCAGTTGCCTGGATAGAGCATCCTTCTTTTCAGATCAGCCAAGCTATTGCTTTTCTGCACAAGACGCAAATGGTCTTTTACGTAAGGGTGAGGAAAGGGGAAGTGGTATACCATTACTTCAGTAAGGCTTTCGATTATGATTCTGTAGGAAAATATATTCTGAAATAAGCTACAGTAGGATTCCAACAACTCTCTGGAACAAACTGGTTTTCAGTTGACGTTATTGAAGACCAGTAGTCAGTTGCTTAGTATTAGGCTGTAAGAATGTATCAGATTAAATTACTCAGTAGCTTTTCTTCATTCCCATATTGATCAATATTTTGTCTAATGATAGATCTGGAGGAAAATGCTGTTCTGACTGGGTCTACAAGAACATTGGAAGACAGGATTAGTATTCAAAATGTCCATAATGGAATTGGTCTGAAACACATAATGTGCAGTTCCATAGAGAAACACACAAAATACTGTATGTAATTGGGAAGAATCAGCTGTACATATAGAAAATGTGAAAAATCTAGATCTTATCCTTCTTCAAAAGAAAGAAGAAAACCTGACCATACTGGCCATATACATGGGAGTGTTTTGTGTGAAACTTGTCAAGGAATTTGTCCAACATCCCTCAGCTGGAATATCAAGGAGCTGGTGAATACCCCTATGCTTTAATTAGAGGCACGGAATAAAGTGAATAGAGTCCAAAGGAGAACAGTGAGAAGAGTAAAATGGTCTAAGAAAATTTTTTTCTCTAAAAAGTGCTTTGGGAGCTTGTTTTAATGTAGACAAGAGATGACTGAGGAAGAATATTATACCTTATCCTTAAATATGTAAGAAGCTGTTGCAAAGAAGAAGAGAATAAGCTGTTTACCAGGTCCACTGTGTATCTTGTAATTGTCGGTCCTTTTCTATAACACCCCCTGTGTTTAGCATGGTCCTATCTGCCCTGTCATTTAACAAAGACAAAGTGATGACCAGTCCTTCGCATGTTTTCAGGACAGTGCCATTGCCATGGAGCTCTTTAAGTACCTACATCATTACAGATACTGATAGTAATATAGTTGGGTTTCACTATATCATTTAGATTAGTCATATTAAAGCTGTGTTGTAGGGCAAAACATCCATATTTATACTGTATTTAACTTTCTATTAATAATAAATTCAGGTGAAATAGTTTTGTTATTAATATTGATCACTGTTCCAATTGAAAGCCCAGATGTCAATCTTTAGCATCCTTTAGCATGCTCAGTTATATTTAATAGTCCTGTTGATGAGTGAGAGCCTAATGAAGGCTAACAGATGGTCTATTTAATATTGCTGTAGGATTTGAAGCACTTGCCAAAACAGATACACAAAAGGATTTGACAGCCCTGTAGCTGAAAACCTTTAATTACAGCTACTTCAGTTCCTAGGGGTTTCTGTGAGGATAACATAACAGCGCAGCTTTAGGATAGGTCAGCATGGTGGGGAAAAGCTTTGTGGAGCCAGACGGACTGTACTGGTAAAATTATTTGCTGAAGATTAATAAACTGGGCTTGGTGCAGGCAGTTTAGAAAGAGAAGCTAGACACAGAGAGAGAGGAAAATGAATTATGGTGCTTTCTCTGCCTCTGAGAACAGTTTGTTCTATATCTAAAATACCACCTCTTGAAGACTATCACCTGTTGAGCAGGTAGGTGGAGAGGAAGCATGTAGCTGAAGTGGAGCTTTAATCATACCTGAGTTATAGCTGGGACCTCACCTGAAAGTGATGCTAACTTCTGTCCAATTACTGCTCTTAGAGACAGCAAATTACAAGGTAGAGGGCTAAAAAGGGCTGAAGTTGTAAAACTCTATCTTTGAAGGAAAGCACAAATTTATTCAGGACCAAAAAATACACATAAATCACAGAAATTTATGGTTTCTAAAAACTCCTTTGATTTGTTGATCTGAGTTTGAGAGGAAAGAAGGATCATTCAGAGACTTTTGATGATTTCCCCCTGGCTCTACATGGAACAATTGCCCCTTGGTTTTCTGGCATAAATTCACACCACTTCCAAAATGAAATAAGGAATAATTAGCAGTCGTATTTTTGATTTGTCTGAAATGATTTTAGGGAATTGCTTATAAATTGAATCAATTCCTTCAGAAATAATAGGTATTTTTAGTGCCCTTACTGTATCTGATATATCTGTCTGTAACTAAGTTATCGATTCTTTCTGGGTGCCAGAAAGAATCTGTAAAGTTGTTCATATATAATTCCAGATATCTGATCAGTACTTGTTTTGTACAATGTTTTCTAGAAAAAAGAAAATGTGAATACGCACACTGTCAAAGATGTAGGGAGATTTAAGACTCCTTGATTATGGAAGGATTGTTTCCCCTCGCTACCATGCTTTGTTCTAGACTCAATCACAGAGATCATCCCTGCATACAGGAATAAATATTTTCATGGAGAAGAAGGAAAGAAACAAACAAAAATAAGCAGAAAGTGAGATTCCCTAAACCAACCTGCAAGTCAAGTTAGGACAACAGAATACGGAAGCCTATGCAGATTTCCATGAATACTGAAAAGTAGTGCCACCTGGCTAGTAACAAATTTTGCCAGTCCCCACAGCATTGACAGCCACAGATTTCATGCTCCAGCATGGTGAGAAAATCTCTGAACCTTTCAAAATTCAGCAACCACAAGAATAACTGCCAAAGATTGTGGAAAAGTCCACAGGGGACAATCCCTTGTTTATCCACAGCTGGCTGGGTTTGGTCCCTTTTCCACATGTTGCCCTGTTTGTTGGCAGATTGTGAATTATCTTGTGTAAAACCAGCTGTTTCTCATGATTCCAGATAATGCTGAAGCCTGACATTTTTACTGCCTCGTGCAAGAATGTGTGATTTTGGCTTCATCCAAACAGCAACAAAAAATGAATAGATACCAAAAACTAGTCTGAAGGAGAGAGTGTACTGGCACCTGGCTCCAGCTACACAGGCAAATGTAGCAAACGCAAAGAAACAAGCTAGAATTTACTGTGGTCTTGATCCAGCAACTGCTGAAGTAACTGGAAAGATTCCCTTTGGATTCAACAGACCTCAAGAGACAAACCACCTCCCTAATGGGCATAGAAGTGGAATGCAACAGCAGTGCAACATACTAGAAAGTGATACAGTCAGGATAATAGTAACACAGGCTGCCAAATTTGAAGGTAATTGGAAGAGAATCACTAATTACAAGGGCTGTGAAATCAGACAACTCTTTCATCATTGTATGCAGTTAAACCTGATAAGCAATGGCTAGATGGTGGGGACGTTTTGAAGCTAAATATATTTTAATGTGATATGCATCTTCTTTGATGTAGACATTTTCATTAAATGTTCATCTCTTTAATTATTATTTACTTTGTACAGAACTTTGGGATTTAGTAAGATGAAAGAGGCCATTGTTTGTTTATTATTTTGTGAGTGACGATGCCAGGGCTGACTCCTAAACTAGTCCATCAGTTGTAACATAAGACCTCAAGTCCTTCTAATATAGACAATATTCTTGGAAAAATCAGCTTTGATGAAAATGCATATACACAAAGGATATTCCATAATTAGAGGAGGTTTAAAGCATTGAATGTGCCAGTAAAGTCAATTAAACACTAATTACTATTGGATACAGACCTGCCATTGCATGATAAATTGCTCAAGTAGAAGTATCTTCTCCTCACAGAGATGTCAAATTCACCCCTGCTGATGTTACAGATGTTTTTTCAACTACCCCTCTGATTCTGTTTGAGATAAAACTTTCCCTTGTTGTAGGCAGCAGTGTGAAAAACTCATTAGCTGATATAATCTGCATAGGTAGTTTTCTTTGTGTGGTTACATGACAACCCCTCACTTTCCACATTCTTGGTCTGTGCTAATGATTTCACACCCTCTTTTCTCAGGAGGCAGAAGATCTTTCTGCAACGTGCAGTTGACATATGGTTAGTGTCTAGCCCTTTGATATCATTCAGGTGATGGAGAGCTTTGGAAACCTCTTGACTTCATATCAATCTCAATGTGCTCCATCAGGAATTCTGCAGATGACTGTGATTCAGCTTTTTAAACATTTCCAGGAAGTTCATCACTCATTGCCACTTTTCTCCTTACCTTTCAGTGTTAACAGCTTTCCATATGCTGTTTCCATATGCCATGTGGCTTTCATAAAATCTCAGGCAGTAACTTATCCAAAAGCTCAGGTACCTTTGTGGCAGGTTTTTTCTAACAGCATACTTGTCCAAAACATGATGACAAAGTGAAAGACATCAATTCCACTGGATTCAGTGCACTTTGGAAAGGTTTCTAATGGAGTCCAATCTCAAAGATTTTAAAATGGGGAAAGACCAGTATGATCTCTTAGAATAATTTCTGCTTGAGTCACTCAGTTTTCCTTCATCCAGTCTCCCTCTGTATTAACACCATAAAAATTGTATTTCAGATAGAATGGAAAACTTCATCTGATATTAGCACTAATTGAATGTTCTTCCATCTTTCAGACCTCAGCTGCTCTAAGCATGTTCGTGAGAGTAACTTCAAACTTGCTGTCGACTCACTGAAACTCCCTTAGACTTGTCAGTCTGATTGACGTGTGTCTTACAGCCCCAGCACAAAAACTGAATGGTGGCTCTATAGTGCAGATGTACAAGAGATTGTTTAAATGTCTTTAGAGAAATAAAAGTCATGTGTAACTATTTTCTTGGCATTTAGTATCTCAATCGCTCTTTCCCCGGCCTTGTCTTCCATTGCTGTATCTGAATATAGCAATTGAGCAACCTCCACAGGGAGACCTGACTTTGTCACTCTGTTTACATTCTTTGTCTCTTTTCCTGAAGTATTTCTTTTATTTCCTCTAGTCTCCCTTTTCAAAGGAGACTGAGATGCTTTTAGAAACTGCTGATTACAGACTAAGGTAGCCAAACTTACACGTTTTGCTGCACCTTTGGCTGAGGGAAAACGCCTTCATTTCTTCTAAGTACTTTTATTTGTAGCTGACAGTGCTCCTGCCCCTACAGCGTGTGCTGTCTCTGCTCAGAAGTGAGTTGAGGGCTGGAGAAAGGGACTGTTCAGGAATCTCACACAAATAACATTTATCACTGCTCACCTTGGATGGCATTGAAACACAAATCTTTCAGCACTGCACTAAAGTGAGCAGTCTGAGCCCAGCCACACAAGCAGAAGCACCTCATTTATTACTTATTTAGATAATTATCACTGCAGTGCAGTAGAAATGATAACTCTGTGGGATGAGCGATTTAACTTCAGTGCAAGCCCATTAGTCATATGGGAATAGGCTGCTCACATTACACCCCACAGACATCACCAGGACTAATCCTCTGTATCTCACGAGAAGACAGAACACAAACGAATAAAAATTTGTCTTCACCATATTTGATTCTGCAAATTGAAGAGATTGGAATTTCTTCTCTGTGAAGCTCAGGTGCTGAAAGTGCCTTCCTGACAGCTACGCATGACACCAGCCACATGCTGCTCTTCTTGCTTCTATCCAGTGTAAACTGTAACCTGAACTGTGCAGGTTTTCCCAGAGGATGGAAAAGCTGATGCTGCAGCTCTCAAGGAAGCTCTGGTTTGAAATTTGTGATTCTGTGACTTGTGACTTGTTCTCAAAAGATAGAAATCCACTTGCACTCAGGTATGTTTCTTTCTCTTCGCGTAGTAAGAAATAAAGCATGCATGGAGCGGAGATGAATGAGTCCTCTCCAGAAACACAAATATAGCTACATCATTTCAAAGATGTCAGGCACTGTTTCACACCAGATGATACCAGCTAGACATCCTCATTTGTATGGAGATAGTTTCGGTGTCTGTAGCTATGTCTACATCAACAGAGCTGAGATATGATGGGCAGACCTGTTCGTGCTGCAGACCTGTTGTCCACACTCCACTTGTTCCAGGGATTTTTATTTCACACTAGCTGTAGTCTTGTCCTTTCTATTCAGCACTCAGTAGCAGCTGGTACTTTTGGGGGGGTTTATCTTCCAATTTAAGGGGTCATTTTGTTCTTTCATTCAAGAGGAATCCAGACAGTGCACCTCAAGAACACTCCACGGTGTGAACTAAAGCATAGAAAGTGGGGACAGTAAGGAGCCTCACTTCAAAACTTATGATCTGAACTAAAATGCTAATGTTGATGCTGTATCTTACACAGAGGTGTTGAGTTATAGGTCTGGGTCCTGAAGACAGGAGGTTAAGGTGTGGTTCCTTTAATGCTCACTATTTCTTCCCTAACTTAAGGTAAAACTTAAGGTGCAGTGCTTTCAGATAGTTTTTTTCATTACGTTACCATTAGAAGCACTAGGCAAAGGGAAATTTTGTGGTCAAGATCTTACTGGGAATGCTTTAAGTGAGGATATTTATGGACATTTGTAATTCAGTTTATGATGTGTTTTTTTACTATGACCTTTAATTCTTCTATATGGAAAGCATTGCTAATGGTTCTCCGGTGTTTGATCCTCATACTCTGCTTTTAGTCACATTTAAATAAATACTTAAGTTATAAAATGAAATCTCTTCCTCCTTGTTATCACAAGTGGTCAGAGGAGCTGTTAGTGACTAACATGAGTTTGATTGCTTTCTCATGTATGTGTTTTCCTACTTATTCTATTCCGAGTCCGATTTTTTTTTTTTTTTTTTTTAAATGTGAAAGAAAATAACTGGGCATACATACAGACAAAAACCATTTATGGCTAAAACATGGAAAATTTTCAGCTTTCAGGTTCCTGAGGAGGGGATTGAGAAGTCTATGGCAATTCTTTGGAGGGAGGAGACTGTTTAATGAAAAATCAGGAAAAGAAGCGTACTTAAGAATAGGAAAAACAGAATTTGAAATTAGGAAAACAAGGTCTTAAAGCAAGAGCTCCAAACAGTCAACAGATTAAGGAACACTTCCCACAGTCACAGTCAAATGTATTAGTTGTTAACTCAAATTGTTTATAAATTAAAACTGCTTATAAAGTGCTTACTGGACTTTTAGTTTTCAGAGTATTTATGAGATAACATTTAACAAACACCACAACCTCACAGTCTATGTATTACTAAGTTGCTACTGTGTGTATCTGCTAAAACCTTCACTAAATTTGCAAAAGCCATTAAAGCAGGGATAGAAATACAAACACTTATGAACTTTAAAACCTTCTTAGAACAAAATATATTGAAAGTCTTACAGGGGGAGGACACTCACTCATAAACCAGTCAATACTTATTTTAGAATCCACTCCATAAAAAATAAAATAAATAAAAATCTTGTTTTCCAAAAATGTTTACCTTGTATTTAACACCTATGAAAACCACTTTAAAGTCTTTCCAAAATGTATTTGGAGGTCTCCAAACCAAAAGACTAGTTATTTTCAGCTTCTTTTAAAAAAATCTTACATTTTTTTGACAAAGCTAAATCTTTATGAAGTGTAGTTTAAAAATAACAATTATCAGTGACTGTGTATTGTCACTCTAAAAAATAAAATAAAAGGAATTTTCATTTTAAACATCTTTCATTTCGTTGTTCTTCATTCCTTCTGCTAGTGCACTAAATTATTAATCCTGTGATAATAAAGTATATTTAAAATGTGGACTGGTTAAGTGTATTTTTGAATATGTGGTAATCTGCAAACGAAGACAGGGATATCAGAAAGCTATTAGTTAAATCACAAAGGTTTTAGCCAAAGTACTTCCTACCAGCTGCACAGACCGGTTCCAGACTCCTTTCTAAGTGTGTGTACTTTGCTCAACTATTGAGAGAGACACTTGTTAAATTAATCTTTGGAATGAACACAGTTATTTTTATCCCCATCATTCCTGTGTCGGTAGGACAATACTAAGAGCAAACCTTCGTCTAAATTATTCCTTAATCTTTCCAGGGACATCCTATGCCAAGGTCATTATGGCTTATTACCTCAGCAAAAGAAAGCAAGTAAACAAAGCCAAATTGGAAGTGTAAGAGGTTTGCTTCCTTGTTCGTATTCAAACCTGTTTCAGGATTGTGAATTTATTAAGAACTGTAGAGAAAATAAGAGGTGTCCTTGTCACAGATTAATGTTTCAGATCACTTAAAGAATCATTGGCAAATGTATTAGCAAAAAGTGATTTTAATATGAATTTGTAAAAGTACAACTTAACAAAGTTCGATGGCAAGGTTCACTCTATTACTTACTACACAGAAGAAACATACAAAGGAAAATCGAGTTAGAACTGATTTAGAATTATTTACACAGACACTGAAGGTGTAAAAAAGTAAAAGGGGGACCCTCCCATTGAGTCACTTCACCAATTTGTCAGGGAATGAGTGCTTATAGATCCTACACAACATTGAGGTAGCAGCAATTTAAGATTTATTAACACTATTATGGTAAATCACAAGATTAGTTTGTATGAATTTTGACAATACTTAATCACCAGCCAAGTATCAGAGTGATTTAATAAAATGTGCTATAAATAACATTATAAAGTTTGCTAAATATAATGCACACACACAAATACACACACAGAGATATAGAGGTTAACTTAGGATTTGAAATTATTGGCACCAACTGATCTTCGAACTTTGCAAAACCTAATTGTAGTGAATTACTCACTATTTTCCTTCATCAGCATTTGTCAGCAGATGATCTTTGAACGCTTTCTCCTTATCGGCATCTATCAGTGGACGATCTTGGAAATTTTCACGCAATCTTGTCTTTGAAACCCTCGCAAAATCTGCCCGAGAGGTTTCTCCCAAGTCAGAGGGAAATACTGGGTCACAGACTGATGTTGATCCTGGATAGCTCAAAGGGTCTCACCCAGGATCGCTATTTATAGCATCATGAGATGACTGACTTTGGTCAGTGGTTTTTTCATTTTGACCACACTTCTTGTCAGGTAATTCTGGCACCTTCCAGAGTGGGCTACAACCCAGCCAGCAGGAGTTTCAGGTATGGTTAGGGAGCACTTAGTTGTCCACTGTGCTTGCAACCAGAACAATAAAGTACCAGATTTTCCCCACTCACTGCCTTTGTAGCCAAGATAAGGAAGTGCCAGTCTGTCCCAGCCTACTGCACTTGTAACCAAGACAAGGACGCAATGTTGGCTGGTCCTGGCAGCATCATGGCTCAGGGGTCTGCACCACCACAACCCTACCACCCTGACATTTGTGCCATTGTGTTTGATGACTGTTTCCCACAACATCCAGGTTTGTGATACATGGTTAACCTCCATTTTTCCCTGTGTGGTTGTACCATGGCTAAATTCTGTCACATTTCCACCTGAATCATCTCTAATATCTGCCTTCTTTTGTCCTGACAGGCGCATCCCCTACCTGCATCTTTCCCAGTGTTAGTACTGCAATCCATTCATTTCAGAGCTTTTCACAGTCTAACCCCAGGCCCCTTTCATCAACAGCTAGTTCAACATGTTGCTGACAAAACGATCATTCTTAATTTTGTCTCTTCCTCAATGCCTCTATTTGAGTGATTTATCTTTCTCACTTGCCACCCCAACCCAGTCACTGATAGACATGCATACACACACACACACACACATGCACATGCTCTCTTTGACAAATTTCTCTATCTTCTCAATATGCTTTACCACAAATTCAAAACTGTTCCTTTCAAAAGCTGACACCACCAATCACATGCAAGAGAGTAACACTTTCTCCAGGCTCAACAGAGACACAGAGGAACAGAGAGCTGTCACACACACACTGCCCAAGTGCTCCAGTTTCTTTGACATCCTTTCTCTAAAGTGAAAACCTGTCTCTTTCTTTGAATTATTTTTGGAAAATGGGGGGTGTCTAGTGTCTAGAGTAGTTTACTTTTTCCTCAAAACAGCTCCTCCACTAAAATCTTTAACTTAGCTATTTTTGTAAGTGAAAGCACTTCGGGCTTAGCCATGTGCCTATTCAAATAAATAGGAGCATCTCCGCTGACTTTCCCCAACACTTCTAGTAGCAAAGAGACTGAATCCTGATATCCCTGGGTGTATACCCCCGGCTAGGATATCCCTGCACAGAATACATTTGGGGCCATCTGAGATACCAAGTCCTTTGTTGTCTTTGGTGTCTGTTCTCCAAACAATTCTCAAAACCAGGGTCAGATCCAAAACCAATTAAAATCAGGGAATATTTTTCATTACTAGAATGGCTTTTGAATCAGGAGCCAGGGCTAGAGATTTCATAGAAGGTCATGTTGTCTGGGATTTCCAACACAATGATTGCCCTTAAAATGTCAACATTTAGCACTGGTCACTATGAAACTTCATCTGACCTGCCACATTTCAACTAGGACCTTAAAATAGACATATCTCAGGTGAATTTCAGAACTGCTCAGTATTGGTTCAGTTTTACTCCCATTGAAACTGTTGGTAAGATTTCAATTAATTTCAGTAGAACAGTTAAACTCAATGTAAAAACTACATCATCCATTGTGTCAATGTGACATTTTATTTCATGTTAATGATAATGGCTAATTTTTTTTTTTAAAAGCAGTTCATCTTGCACTATTATGGAAATAAAGGAAGAAAGTACTGTGAGGTGCAATACAACAGAGATATATGACTTTTTACCAGGGTTCAGCCAACCTTTGATCACCTTTAAAAATTAAAGTGATTCTAGGGCTGCAAAATGCTCATTATAAAAGACTTAAAGAGCTCAATTTGCTCATCAAAAAAAGATCAATAGTTACTTAATTGAAATGTAGAAGTGCCTTCATGAAGAGAAAATATCCTGTAGTAAAGGACTCAATCTATCATGGAAAAGCACAACAAGAACCATTGGCTTCACATTACACCAGGCAAAATCTGCATAGAAAGAAGGCTTCTGACTTTTTTCTTTTTTTTTTTTTTTTAATAAAATGTGCTGATTGAGTTTCTACATTTTAACAGCTTCAGATGAGGACTGAAGCTGACATCCTAAAACTGATGTGATGGTCAAACACAAGTTATCAGTCTCGTTAACAGGCTAACTGACAAAAGAAAGGAAAAAGGAAGAACAATTGGTGTTATTATGCAGAACACTGGAAATACTTAAAATTTATGATTTCTGGAATTTCTTCCTAATTATCCCACACTTCCAACAAAGAAAACAAGGGAAAATGGAAGAAAAAGGGAGGGAAGAATATCCTCCAAATCGAATCAGTTGACCAGTTGAGGATCAAGGCAACAACATGCAGGAGTTGAGAAAAAGTTAGGGATTTGGTTTGTTTGATTTGGTTTTGTTTAATTCAGAAAGATATCTTCCATGGGACTGAATAAAGTCTCAGATCAAGTGAAACTTCAAAATATAGATTACTGTTTAATTGGTAGAGAAAAAGCTTGTTCGTTTTCTGTTTGTTATTACTCTATTTTGTCCCATTCTGTTGTGTGTCACCATATTGTGACTTTATATTACCAGTAAAATTAAAAGTAACCTAATATAAAACATTCATTTAGATACTTTTACTCTGTTGCCTCTGTTGTTGTTATGTGATTTTTCAAAACGATTTAAAAAAAATGCATGCTCTTATTTGTTATTCTCCTGCAGTAAGTATTTAGTAATACTGCCAGCTGTACTTTCTACTTCACATGAATTCAGGTCTATTCCAATTTTCCACTTCCCTGCCTTTAATCCCAGTGTTACAAATGGAATCCCATGCTACACTAATATCTCTTACTCACTGGCACAGAAGAGATCAATATTTCAAAATGCCATATGTTTTATAGATCAACTGCCTTGTGCATAAGAATCCAATGACATCTGAACCATTTCACAGTATTTGTAAGTTACACAAGCCAAGGATTGTGAAGCCTGTCTTTGCACACCCTATCAGATCCTAAAATGTCTGTAATCATCTGTGAAAGGTTTTAATATTTCTATGAAACTTGACTAAGTTATTCAAATCCTTGATCTTCTCTCACCATAAACCATTCTCTGTGGCCTATAGGCATGGTAGAGACTTTAATAATGTGAACGTTTTGTCGTTCAGACACACAAAAATGTCAGGACTTTAAGTAAGGTTTCACAGCAGTCCAGCAAAACTTGGCTGAGCATTAGCATTGCACAAGCAGAGGTGAAGTCAGTGGTTGGAAGACACAGAGCTAGCATGTGTTTGATCACTCGGGTTAATTTTACCCACCCTTCAGAGTGATTCACCTGCAGGTACAGATTCAGAACTAGCCTAAGGATGAGCCATTGGGCCCATGCAGACCTTGAAGAAAACCACAGGGCATTCTGCATTTCAAAGTGTGCTTACTATTGCTGTGTGGGTTCTGACTCAATCCCCTGAGCCAGACAACACGTCTAAAGGCGACACCATGGTTTTGCAAAACCATTTTGATTTTGACCAGTCTGTGACAGAATTCAGGCTCAGCTCAATTTCGAAATTGGAGCTCCGGACCAGGTGCTTTGCAAGTCGTATTCTGCTCTTTGGGAAGGTTTCCTGGTTTACTGCCAGGTCATCTCTCAGCTCCCCAGCAGTGCACCTGCTGAATTGCTTTGGGGTTGGCAGCCCTATGACTTCCAAAGGCCAAATCCCACCATGCAGGCTGTCCCAAACCACTGTGTCTGTTCCCTTTCCCAGAGCATCATGGTGTTAGGTGTCTACCCCAACAAGAAGAAAATCATACTTTTAAAAAAAGCCCTCATTTCCACCAAGTGCAATGACCTTAGTACGTCTATGTCTACTCCAAGCATACTGGACACTGAAGATGGTGACAAGTCAGAGATGAAGAGAGAAAAACTTTACTGTTTAAGAGCATTTCTCAACTTTGCCCTTCATTAACATAAAAGTATATCAGTGTGTATTTATTGCCTTTGAAAAGGTCTAGAACAAAACACTATTGAATACGCTTTTCCAATGGAGAGAGATTAGAGAACAATCATATGAATCATTAGACATACTGCTTAACACATCACTGGCATTCAGAGTAATGACGCGAAGCGAAGCGAAGCGAAGCGAAGCGAAGCGAAGCGAAGCGAAGCGAATAGAATAGAATAGAATAGAATAGAATAGAATAGAATAGAATAGAATAGAATAGAATAGAATAGAATAGAATAGAAAGAATAGAATAGAATAGAAGCAAGACAAAAGAACCTTGGTTCCTTCCAAGTAATTTTAAACAAAAGAAATGTTCCAGCAGTAAAACCTGAATTGGGAGTGAAACTTGGGTGGTAGCTTCCACTCTGCAGAAATGTTTATTTCCTCATGTAGCATTGTATCTTCATGGTGCTGTTTACATGAAAATTAGTTTAAATAGCAGCCTGAGGCCCTGGAGAAGTCTCTGAGCTAGTAATCTGGATTTTAATAATGCTGCTGTATTTCTTCACCATATTATTACAAATTTGTATAATGAGTAGTTTTCCTCTGAGGAAATGGCCAAGATAGTAGTACTTGAGGGAAGCTCTTTAAAGGCTATTAAAATGTTGTTATTATAAGTTTTTAATAACAAGTTGGAAGAAGACCTTACCAGTGAGGGTCAGCTGGGAACCATAAATCAGACTTCAGATTTTACATCCATCTATAATGAGGACAGTCATAGTACATCTGGTCACACAGATTTTAGAGTGGTGTGTCTAGGTGAAGTTGTTTGGATTCAGTTCAGCATGCCTTTGTAAGAGACTTTCTTTTGCTGAATGCAGGGATATGTAAAAAAAGGACTTTAATCTGGCAGTAAGAGTCCTTCTCTCTAGAAAGAACGTCTATAAGGAACAGAAAATGGAAGGAAGAGGCAAACCCACTGAAAGTGTTTTACTTAAGTAAACAAATTTGCTACAGAATTTCTCCACAGCGAAGCTAAGTACTTTAAAATATCTCCATCCTTTCTTATTTTTTGCTGAAATTTTTGGTCCTGGTGGATATTTTTATTTATTTATCTTAATGGCTGACTGATATAAGTATTACTGCAAATAGTACATAATAGTAATTCCAAAGCTCTCCCACTGTATGTTGTTTGTGTAGGGAAGGACATTTCATTTCATACATCATTTATTACTCCCTACTATAATTCTAGGAAATCAGAAAGCTTTTAAAATTTAATGAGCAAAAATTTTATGCTTTTGCAACATCTGAAATTGGGATGTACCAAGCAGTTGCATGCAGGAGATTTCCTCTTGACACTGGTTTCATTTGCTTTCCACTACACCAATAAGAATTCATTTACTCTGAAGTTAATTAAACTGAATAGGAAAAAAGAAATTTGTGTGAATCATCTCCAATGTCTTAATCCATTTGTGTATATATTTTTCCTCTAAGATGCTCCCAGCTACTATATTTCATAAACAAAATGCATGTAGAATTCGTAGTTTTCCTACCTCTTTACAGAGCAGTCCTTTAAAGGAACTCTGAAATATCGCTGTATTTTAAAGGACAAATTTTCAGTCCCACTGAAGAACCATGCCCTTTTCTATGTGATGCCTTGCTTTGTAGCATTGCACTCTGAGCACACTAATGCTGGATTATTACATTGGCATTATATACACTTATCCTAAAGTACTTTGTGTCTATATGCAGCAGGGTTTTTTTCATTATTTAGCATGATTGGGCACAGGAATTACTCTTATTTGGACAAGTATTTCTTAAGTTTGAAATGGGCAGGTTCACATCAAAACCCTTCAGTACGCTTCCCTAACTAAACAGGAATCAGAAATGGACTGAGAAAGTAATGTGCCAGTGAAATGCCACTTCCTTAAGCCTGACATTTTTGTTTCAAAACATCACAGAAAGGGCAGACATTTGTGGAACCTGTCTTGGAATTTCTGGATTCAGAAACAGTGAACAAGAAATCACATGGACAGTCATATCCTTGTGTCACATAGCCAGCCAACAGATCTGGAGGCATGCACACGTGGAAGGAGATGATGCCCAGAAATATGTGGCCTCCATTTTTAGGAGGCAATTTTTAGGAAACAAAATAACAGTCACAGGGTGCTGGGTGACTACCGATAGGGACATAGGCTGACAGGTATTTCAGCTCCCTACCTTATCCCTAGCCTGAGAAATGACTCTGGGAAAACCATCCCTCCTTCCCCATGTGTCAAAAAGAGCTAACACTGACCTTTACAAAGCACTTGGAGATCAATCGATGAGTAGTGCTGCAGAAAAGGCTTGTACTCTCATTCACAAGTGAGAACAAATCACTTGGTTTTCAGAGTTTTAAAAGTTCCACTGAGAAAGGAATCAATCATCCTGGATTTAAAACCTAGAATCCAGCTTGTCTTGCAGTCACAGCCATGTGGTGAAGCCCTTCGGTGTGGTGGAATGAATTGCGACGGATCCACTCCCTCATGCAATTCCCATTTTTGAGTTTGAAGCAGTAAGGAGAGGAGGGAGGCAGAGGGGCAAGCTGCTTTCATTCTGCTTTTCTTTTAATGACACACAACATCTGCCACGGTAGCCCTGCTCAGTACCAAGGATTCTTTAGATTTAAAGCACAATCAAAATGCCCTGCCTGACAAAGGGTGGTAAGCAATCCGGTGAGAAGTTCAGTTGCTGTCATTGTCTGTGACTGCAGGACTGTTTCTGACTGTGCCCTTGACTATCATTCTCTTCTCTCTGTAAAAATGCTGGAGAGTTGGCACATACTCCCAAAAGTCCAAAAGTTTCTTGCAGGCATTATTCCCAGCCCTGCTGCAAAGCACCAGGACACCTCTGTGCTCAGCCCATCTGTGCCTTTGAGGATGCAGCCAGCTTTTCACCTCTGCTGCGGAAAAAATTATTTTCTTTTCTTTATTTTCCACTGAGATTTTTAAAATCATGGCCAGGGTTTCATATCACACTTGCTCGAGAAAACTACAGTGTGATTGAGGTAATTAATTAACATTCTTTGACTGGAAATTAACTGTGTATTTTATACTCAGACCTCTGCCTCTTTGCAGCAATAGTACTATATTTGAAATCATATACATTGCTCAGATAAGGTATAGGAAAAGCAGGACAAGGCCACCTGAACAGGAATTATAAAAACACAGGGTTAGTGGAAATGCAAAACTTTCAGCACACACACAGTTCTGACATTTCAAATATTATTTGTTCTAAATCAAAAGTTCCTGTTAAATAAAGATAAAAAAATTGTTCTGCATCTTTTGAAAGATTGATTTCAACTGCGATTTGAGAACATTTAAATTAAAATATGTGTATTTTCTAAGGATACATAATCATTGATTAAAACTTTAGAATATGGGATTTAAAAAACTTTAAAAAGGTGAAAGAAAACATATAGGTGAATCCTTTTTAATTAATAACTATTTAGAGTTAACAAAATTGAAACTAAAAAATTATATAATATTTCCAACGAATGTAAAATTAAACATTTTGACTTTATTCAAACATTACAGAGAAAAATACCATTATTTTGTCAAGCTGACTTGTTTCAATGAGCCAACAAGATTTTCCAGAACAATTTACATCTTCCCAATTAATATAGTGCACTCTTCTGGACTACCTCTTCTTTTTTGTGTTATTCTACAAAACTTGAAATTTGGAAAAAACTTCTTAAATTAGCTGTAAACCAAATTAACTCTCATTCAGATGCAATTAAACTTCACTCATATGCACTGGTCTTTATAGAAGCAACCTCACTTCCTCCATAAATTAGCTTTACAGTCTGCTCCTGGGGACAGCAATGGAGCCCCCCTAAACTTGGTATAGTTAACTTTTGCCACCTCTTCTCTCAGATGTGTTCGGAGCTTGTGCAGCAAGCAGACTGAGAAATCACCAGCTGAAGTAACAGTCCTTTAGAAATCTTCCCAGATGACCGTGGATGCCACACATCCTGCAGCGACTGATTTATCTTTGCTCTCAGAATAATTGCTACCATCTCTGTGTTAGCTAAGGGGAATGAGAAGTGATCAAAAGGAAGAGATTTGCTTTTTTCTGTTTGTTTGGTTTCCTCAGTAAATAGCAAATTCACCAAGCAGATTTACATTGAATAAGAAGGTGTGACCACTTGAGTTCATTTCACTGTTTATAGGACAACAGGAGTGGCTCTCAGGAATATCCAGGTGATTAGTGGTGACATTTTCAAAATTATATATATCAACCTTTCATTCTAAATCATCCAGCTTTGTTTTGATATCTAATTCTGCTTTTAAAAGGTTAACTCTTCTTAAAATGGATGCTTAATATCCCTTCTTGTTTTTCTTTAAATTTTCTACTTAGAATTTGCTCCAAAATTAAAATATATATATATATATATATAGCAGAACAAAGCATTTTATTTTACTTTCTCCAAAATTAAATACATTTTTTTGTTAAAAGGTTAAATGACATCTTTTAGCTCACTTACATTAAACAATGCAGAAAATTCTATCATTTTCACATCTCATTGCATATTGCTGTACTTTGCCCCAGTCCCTTTGCAGTGGAGGTCAGCTAGCCCCAGGGCCACAAGCACTTTGATATTACTGGTGGTTCTGTGGTGCAAGAAAAGAGAATCTGATCCAGCATTAATACTTCCCTTCTGTACAAGATTTGATGCGAGTCACTGCAAATGGCACAGATACACCAGAAGCAATAGAGTACATACACCCTTATGTATTTTGTGAAGGATGTTTGTTTCTTTTCTTCTGAAAGGATAACACTTACAATGCTGTGGTTCGTTTATTCTAATGTCCTTTAGGCAGCATCAGTTCCTTACAGACAATTTAAAATTCTTTCACACTCCAGAAATACCATAGGCAGTAACAAGTTAGATAAGTCATTCTTAAAGTTATTAGTTGATAATGATGATAGCTTCACTTCATCTGAAAAATTATTGCTCATAAAATTACTGTATCATAAGCAGACTGCACCTTTTACTGATTTGTTTATCCTTGCAACACTTTCAGCTTGGATAACACTTTTTTTTATTATTAATATTGCTATTATTTATTTCCCTGCATCAGTTCCATAAGATATCTCATAAAATATACTTGCTAGCATTAAAAGAACTGCTAACTTCCAATACAGCTGAAGTTGGATGTCTCTAGTATTGTTACAGGAAGGGAGAGGAAGCAAAAAGAAACCCTCAAAGCCTAATTTAGATGCATGTGGATATTTCCCATACCTCAAGTGATGAACAAAATTAAAAAAAAACCAAGTCATCATCATACAACAGAACTACTTTAGACTGTATCTCTTGGGGAGGGTATAGAAAAGTCACAGAGAATTTGATATTTTGTAAGTTAAGGGGGAAAAAAAAAAAATCACCATCACATCAAACTGATCTTCAGAAGAACTTTGGGGATTGTATTCCTGGGGAACACCTGTGGTTCTGACACATCATAGATCCCAGTATGTCGTTAGCCCTCAGATACTAGGCACATATTGAACTCTGCTTGAAAATCTGAGCTGAGACTCTTCAATTTGACTTTGGTTCAGAAATTAGCCAGGTGGGGACTTTGTGAAGGTGTCCTTGCTAAGAAATCCTGCTACTTGGTTGGATGTGTTACACTGGACAAAACACTGGTGCTGATGTTGCTGCAGCTTCTGCGCACCAGGGCAGTAACAGCCCATTCCTGAACACATGGACCCAGCAAGGAGGACTGACTGCTCTGCATTGTCAACCCTCCCCTGACCTTTGTTTGTCCCCATAGCAGGAAACAGGCTCCCCTTCCCATCTTCATTTAACTGTCGTGAGAATGTGAAATCCTCATCTCTTGCACATGCAGAACAGTTCCTGGGTCAGGTCACCAACACCTTCCCTCTCTGAAGTGCCGGAGTTTGGACACCTGTGTCCTCTCTTGTTGGGGGAAGGAACAGCAGTGATGTGCACTGACATTTAGTAACTAGAACAAAATATTAGAATTAAGTTATTTTTTAAAGAGCAAGGACCCCATATGTTCATTTTGAGTCCTGTAATTTTATACTTTTCCACCAGCTGAGTGCAAAAATCTTTTTTTTTGTTGTTCAATTACAGGAGTAGAGTAGACCTTTTTCTGAAGAAGAAAAAAAAAAAAAAAAAGGTAAATTCCCAGAGACTGCCATTTTGGTCTGTTCGAGAACCATCTCTCTTCTTCCCAGGGTTCTTCAGGACCCGTGTGTGATAATTTGTGCAACCGAGCCAAGAGGCAATGCCTCCTTTGCACCACCAGCTGCCTTGGCACCTCTCAGGCCAGACTGCTGTTTCTTTGGCAGTTCACTACTGCCCCATTTAGGTTTAGGCATCTTTACAGGACCCTGACACTTAGTAATGTACCCCAACTCACCTGAAACATCACAAGAGATCAAATGAGTGGTCTTAAGATCTTTTATTGATTTTCAAGCTAACTCTTTTTACCCTAGATTTGTGGCAGGCTTAAGCGTGCACATCCACTCAGTTAATGACAGTTACTACATCTGAGCCGTCATCCTATGTACACCTACGTCCATTCAGCCTTAAAGGCTTGGCATCACTCATTTAGCGGCTGTATCTGCACGTGGGAGACTGGGCTGTAATGGTCTGCTTTCCCCTTGCTATAGTTCAGCACAGAAATGTAAGGCATAAACTACATTTTGGGACATGGATCAATACGCATTACTGTATGGCCCATCTCCGTCCCTGATGAGGTAAAAGGCTTAGCATGGTCAGGCAGCTGTAAATTCTCAAACGCTGCATCTGGCAATAACAAGAGCACTGCAGTGAGGAGTAGAGGGCAGGACAGCCACTGTGATTCTCTATCACTTTTCTCACAGATATCACAGAGAAAATATCTTGCTCCTGCTCTGGGGACTCTACTAAATGCCAGCCTAAAACACTGCTTGCAGTGTGCTCAGAAACTGTCATAAGAGCAGCACTGAAACAGAGAGATTCTTGCAAGTTCTGCATTGCCAGTAAGCTGCTTGATTTGCTTTACACTGTTTGTCTTTTCTATTGCTCTCCAGACTTCTTTATCCTAGGTTTTTCAGGTCTGAACATATTTTACTGGCCAGAAGCTAGTACAGTCTTGCTGGGATTCTTTTGGTGCAAGCGATGTTCAAGTAAATACCATCACATAATAATAAATAGTTTCAATTAAATAAAAGCGAGAACTCTGTGGCTGTGCAGAAGTGGATTTTTCAGATGTTTCCAAGGACAGGATGCTATTAAAATCCTCTTGTTCCTGTTTCTAAAGCAGCTCTGCTTTGCAAACAAACGAGGAACCTTTCAAGTTTTCAAATGCACAGAAGTTAAAATATCTGTCACAACTGTCATCTTTAATCTGTAACATTAATTTGATTGCATGGAAATATGTCTTTCTAGTGGTGATGAAACTATTTACTGGGGACTGCACTAACCCAGGGAGAAAGCTAGCTAGATATTCCACAGATAGCAGTGGCTAGCAGAAGTGAGTATAAGTAGATTATGAAAAGAAATCTAAAATGGCTGAGTCCTCAGCGACTCAATTCAGATCTCATGGTTTAAAGGAAAATTGCAGTGTTTCAATGTCTGGCAATCAACGAGATTATATGGTAAGAGTCATTTCACATAAACTGTGAAATATGTTTGGAAATAGTCTCCTTCCCTTCCACCTGACGTTTGTGCTGCATATTCAACATACTTGACAGATTTAGCTAATTTATTACCAGACAGAAATTCTGTTACAAAGGGGGAAACTGATGCAAATAGGGGCGATGTGATTTGCTGAAGAGCATGAAGGAAACCATAAGGGAACACAAGGCAGTTTCTGGGGACTCAGACCCCCTCCAATTCCTGTCTGCCTTCATACCTCTGGTTTGAATGCTGACAATAAGCCAGCAATGCAAATTCAGCAGCTTTACAGGTTGGGAGGAAGGCCTTGACTTCCTTTTTCTCTGCCGTTCTCCACACTCTTATCGCAGTACCACTTGCAAAATAAGATTTGCTCTTTCTTCTTCTGAAGCTTCTTTCTCTTATTCTTTCAAGATCTGGTCCAATCCTCCTCATTATGATCCCTGCTTCTTGCTCCCAGTCCTCAAAGCAAATTACCTCTCTCAAGGCTACTTAACCTATTTAAAATGACAAGGAACTTTCAACACTAAAACGCAACCGAAGCTTTCTGTGCAGCCAGTGTTGTGAAAGCCAGGACTACAAATCTGTTACACCAAGCTACTCTGAGAATTCAAAGGGGGAAAAAAATGCATGAAAGCAGCAGCACAGACTAGAACTGTAGGGGAAAATCAATTTAAATATAGACCCCAAAGAGGTTGGATAACACCGACCTCATCAGCTCAGTGCCACTTATGCAACAGCTGCACTCAAATCTCAAAAAGTCATTCTTCTAGAGCTCTAACACAAAAGGTAACTCCACCAAATATTCCTCTGAACACGGCAATAACAGTCAGCTCGTTCAAGCACAGGCCTTCCACACTGTCATATAAACCCTTTATGCTGAATTGCTGCAACTACCTCACTGCCTCAACACTGCAAAAATACAGTCCCTCCGTACTCACGTCTGATTTCACAAAGCCACTTCAAACCCCCAGTAAAATTGAAGGTTTCATCATGAACACTACTGGGCATGGGAAGGGAAAGGTCTAGTAATACAGTAACTAGTGAGTGAGTTTGGTGGCAACTTTGAGGGGTTTTAATTCAAACTCTTAATGCTTTTATTTGAGAACATGAAAACCTTGATGCTGAGAATTATCAAAGCTAATAGATGTCATTATGTCCTTTCTAGAGAACATAATAATTATTGATGCTTGTAGGCTAAGTAACCAAGTACAGAACTGCAGCTAATACAAACAGGCCAACTTGATGCCTTCCCTCTGAAAAAAACAAGCTAAATATATCTGGATGCACTTATAAGGTATTTTACATTTCATGTGATCCCAGACATATCACATTCAATATCCCTGCATCTAAAACCCATGTTTATTGTGCATTTTGTCTCCTGTTTATGGATCTCCTACCTGCCCTGAAAAATTCACAGACCTCTTCTATGCTCACAGCTCACTCTGTCTCACCCTGGCATTTCCAGAGAATTGCATATCCCAAAAGCTACAACACTGAGCCTAAAGTCCTCTGCCCGTGCTGGGCGGCTATGCCTATGTGGTGCTGGGTTGGAGGGACTAACCCTCAGGCAGGATGCACAGCACCGGGCTCACAGCCCAGGCAGACTGCAGTGAAGGCTTGGACCTGCACCCCACTGCTCACAAATGCTCTGGGTCACTTGTTCATTCCTACACACAGTGACCAAGGCCTTGACTGAAGCTGTGGGAAAATGTCAGTCAGGCGCTGCATAATGGTCAAGATGTGAAGGTTAGGCACTGAAAGTACCTCCAGGTGTTGGGACTGAAGCAGCAGGGGTAGATCTTTCCCACTTTGATACACACAGTATCTGAATGGACTCACCTGTGGTACCTGCGTGACTCAGCATGAGCTGTTGCAGGAGTCTGGTTGTTATTACACCACCTGTCTCCTGAACCACCCCAGTGTGTCAAGTGGAGATACTATTACAGGCTTACATCAGCCTGGACAACATCTCAACTCTGGTTATTAAAAAACACATGAAAACTCAACCCTGAAATCAAAATAACATGAAAATAAAAATCACTCATTGCCAGCTATACAGTTGAACCTTGGCTCCCTAACTCTGCAGTGTTTCTTACCTTCCCATTGCTTCTTATTTCTTCCCCATCCCTGTTAAACCATGATTTTTCTACTAATTCATCTTCCTTCCCTAGCATCTTGAATATGTCTCATCACCTCTTTGAGTCATTTTGTTTTCATGCTTTATATTTCTTACTCAGAGCACTACATAATTTACTACTGCTTGAGACCACCATTTACTGCTCCTCACTTCTCTTTCTTCTTCACTGGGGCCTCTTGTTTGGAAAAATAGCTTTTCCTCTTGTCCCCCAACTACTGTTCTTTCATCCAGTAAGTATATTATTCCTATTATATGCAATAATAATAAACAATATTAATGTGTACAGACATCAGAACCTTCAGCTCCCAAACATAACTGAGAGGCATTACAGACTGAATAAGAAGCTGAGAAGATACTCAGACAAAAGAAAGGATCCACTGCAGGTGAACAGAGCAAGATAGTGCTTAAACAAAGTGGCTTTATGTCCTTGCAAACAACAGGCTCCAGCTTTACCAGTTTGTAACTGTGATATATATTAAAACAGTAAACTCTAAATTCAGGAAAACATTTACTCAGTTTCAGTGTTAATCAATAGGATAATTTTAATTCTAAATTTCCAAAAGACCTGTGATATTTTTGCCTCTAGGTCACTGATATTTTGCTACATCGTTGCTGTTTCCTTCTCCAACTTCTTCCGTCATAGTACATGACATCTAGAACAGGTCAGTGAAACATGTGAAGCTGGTTTTGAGCCATGTTGTCATGTTTGAACTCCCAGCCTTGTATTAATTTCACTCTTCATGATTAAGTAAATACCTCTTTATGAGAGAAAAATTAACTAAAGCAAAGATATAATTGTTTTTCTTCATGCAGTTATTCAGTTAAAATACTCAGTTTCTGCTGATTTAAACTTGAAAGGAAATACATTCCAGGCAGAGTTCTGACTGAGCTGAAAATATTATAAATTAGGCTGTTATAATGGGTCTAATTGTGTGGTTTAATTATTAGATTATACAGGAGAATACAAAATGGGCATTTGTTAGATGAAGACGATGTCATCTGTCTGCCCAAGGTCTTTGGGTAAAACTGTAGGCTGTAAAAATACTTTTGTTTTTCTGGTATATATAATTTTTCAAAGCTGGACAACTACTAAACTCACTAATTATATACATTAATAATCATAACTATCCAAACATTACTTGTATATATGCATAATAAAACTCTCAAACAAGCCATCAGGTTACAAATAAGGACAGCAGACATCCCACTTATAAGGCATAAGATCCAAATATCCAGTGTATAATTTTACCCTTTGCTGTAGCTGTCATTCCTTCCCCAGGTTAACAGAGGATCTGCTGCGGGACTGTATGTGGTGCCATGGTACTAGCAAGCATTCCTGAATAAAAGCTTCCTCTGGAGCAGACACACTGGCTGTGCTGGCACTTCTCCTCCTACTGGTACCCATCTGATCAAACCAGCTCACCAGTATGTTCAGAAACTAATGAAGGGTCACAAATATCCTATAAATCTGTGAAATGATAACTCTGAGGATATTCTGGAGTGATGCAAATTGATATCCCTTTATTTTACAAGCAATTTAAAAAATTTTTGTATAACTCAGTTGCTCAGTGAATAAACAACTCTTCTACCTTTAAGATTCACTTTTTCCTTAACAGCATCCTGTTGCCTTTAGATTTTTAGCCATTGTTTTGCTGTCCTAGAGGATACGTTTTTATCCTCATTCTTCTTCTAGGGTTTAGCAATTTAAAACCTACAAGGATTTGGGGGTAGCCTGACTGTAGCCATTTTATATCCTGTTACCTCTCTCCAATTTTAACCATTCTGAACTCCAGCTGTAGAGTTTTCTTTTCTATCCTTTGTAGGACTGCTCTATTTTCATAGACCTGATATTGTGAGATGCTGAGATGCTCAAAAAAAATTCAAAATATTGCTTTTAACAATACCCTTCTTTGTAATGAATAAAGGTCTAAACTGACTTGATATATGTAATACTTTGTCCACTTATGAAATATGAATTTGTGCATACATCAATATTAATATTTTTATTCTTGAAAAGAAATCAGCTGTCTGCTATCTCTGAGTGGAGTTTCATTCAAGCAGAACAAATAAGGTCAAAGACAATCTCTTCTTAATTAAAGGGAGCACGTAATATTGATTTAATAAAATTTTTACATTACTTAATGACAGCTAGATATTATGTTCACAGTAGAAAGACTGACGTTTTATTGTAATCAATATGCATTTTATTAAAATCAATGTGTTCCATGAACTATTCTACAGAGCCTTAATAACATCTAATCTGCCACACTGCAGAAATGAAGAGTTTGTCATCTGAAGGTAAGATTGTTTGACAATTGAAGAATTGCTATGTGTATAATTGACAAGTTTCGATTTTTCTTAGAGGCCAAAGAGTGTGATTTGTATAATTAGAAGTGTAAGTGTTTAACCCCAGGTAATTTCAGGTAGTCAAGGGGACTGAAGACCTGGAGAGAACCAAAGTAGTATGGCCAGTATTTTCCCACCTGCTTTAAATTTGGACCTGCTCAAACCTATTCATAGCAGGAGAGAGGTTTCAATCCAGGACAGCCCTCAGTTCCCATGTAAGCGCACTCCAACATACTTCTCAAAACACATCCCTGACAAAGAGCTGCCCCTCTGGCTGAGACCTTCTTGGTGTCAATGTGGCTCCAAAACCTGAAGGGTGTCCCAGTTCTACTAAAGCTCTCTAAAGGCCAAGGCTTCAGTATGCAAAGTAGGAACATAGACACGCTTGCACTCCTGCCAGCATTATGCTGTAAAATAAATCAATAGCTTCATGGTCTGCTCTCTCCCCAGTGCCAGAACACGTAGAGATACTTCACCACCTACTACAGCTGCTAATAGACTTTACATTAGCTCAAGGGAAGGAGAAACATGCTTTGGACCTGAAGGGTCAGTTTTGTGTTTTTAACAATACAAGGAGATAAGGTCATCACACCTGCAACTGTTACAGGACTTGCCTCTCACTGATCACAGTCTAGAACACACATCAATGCTTTCCCTAGCAGTCCCCGGATTACCCCCAGTGTTCTGGTAAAAGGGGATGTGATTCTCCTTTACTTCTTTATTGCTTTCTTTAACCTGTCTCATAATTATTTTAAAGAACATTTCTTATCCTAAAAGCTAATGGGCAAATGACTCAACTATGCTTCTGTGATTAATTTTATTTATTTCTATTTGTGCAGCTATATTTGGAGAATAAAAGGAGTGAAATCTGGAAGTCTTGTTAACCAGTTGTGCTGGTTTTGTCTGGGGTAGAGTTAATTTTCTTTATAGTAGCTGGTACTGGGCTATGTTTTGGATTTGTACTGGAAACAGTTTTGACAGTAAGGGATTCTTTTTTAGCTGCTGAGCAGTGCTTACACAGAGTCAAGGCCTTTTCTGCTTCTCACACCATCCTGCCAGCGAGGAGGCTGGGGTGCACAAGAAGTTGGGAGGGGACACAGCCGGGACATCTGACCCTAACTGACCACAGGGATATTCCATACCATATGACATTATACTCAGCATATAAATCTGGAGGGAGACCAAGAAAGATCTGGAACATTTGGAGTGATGATGTTTATCTTCCTAAGTAACCGCTACCAGTGATGGAGCCCTGTTTTCTTAGAGATGGCTGAACACCTGCCTGCTGATGGGAAGTGGTGAATGAATTCCTTGTTTTGCTTTGCTGGCATGTACAGCTTTTGCTTTACTTATTAAACTGTCTTTATCTCAACCCACGAGTTTTCTCACTTTTACTCTGTCAATTCTCTCCCTCATCCCACCAGGGGGGCAGTGAATGAGCAGATGTGTGGGGTTTAGTTGTCAGCTAAACGATATCATCAGTACTTTAACTGTCTCTTTTCAACCTTCTCATTCAGTTTTCTTCCTCATCCTGTGCACAGTATTGACAGTGTTGCAGCTTTGAGAGATCTTTTAAGATATTATTTTACATCATGCACATTGCACATGCAGTAGCACGAAGCTCTCTTACCTGGTCATACAGAGTGAGGCAAAGATTTCTACCATTATTTCTATTGTGTTTCACCACAGTAGTGGCAGAATTGGTAACATGAGACAGTGGCCATCATCCACTCTTCCTTGCCTACTATATCTTCAGGGAAGCTATTAAAGAGAAAAAGAGAAGGATTTGAAATGTTGAGGTGGAAAACTCCAGTTCACCTAGTTTGGGCATAGCTGTGGACAAGGTTTGAGTGAATACAAACCAATTTCAGTTTATATTGTCCAGAATGACAAAACACGATGTGTGAATCCCTGGCAAATGCTTTCATTATCTTCCTTTCAAGTGTTTGGTTTTTTTTAATCATTTGGGTGAGCACAAAGGGGAGGGTGGATGAAAACCTGCTGCCACCTGGAGAGTTCTGCAGAAAAAAACCTTTCTTACAGCTCTACCTGAATCTATGGACACGATTCTACTTGCTTTACAGGCTGTGCTCCCATTTTTAACAGTTAAATTCATCAGCTCATGATTCACTTGAAGGTTTACTTCTAATTACCTGACACAGTAATAAGCACTGTTTGTGTCTGCCATGATCACAAAACCTGGTGAGAATTGATTTGAGTCTTCCTACCTCCACCAAGGAGAATTTAATAGTACAGAGTTTTATAAACAGGGCTGTACAAAATGCTGGGGTAAAATTATCAGTGCAAATCAAGGAACAGCAGAAAAGTGTTTATAGCTACAATTGTGTCCTAGTTTACCTTTAAAAAAAAAAAAAAGGTTGTTATGGGTGTGAAGCCTGCCCATCCATATGCATTTTATGCCTCATTTATCCATAACCTTTCACAATTTGACAAGGACCTGGGACCTAAGATTACCTCCATTTAAAATTTCCACTTAAAAGCACTGTAGAGTTTGGTTCCTTTGTGTTTACAACATCCCCCTGTACATATATCTTGTGAAGAACATTTTTACTCTTTAGAATAAGAACTTTCTGATTCTAGCCTAGCTTTTAACTGAAATCCTATTATACATATCATGTTTTCGAAACAAGTATTCTTCACTCACTATAAAGCAAAGTGAAGGAAAACAAATTTAGGCATAACAAAAACAGAACACTGAAAAAAAATTATAATCAGTACAAATTTGCTTTCCAGAAGGAATCTCAGAAGATGTAGCCCAGAAGACTATTATACAAGAGTTAGAAAATGAGTAACATGGGAAAGCCTTTAACCTAATTATGGTTTTCTTATTATTTTATTGGCACTATCAAATTTTCATAGCTGAGCCAGCACAACTGCTGTAGCCTTGCCTGCTGCCATTACTCAATGTTATCTTTTATTTATACCAAATTATAAATGTGTGTGTGGCACTCTGCAAACAAACAAGAGATGCAGCCTGTGCTTCGTGGCTAAATTTTCTCAGTGCTATACTTTATACATAGCTTGGATGGCACTTCCATCAAGGTCCTCCCACTGCTGAGGTCCCCTCAGACCCACAGAACCACTTGTAAATTTGTGCCTGTGAGAAACAATAAATTGTTCACCTTCAATTGCTGAATCTTATCCCCTAGCTATCTAATCATTGAGGACCTGCTCAGCATTTCAGCAGTTAAGCTTTGCAAGCATACAAGGCAGGTCTTTTGTGCTTTCCCTACTGAGAGTGAAATGCATAAATTTGGCTTCCTGTTTCATGTGTTCCTGGAACAAGATCTATCTTCCTCTGGTTTGCAAGGCAGCAACAAGCCACGACACCACACAGCAGCTTGGCAGTGAGTTGTCAGCTGCCCCGTTCAGTCGCAGAGCAGGACTCAACAGGCACTACTCAGTCACTGGAGTTATGCCTCCAGAAACACCTGTTGGGTGAGAAAACCACACACAGACAATAAAATACTCTAGCAAGCTTATCCCTTTGGCCCCAGGGTGCATATTACAATTGTGTGATTCAGATCTTGCATCTTATTGGGGAAGAGACCTTCAAGTGCTACTAAACATCTGCATTAGTGCATGCCTAGAGCCATCTGCATCCTTGCAAGATTAAGCACTTGCCACCAAGCCCAATGCAAACACATCACTTTGTCTCACCTACAAGGCCCTAATAGATGCTTCCAGCTACCTTCAGCAAGATCAGGCCCTACACAAACTTTAACAAAAACAAAAACAAAAAACCCACAACCAACCAAACAAAAAAGGAAGTAAGGAAGTTGTTTCCTCTTTTATACAAACATAAGCCAGTGTTCCACAGTCTGTGGGACAGTACTGACCTATTCTTACTAGATAGTTAGCAGAGGGTATGCCTGGAAAGGTGCATTACTATCTGTATCCCAAGTGCCCTAACTGTAGTTATGCCCAGTCAATCTCTTACTCCAGGTCAGTGAATAGAGAACTACTCCACACAAACTGAAACAGCTTTAACAGAAATGAGTAAAAGGACCTCTATGAGCCCTGTGATTCAAGGAACATATTCTAGAAGTCATATCATCGGTATCTGAACTCAGCTGGAGCTTGTGCAGCCAGCATCAACTAGGATTTCAGACTAAACTAAAGCAGGGTATGATAAGGGATGGTAAGAGGCATTATCTGTGATGGGATATGATTTACTGAACTCAGCATTTATGGTTGGTTTGCTTAGCAACACGCCCCTGGAGGTCTCCATATATTATTTTTTATAAAAATACTGGTTTTATTGCACACCCAGAAACCCAGGATTTATGGTAAAGCATGTCAAATGATAGAAATAAAAAATAAAGCACATTCTTTAATGTTGGGTTTTGGGCACAAAAGGGCTAAACTCAGTATAACGTGAACATAACACTTTGAAAATGACCGGCAAAAAATGTTTATGAAAAAAATTTATATCTCACCATAAGTTAAAATATACTTCTCAATTTTATAAGTAATTAATACACATAATTTACTATTCAATATTTCCTGGTCCTTTCAAAGAGTTCCAGAAGGAATTCTATCCATAGAATAATATTTAATTCTATGGGTAGAATCGAACTTATTTAACTGTACAAAATGTAGGTGTCTCACCTACACTGGCCATTTTGTCTTCCTCTATAGTCATTGGAGGGAAGGAAGGGCCACCCCATGCTTGGATGAGAGACTTTTCTCATCTTAGGGTTGAGTTGATTTCTGGAGATGGAGTCTTTGTGTTGATGATAGAGGCAAACTGAACTGTCTTAAAGAGGATTTTTAATTTCACATAGTTAGATCACACGTAACATGATTTTTGGAGTCTGATTCTCTGCCTAACAAATGACACTTAAATGAAAAAAGTCATAAAACTCAGGCACATACTTGTTAAAAATTGAAAAAATATAACAAGTATAAAGCAATGGAATAAATATGCATTAATCAGCCATTAACTAATCAAAATCTTTAAAACATTTGTTATTCATAACATGTAGTCCAGCCTTTTCAACAGAGAGGGAACTTTTGTTCTCTCTTATTTTTATGACTTTACTGAACTGTAGATTAAAATGCAACATCTTAGATACTTAGACATAGTTGATATTACCTTACAGCACAATTTGCAAGATGGTGAGAACTGTAAGAGCTCCTGGGAGATAAGTGACCTCAGCCAATTTTAACTGATTATGAGGGCATTCACTGCTAATCCTCTGGTTCAATGATTTACATTCATTTCTATGGGAGACAGGCATCTAAGCAGTATTCTGCAGGTTTAAATCTATCTGGTTTTGTGATCTTGAACAAAGAAGCCATTATTGCTTTAGGATCCAGGCCCTGACTAAGAAAAGGATTTAAGTAAATCCTTACATTTGTGTTTGTTATGATCAGAGACATTGATTTTTTCCTAAAGAAAGGATATTTTTTGAATGAGTGCCCCAAAACTCAGACCTACTGTTTTTCACCCCAGCTGTTCATTTAGAAAAAAAAAAAAAACAAACAAAAAAACCAACTAAAGTTTATCCTAAAAATTAGCATTTCTAGTATGGTATATAACATATTTGTGAGAATGCATTCTTATTTTTTGAAAATTAATAGAAAATATACCCTACTACTAGATCCACTCAAGAAATATATTGACTTTCAGCATATCCTCTTGAGTAATCTTAATTTCAAATTATATTGATATCTCCTCACAACTTCCCCTCTTGCACACATACAACCTGGCAAGCCCAGATGAAAGCCCAAAGTGGGTTTTTTGACTGGGAAAATGTCTCACCAAAAAAATATTTTTTTTTTTTGTTTTGACATGAATGTTGAATAAAAAACTTTCTGATAATACAAAGCAATGAGTTGCAAACTTGCCAAAATCCAATTATTAATCTGATATTCATATATTTATTTCATTCCTTGTAAGAATTCTACAAAATTAGTTCTGAATAATTGCACTTTTTAGGAGGCTTCCATGCTAGACCTCATTTAAAAGATCATTCTTTAATACAGTACTGTTGCAACGCCTTCAGGTACAAGCATGTTTATCACACATTCAATAACTGTCTGCACGAGTGAAAAGAAAAAACATTGAGTTATAGTCAATAAATGCAATTCTAGCAAAGGAATCCTATTTTCAATAGTCAGGTGTTCTATGTAATCTGTTTAATTTAATAAAACAAGTAATGATGGGAATTATAACACAGAAATTGGGTACATTGACATTAAACCCTGTTTATTATAATTAGAAATAAACTTTCATACAAAGCTAACAGTACACTGTTATTCCACAAACACTTTAGTCTCATAGAAACCAACAGTATTGCTCAGAAGGGTTATAATGTTTTTGCTCCTCAATCTGACACCTGTTTCCCCCCCCACATGTCTGTTTTCTCTTTCACCATATGGGTAACTATGGTTCAAAAAATACCATGGCAACAAACATATAAAATGGTTTTCAAATTCATCATTTTCCCACTCTGATCCCCTGTGTGTCCATATAACTGCTATCATCAGTGAAAGGGAAAAAGGTAAGACAGGACCATCCTTTTGTCAGCATTACTAAGATATGATATACTAGAAGGACTGTGAAAATATGGCAGACGTATCAATGCAGAAGAGAAAGTTTCCATGATAAAATCTCATGCTTAAAAAGTACTGTACTTCCCAAATGCTCTTATTTATTAGTGTATGGCAACTGAGTATTTCACTAACTTTGTATTTTTAAAGTATTTGAAACCTGACATGTAAGGAAAGCTTTACCGTCTAAATATTTATCACTTGTTGACATAGTGTGAAACAGATTATGACCGTAATTTCTAAATACATGGGGAACAGAAACAGAAAGGAAGCATTTGCTCATTAAGACCCAACCTCAACTCTACCAGATATTTTGTCATATTAATTCCTCACATTTTCCATAGTTCTGGTTTGTAAATGAGCTAAACATCTACACTGATTTTTTCCCTCAGCTCTACTGATAGATGAAGGACTGTGAATATGATGCTTGGTGAGAAGACAAACACTTGCCTTTTCCTCCTTCCTGAGCCTGGGATGAGATAAATGTCATGGGCTAATGTGGGATAACAAATAGTGTATGCACATCATTACTCCCACCAAGCTACAGAAAAAATGGTGCTGCATTAACAATGAGGCTCCTGACAGCTGTGTCACAGTGGAAACTGCTGCACAGAAAAGTATCATTGTTCTCTTGTATCTTCTGTGTTGGTTTTGACTGGAATTTCTTCTTAAGATCTAAGAGAAAGGGTTTTTTTTTTTTCCATCCAGAGTTTATTGAAATCTAGGAATCTGAAAGACTGGAGTTTTAAGGGGAGGACTAGAACAAATATAAGGGAGAGCACTAGAATAAAAGACCAAGCTTTCTACTCCTTAAAATGTATGAGCCATTCACCTGCCACTGTAGGGGCTTTTGAGATGCAAACAGAAATTTCTGATTTTTTTCCTGCAGCAGACAACGGTCCACCTGCATAATACATGCTACAACCTGGGGTGTGCAGTAAATAAGTAATAAAAAAATGTTGTATTGCTTTCTGCTCTATAACTGCTTGCAATATAATTCATCCCTCAAGCAAAATGAAACAATCACCTACAAAAGCTACTCAGCTGCTATGAATAATTGAAACGACCACCAAATCTGTAGTTCAGACCCATCCTAACATTTTCATAGAGAAAAAAAATTAAAGTCTTAAGTGGTTGCATTGTCTAAAATCAATGAAATTTGCTGTTCTGTTTCTATACATAGGTAATTCAGACACTTATTCCCAGCTAGCTTGTATTATAGGAGGTACATTTTTTTAACCAGGTGTTACTCCACAGGCTTTAATATTAATGTAAAGACAGTCTGTAAAAGGCTGAGAGCTGGAGAAAGAAAACCAGTAAAACCAGGTCAAAGAGATAACAGCCCTTTCTCTCTGGGTTGATACAGCAGATGTGACTTGATGAACTCATCCCTGATGAACAGGACTTCTTATCAAAGCATTACTCCTCTGAGAAATCCAAGCAGACTCCTTCAAAAAGCAGTTCTGGCATACTTCAAAAAGAATCACTGCTGAGAAATGTTCCCAATAAATGGACATTCATCATATACTAGAAAAAGTAATTAACATGGCTGTTATGTTATATTTGTCTTGATTCGAAGGGAAACCCACTCCATGTTGTAAACTCTGTCGTATTTTATAGTGCTTATTTACTTACATTGTCTGTTCCACTATTAGCTAGGTTTTATGTTCATTATAACAAGCACATTATATTAATCATAGCTAATAAAATCTCTCTCCTCCCCTCTATCATATGGCCAATTTTTGCTATGGTAGAGCAAAGGGTAAAAATGTGAGGGAGGTAAAATCCGTATCCTAGTTCTTTAGGAATGGATACCATATAAATGTATGGCTGGCCAGCTACATAGTCTTCCCCTGACTTAAAGTGGGATGTCCAATCTGGTTACTGTGAGGTGCGGAGTCTCTGCTGAGGCAGGGGCTGGCCAGGTAACAGGGATAGCTAGCTGTAGAAAGCGTGTCAACCAGCAGACCAGTTGTGACCAGCACTGACAGTTTGTAACACAAATGAAACCCCCAGAGCAGGGTCCTGGGGAGCTCTGTTACTACCAATTGTTTCAGGACCTTCTGGTTTCCTTTGTTTCTCTGAGGTATGTGATCTATTTCCAATGAATATACATATGTGACTTGCAGAGTCAATCTGGTTGGTCATCCCCAGTCTACTATGCTTAGCAGCTACTTTACTGCACTTGTTTTGGGTGGATGCAGAATGTAGTTGAGGATCTGCGGCTGGCACATTTACAACATCCAGGAGCTGTTTTCTGCAGAAAGAGTTATTTTCTAACTATTTGAGACTAGCTTCTTATCCCTTCTGCTGTTTGAGCAGTGAAGAAGGCTGTATGCCAATAAGCAATGCAGCCATATGGTTTGCTTTGCCCTAGAAATGTCAGCCAGAAAGACTTTGAAGATACTCATGCCTACTGTCTAAACATTCATCATGGCTGTGGTGATAGGGGAGGACAAATGTCATTGTCTGGATGCTTGTACAAGGCACGGCCAAGCTGGCCGTTAGGGACTGCAGTAACCTTTACTGTCTGACCCGGACAGGAAGTATTCTCCTGACACACCTGTACAACATTGCATTCCTTCCTTTGGCTGATACACAGGGAAAAAAATCAGAAAAAAAAGTCCTAGTCGAGAAATAATAGGGCTTTCCTTACAGGTCAGAGAGAATCCGGAGTTTTGAGAACCCATCTGTGATAAAATGAAATGCAGAACTTAGTTTATGAGCTCTCTGGGGAAAAGTGGATCTCATCACTGCACAAGCATCTAGTGCAATGGGGCCATGTTCAGCATCATATGACTAGCATAAAATTTCTTTCTTCTGTTCTGTCCCAGGATCAACTCATCCTCAGACTGTGAAGAAGCACAGTTGTTTGCATTCATATTAGTTAAGTTTTATATTGTAATGGAGATAAAAAAGTGTCCAAGCTCATTCAAAGGTCCTGATTCCTGATTTCTTTGTGATTCCACTGATTCTAACCAACGTTTTCACAGTAGTCAGGATGCACCAAGGCAGGATTCATTCAAGGAAGGGGCCTGGGTGCATATCTGTAGTTACTTCAATAGTTAGGTACACTTTTTGCATACCAAAGATACCCTGAAATAGGAAAGCTTTCATTGCCAGAAGTTAAAGTGCCTTTAATATTTATTATACAGTTAATATGCCTCTTCAGAAAATCCTTTGAGGGAAATAACAAAGATCAATAGAGGCCTGATGAATCCTAAATGGAGAAACTAAAAGAAGTATTTATTTTTCTGTCTATGTATCTTCTAGGGATGACAGCAAATCTACAGGCATATTATACAATGGCCCAGGGTATTTTGTGGAATTAACGGAAGGGAAAGACATTTTCAAACACAAGAGCAAAGATTGTGCACTACCACAGTGTTAATTACCACGCAAAACATCAAACCACATACCTGTCCTTCAAGAAACAATGTGCTCACAGAAATAGTGAATAAAATACTAGATTATTTATCAAAATGCTGTGCATAAAATTCACCCAGAGCGTGACAACTCTAAGAAAATACGATCTACTATAGAAAAAGAATTACCTATATCTTTTTGACTGTGTCAATACTAAGCTGAGTTTATTTCTTGACAACATATTTAATAACAAAAAAGAACAAGAAAAAAAGACAACCCCCTGGGAAAATGTTCAAATTGTTAATAAAAAATTTAGATGCATTGTATAATTACAACCCCTCAAGGAGTCAAAAATTCTATGCTTCTTTATTTACATGCAGAAAGATGCCCAGTGTTTGACACTCATTTGTCATAAATGCCACTGAAATTACAGTTGATGCAAAATTTCAATGATATCAATACCATGTAGTAAACAGGGAGTAAGGACATATATAGGGAGTAATATAAGGTAGTATTTGGCTGAGAACCATAGTCATTAGTGTCCCAAATGAGCCCTATACTAATGATGCATACAGCTCACTGATAAGTACGCCTTAGTACCCCTGTATGATGAAATTTGTCACCTGCACTATGCAAGCACCACTTAGCATTTAGAAGTAGAACTCACATAGAGATTATGCCTGCACAAGACTCTTTTGTACAGTATTATTAGGTTACCCTTTACAATACCACACTGAATGTGCAAGGCAAATAGAATACATCACCCATTTTACTTCAGGACTTCTCTCATGGATTGCTCTTCCATGAGATGAAGTTCTTCAAACATGGGCATTTGCTTTTTCCACTGGTACAAATTTACCCCAATATATTGATATTGCAGTCAAACTCTTCCAGCTTACCCCGACTTACATAATTTCCAGAAATCAACTCTCTAGACATTTTAAGTGTAAACCCTATCTAAGCTTCAGCAGGATCAGATATAGTTTGGTATCTTCAGCTGGCAGCCTGGATCAGAATGTCTGTGTGACACCGGGCGGCCTGTCCCTTCTCTATGCTTGACTGGAAACAGAAGGGTCTGCAACTTGGTAGAAAATCTTTTTTACTGAGTTTAATATTGATTAGAGTGGTTCCACTAGGCATCCATCTGGATCCTGAATGCTTCCCAACACCACCCACTTCTATCTTACAATCTGAAGTTAAATGTTAAATTAAAGAAGCTGAAGCCTGGTGGGAAAAAATACCATCTCATTCCTTGAGGCTATTCAGCACACTTTATATAGTCCCTATATTTGAATAAATACAATATGAACAAAATTTCTCATCCATATTTTATGACTTTGCTGTCTAACAGACTAAGAAAAGTTTATTTGGAAAAAGATCACCCATCTAAAAGTTTCAGGGAACTTTCTCCTGAACCCTATCATAACTGGGGTAACATCAGTATTTCAGTGTTGAGCAGAAGTGCTGGCCATTTTTTTAATGTGCCCATCTCTGAAGAGATGGATGCTAAAATATTTCTGATAATTTAAATGTTTCGTGATGAATATATCTTGATAGAATAGTCTATTAACTGAAGGCAGTATCACAAAAAAACCCTGTTAAATTGGCCAGCCACCAAAATGACAAGAAATGCATATTCTTTTATTGTTAGCTACGTAATTGTTTAAAAGAGCAACAAGTTGTTAAAATATTTTTTTAAATTCTCTGCAGATACAAAATGAAACTAAAATGATTTGTTTATAGAGGATGTTTGGCACGAAAGTGAGAGCTAGTCTTATAAAACTGACTTTAAATGGCCTTTTGAAAACCTATCCTTCAGTCACTGATTTACATTTTCAATTTTTGCCATTTTGCAAAAGCTTCATGTGCTTCATGTGCTTTACCACCTACCTTCCATATTCTATCTTTTATTCAAAGCACCCTGTTTAGATTAGGAAGAATCAACAGATGATTATCTGCCTATTAAATCAAATCACTTGGCACCAAGAAATTCTAGCTTCTTGGCAGAAGGTTATTTATACAGAAGAAAGTTGGCAATAAAGAATAGCCAACTATTACAGTTTTAGCATCTGAAATATCTGTAATAACTCTTGATATGAAATATTAAAAGAATGGAAGTTGGGTTTATTTATGAAAGTACCCCCTTGCTGAGAAAATAGTCTTGAAAATTATTGTTTAAAACAGTGCATTAATTAAGTTCTACCTAAAAATCCCATATTCTAGATTTCATGATTTATTTATTTTGGTTCTAAGATTTATTGTAGCAATTCAATACAGTTGGAAGCCTTTCCTTCTCGTTTCATCCCCACAGTGTTTTTATTGTATTCTTCTTTCAGTACGTAAGCCTGTAAAGTAATCCCTGTTGATTTAAAGACAATGGTAGACCTATGGTTGTTTGTATAAAAAAAATTGCTTCTTTAAGAAAAACAAAATGACAAATGGTTTTGTTTGGAGTATTTGTTTTATGAATATAAAAAGTTCTAATGTAAAAGTAAAGTTAATAGAGTTCTGCTAGGTTTCAAAAGATTTCAGAAACTCACAGACACAGGAACAAACCAGACTTGAGCATGTGTGTAGGCAAGCTTTGTGGTCATGTCCTCTCGTTAACAAGCTGCCTAGCTATTCTTTAAAGCACTAAATGAATAGTAGACATCTCAAATAACTAGAAACTGCTTTATGATCAAGGAGCACTGTAATGAAAGGAGAGGTGGAAGGCAAAAAGCTATGTGAAGATAAAGAAAAGCTTCAAAAAGGACAGTTATTAAAATACAGTATTGCAGAGCCATGTGAGAAATGCAGAGGAAGAAAGACGATGTCTGATGAAGCTGTTGTTTATACAAATATATTATTTTTTACAGTGTGCACAAAATTATTCAGAGTTGTTAGAAACACAGTCAAGAAGCAGTGCTGTCTTAGGGGATGGCTGGGAAAAAAGAGGTCTGGCTTACCTTCAGGACAATCTTTGATCTTCAGAAGACATCTTTCCAAGAGACCAATGGTTCAAAAGGAATGTGTAGGAATCAGAAAAAGAAGGTAAAAGCAACAGCAGCATTCTGAAACAATGGAGAAGTGCTAGGTAGGAAAGAGAGCAAGAAGGAAAGAGGAGAAAGACTTCTTTCCCAGATAGATAGGAAAGCTTCTTAGCAGCTCGGCGGGTCCTAAATCCTAATGGATCACAGTGGAATATGCATATCTCCCCATCTTCAAAATAAAATGTGAAATGGCCTAACTGAAATGACAAATTCATGAATGATCTAAGATAAATTGCTGTATTTACAACTTGCTGGTTCACGTTCCTCTGAAAAGGGCATGTTTGCATAATGCAAGACAAAAGTGCAGTGTCTCTTACTAGACTCACAGCTCCAGTTGTAAACTTTTTACTTCAACAAGTTTGAAGTTTTAATAGACATGATCCACCAAGAAAAATTACACAGAAGGTAGAAAGCACTAGAGTAGGTCACACAGGCATTTTAAGGAAGTTTTAAAAGATCCGTAGTAGAAAGCTACCAAATCCTCTGTCCACACAGATTTGTTTATGTCCTAACTCTAAGAGTTCTTTAAATTCTGCCATTATTTTCATCATTAGCTTTCATAAATCTGATTAGGGCTTTATTTTGTCACCACAGCCTCAGTGGCATTCACATTTTAATATTTTACTTCTGATAAATATTTACGGCAGAATCACAGAGCCACACATGTTCATGAGTGCATATTAACTAAAACATGTTTTAAACCAAGTATAGATTGAAGTATAGAAATAATTTACAACATATTTTATTTCATTAATATTCTAGATACATTTCAAAACATAAAAATTACTATATTTTATAGTGGGAAAAAAGCCAGTTTGGGTTATATCTTTTTTTTTTTTTTTTTTCCATTTTACTTGCAAGACTACCTTCCACGTTTAGCAGCCATACTGAAAGGCTCCATAGAACTATTAAGTATTGCTGATTAAAGTTGCATAAGATTGAATATAAAAGACAGGATTACGTGGAAGAAGATGTAAAGAATTTGTACCTAGTTCACTTTCTAATTAAGGAGAGAGAAATTAGATTCTATTGATCCAATTAGTAACATTTTTCTCTAACCTTTTTCAATTTTTTGCATGATGTAATGGTGATTACCATTTGCTAAACTGCCTTCTATGGAAAGGCAGATTTCACTGCTTATCTGACTGAAAGAGAACGAAACATTAATACTATGGATGTCTCCCTTTGAGCACTGATCACTTTATGTTTGATCAGAAAGTGACAGAAACATTCTAATGAATCCCTGTTTGCACTCTACAAGCTAGAAAAAGACTGTAGACTAAAAAGACTTGAGAAAGCTGTTTTTTTCCAGAGCATAACCAAGCAAGTACTAATTTGAGAAAATGTCATAATATATATTCAAAGATGACCGTAAAGTGTTCTGAAGTTTTGAATGCCAATCTTTGAAACATTTTCAGGGAGAATACTTTCCAGATGATGTCTCATCAAAATTTCAGAAAACCAAGGACTTCAAAAAGTTCCTCAGGATAGACTCCAGAACAAAGACATACCCCAAATCATTATGACCTTCTTGAAAATCATAGACTCTCTCCATTTCTTGAAACTATTTTGAATTGTAAAAAGTTGCCTAGTCAAGACACCTTGACCTCTTTAGTCATTTAACAGAATGCCAGATATTTCAACCTATATATTGGAAATATTTGTTTAGCAGACCAGCACCTACCGATAATTCTACAGTTAGTTACAAAGAGAAAATATATCTTCTTCAGTTAAGTAATGGTAATCTGCAACATGCTAAGGAGGCACAAGATTTGAACTATCTTGACTTGGAATTTTGAGACAGAAAATTCAAGAGATCTGAAATCTTTAAAGGAAAGCATTGTGTTTCACATTTCACTTCCACAGTGAAACACATACTCTCCTTTTAGCTCTGCTTTGACAATTTACTGCTATTTAAACTTAACCAAGATGTTAAACACCACCCGGAGACCATAATTTGCAGCAGACCTCAGGGTCGAAGACAACCGTGACTCATGATGTTTCACACCAGCTTCACTTTAAAGGGGGTAGAATAAAACTGAGAAAACAAAATCTTTTTCAGCTTGTGACTGCTGAACAGTGATTATTCAGATATTTGTGATAAGGGAGAAGAAAGCAAAAAGTATGGCATACACTGTAGGTGGTTTAAAAATTATTTTCATGTTTTGTTATGTTGAAAGGCATAGAGAACAAAACCCCAACTATATTTGTGGCAAAGACAACAGTCAATAAAGTGCACGATTTGAAATCTGTAAATTGTTCGAAGAGCTGGAGCAGCAGGAAGTTAGTATTTCTCTTTAGTGATCATTTACAAGTTCAAATCTTTACAGAGGTATGCTACAGAATCCAGAATTCAAAGTTGGCTTTGGTACATTCAGAGTTTTTCAGATTTTCAGGTTTTCTATTGTTAAAACAAATATTTTGTCTAAGATGTATCCCATGTTTAAAAATCACACACAAAAAATACCCCAAACAAAATTAGTCTTAATACTAATGAGTCTGTACATATGGTACAGTGAGGTTTTGGCTTAAAAGGAGGAAATCTCTGAGATCTAAATCCTGTTTGAATTTCAAGCCTTCTGAAGTGACTATAATTCTGACCAAAGGAGCATAGAGGAAAAAAGGCAAAATGAGAAAGTGATAGTTGGGGTTGACCCCTACTTTCACAGGCACTCGGATATAGGGTTTGGGGGTTGAGATCACAACTAGTCTTAAGGAAGAACAGTGTCTGTATAGGACAAGATCTATCTATTATCTAAAGAGAGAGAAATTGAGAAGAGTATAATTAGATGTTAAAATTATGGAGGTCATGTTAGTGGCAGTGCAAATAGTTTGCTTAGACCCGCAGTAAAACTGTAAGATCTCACTGTAGGTATCAGATTAATTACATATATTATTGAAGAGGTAGAAACCAACATACTTTACTCTAAATATGAGCTTATTGTCATGAGCCCAAGTGTATCACATAATTTTTATAGTCTCCATAAGAAACCTTTCAAAAACAGAAGATGACATAAAATGAAATTAGAGATTACTGGAAAGAAAAAAGTAAAAATGTCCTTGAAGAAAAAACTATAATTAAAATTAAAAAATAGATTTGCCTAAATGAAAACTTGAATTTCAGTTGACTCCACAAAGCACACATGAAAGCTCAGAAATGGAAAGAAAAGAACCCCAAATGAGTAAGCTAGAAAGCAATAGTTAGCAGAAAATTAACACATGCACTGTCTGCTGAGACATGATAAGGAGGCATCAACTACATCAGTGAACAGTTTGAGACACTTAAATGGAAAAACAACAAGGATATACCTAGAGATGTTCAATACAGAGTGAGAGAACTCACCAATTACTTGGAGGCAAGAATGGATATTTAAAGTCAGGCACTGTTAAAAGAATATTCTAACAGCATATAAAAGACATTCTAATCACCACATCTAATTGCAAAGAGGAATAAAGCTCTAAAATGGCTCAAATGTCTTATGTATAAAGAAGATAATTAACAATCAAATTGAAAGCTGCTATCTTGACAGATGATGCATATTAAGACAGTGAAAATGCAGTCCATAATTTGAATGCTGAAAAGAAGAGGGTTTAGATTATTGTAAATGTAGCATTCTTTTTGTGAAAATTTAACTGATTTTAAACTAAAATTTCTTAGAAGTGTAGAACTTTCCTTGTATGCCTATTACTGTCTTCAGCTCAGCTCCTACCTGAACTTAAAGAATGAACTTTCAGAAGCAACTCTACCTAAGTTTGGGTTGCCAAAACCCAGACATCCTCAATCAGAAGTGCTCATTCTTGTTTAAGATCAGGCAATTTGTGTTTTATGTAAGAGGGTGCAGAAAGCAGTTTTTAAGCCCTAAGGTTAGCTCAAATCAGAAGCAAGTCTACAATACAGTAATCAGAGAGTATGTCTAAATGAACAAGTAATTTAATGCAAGAGCAAGTTTTCCATAGAGCAAAGCAGTTGCCGTTCAAGCCCCTGCATCCAGACTGTGTATTTTGGGGTGGAATGTCAAACCACTTTTTTTGTGGTGTCTTAGAGCAAAAGTTTCCACCGTGTATGTGCCATTCAAATAGTTCCAAAACATCCCTGGTTTGGACGTTCTGTCTCCACTGAGATTACAGAACGTTAAATGATATCTGAAGAAAAGATACAGGGCTAGTTTTCTTTGAAGGGAATTGAGTTTGCCTGTACCAAAACCATTCTGCAAACAGAATTAGTGCAAAATAGTGGCATTTAAAGAATTCACTTCAAAATGATACCATTGCTCTGAAACAAATCACTAACCTAGATACAGTGACATCTCTGGACCAGGTAAGATTTACAGCAGACATGCTCAGAACCCTTGAAGTACTGAAAGTAAAATCAATCCCAACTACAAGCCATTAATGAAAAGCTAAATATCTCCAGTAATTACAAATGGAAGAGTGATAAATATGAGGTGCTATGATATTTAATGAAAGAAATTCACATTATTAAGCAATGAAAATTTAAGGGAATAGATATAAGTGTAATTTTCTTATTCACCAAAAGTCACAAAAGAGCAGATCTAAATCTCCCACTGATGCAGAAATGCACACTGGCAATGATGACTTCTGGAATGGAAAAACCCATTCAAATGAGGCAGTTCAAACTGTAGCACAATTTTGTTTGGGACCTGGTTTAGTCGATTTATTTATTTTCTCAAATGTTGTGTATGAAACTCGCTAGCAGGTTATAATGATGAAAACTGATGGAAGGCTCCTCAGCCTATTAAACATTAACATACACAACTTAGTCTCCTGAGCAACTCAAGGCATAGAACTTGCAGTAAGTTTTGCTCTGTATCCATACGTGTGACATATACTATGTTCATAAGAAATTTTTTTTTTATATGTCAGTACACTGATTCCACTGCTAATGTGTTCCCACATTTGCTCATCACTGTCACTGTGGAAAATGTGCATGTCATTTTTTAGTCTGAATCTTTTTATCTTTGAACTACTCAATGTCCTTCTCTGATTACTTCAAGATTCCTATCTTTTCATCAGCTTTTCCCATGTCAAAGCACTTACAGACTTCAATCAGTTTATCTCTGAACCTTTTCTTTGATAAATGTAAACTGAATGGATTTTTAAAGTTTTCTGGACAAGGGGGGAGGCTGACACACTTAAATTTATCACTGACATAGTAGTCCAGAAGGATGCCAGTCTCACTTGTGCAGGTTCTGGGTGAACATATCAAGAGTGTGCAGAGCTGAAGAACTGTGTAATAAGGAAATTGGTGTGTTGGCCTTCAAAGCACGGAAAAAAATCTGAATTACAGCTAGGCACTTATCACAGTGCCTAAACTAAATTTCTCTAAAAGAAACTGCTTTAAAAGAAGGAACATTATCATGAGGATGAGATGTTCCATAGGCAGACTAATGAGAAAAAATGGCCAGACAAAATGATGGTTGAGTATCATAATATTTTTAATAAGGCTTGTTGGTCTGTCTCTGAAAGCAGGCAGTGGAGAAAAAAACTAGCAGAAATTACTCAGTTATCATTAACCCTAAAAGTCCCATGATTTTGTCCTGCAAGCAAAGTATGGTTGAGAAGAAAAGACCAATTCTGGCTAGTGAAATGGTACCAGAACACACAGGGTTAAGCGATATAGGATGAAATCTTTCAGCTGAAAGACAATTATGGAATTGACAGAGAACCCAAACCAGAGACATTAGATATACTCTATCGACTACATGAAAGCTTTTGACTTGGCAGGTCAGCTGAGATCACTCAACTCATGGAGCAATAAATAGTTCCTTCTGAAAGCTGGAAAAAGCTGTAATCAATACCTATTCTATTAAATACTTTAAAAAAAATGTCTAGAGGAGGAATATTTCTGTACTTTCACCTGCCATTATAATTATAAGGCATTAAAAAACCACCACAGCTCTGAGGCTCAGTAGGTACCTTCAGGTAAGCACAATAAAGGCTAACAAAACTCTGTTATCATCAGCAAACTTCTGAGCTTTGCTGGATGAGTTGTTCATTGTTCTTGGGTAATAATTACCTACTGAATGATTGCAGGATAAAGCTGACAAATATACTACCCTGGAGACAGAATCAAATGTGCAAGAATGCATTAGAGACAACATAAAAAGCAAGTCTTTTGGTGTTGCACAGACTATCTGTCATGGAAATCACTAGGGCTCTGATGCAAAGTTGACAGCTGCAATGTTAGAAATAAATAGAATAGAACAGAGCAGCTAATCATTTTTCAAAAGATGGCCTTGTGGCCACAGACATGCTCTGCATCATTAGTTGTGTCACTTGATTACGTTCCACTGGCAACCATCTCGCTGTGTTGCTACTACACTTCTCTATGGGTAAAGGAGATTTCTAAAGCAAAGAATTCACTGGGATTTCTCTGCCTGGCTTGAAGTGGCAGGCTAATCTTTTTAACAGATTACTTCTTTGAAAATAGAGACACTTGCAAAGACTACACACAAACCCCACTTTTGTGGGTCCATAGATTCAAAATGCCGTCCAGTTTTGTGTGGTTTTGTGACACTACTGCTGGCAATGGTACCACTGACATTCCTCCTACATTTTTATGCTGTATGTTTAAAACATAATTGTTAAACTCGTTGCATAACATCATAACCCAGGAACTATTGGGTCCTAAGCATCATGAAAACTGCCTGTTGTCTCAGCAGGCTGTTCTTTCTGGTGATGACATATTAAATAGCAATAAAGTTGGTTCCCATATTTTTTAACATTTTTCAGAAGCCTCCTGTCTATAGAATCATGGATATATTTTTATTAAATATTTCTTAATATTTATTACTTATTAGACTTCTTCTCCTTGTATATGATTTGCTTTATTTGTTTTATCTGACCTAATATTGGTGAAATTCTGCTTTGTCTCCTGCCCATGTAAACTGAGAACAACTCTGAAACTTGGTTCAATACTGAGCCCCTTCGGAGGAAAATTTGGCCATGTCTACGCAATTTAACTACATTTAATTGATACACAGCTGTATCTGAACACACTAGGAATGGATTTTCAATAGTGGTTTGCTATTTAAGCATATAGGTGGATTTTACAGATTTCCTCTCATGATGTAGGCAGAATTTAAGGAACTAATTTTCACTGGTTTCACTACATAGTGAACAACCCATTCTCTTAGGCATTGTAAATCTTTTGAGGGTCTTTGCCATGTTTTTGACCACTAAAGACACTGAAATACTGAAATTCTTCTACTCTCACCCTAGACTCTTGCCATGCAAGCAGGATGTTGCATGGATCAGACTGTGTGCCAGATGTTTTCCCACTCAACAAAAATAACTCTGCGTAGAGCTGTGTTTCTGGATGGAACAGCCAACAGACCTGTTGTTGATCTGGGGAAGCTCAAACTACAGCAATGCAACCCCAAGAGGAGTCGTTATAACACTGTAGTCTCCTGCACCTCACTGCTGCAGATGCAGTTTCATCTCTAGGAATATGGGCAGGACAAAAGCATAGGACAAAAGCATGTTTTCAAGCCTGCAATTCTTCAACAACCTTTGTGACATGAATTTTAATATCAGAGAGTGAAAAATGGACTTATGTTCCACATATTGAATGGAATTACTGGCCTCTCGTATCTCAGTTTGCCTGCTGAGGCTGATCAGCAAAGGGCTGTTGTCCCTGGGGCTACATCCCCACAGAGCAGGACCTTGCTATATTTTGCTTCTGCTAACATCTTTGTGACCTTCAAAGCCTCAGAATTCTCCATAGTGAAAAAAGGTTCTTAAAGGGTCCTTGCTCTCTCCCGCTTCACAAAAACTTTATTTCAGTACTGTGATAGTTTGATCAGCTCTTGCTTTATTCCAGCAGTAACTTTTAAAGAGTTATAACTAGGCTATGTTTCCCCAGCTCCTGTAATCCTATAACACAAAAGTTACATAAATGAGTACATTATTATTATATATTACCACAAGAACCAACGTTATAATTAGGTATTCTATCCACTTTGTAATCACCGTGGCTTTAATTTCCAATCAAAAGCATCAAAGCCTGAAGAGAGTGACCCGCTATTGAACAATTCCTTTTCATTTTCCTTGACAATGAATTTTTAAAGGTAAAAGGGGGGCAGGGAGGAATGATGTTTTATTCTAAAGCTTCTACATAATTATAGCAATTATAGAAACCTTTCATGTGCTTGGTCAGATTTTACTGCTTATGTTTAGCTGTTGGTTAGAAATGTCTCTGAAAGTTATAACGTTTGGTGCACCAGAATCTATCCCACCATTATACATAGCAACTAGACAGACTAATGATTGCAGAACTTAGTGGAAAAGGTTAGTAATAAATATGGAGGATGTTAGTACAGGTAACATAAAAGGAATTTAGAAATCTAACTCAGCAAATTGCCATGTGTTATTTTACCTGTTTCTTACTCTCTCTTGTTATTAGCAGTATTAAAGCAGGACCTAAAAGCCACATTAAAGACTCAGGCTCCATTGTGCTGGATATTCAACAAACACAAAAGGAAGTCTTGTCCTAGAAAGGTTTGCTGCCATGCTGCACCCCAAAGCTCTAGAGCACAGACACTATTTAAGTGGGAAAGGCTTTTCTACCATAAAATACTTCTTTGAGTAGAATGAATTATACTAAAAAACCTGACTTTATTGGTTTTTTCACTAATATAACTGTGTCCCCCACCACAGGGCTCGTCCCAGTGCAGGTATGTTAACACAAGCTGAAGAAAAAGGGTCAAATATGAGTGGTAGACAAGTGCCCCAAAATTTCTGGTGAATATATTAGGCAGCCAGAGTGGGTAGGACAGCGAGAAGTGGAGGAGATCAGTTCTGCCATGGGCCACAGAGCAGAGGCTTCCCAGCCCTGACAGCAACAGAAATGCCAAGACTCACAGAAACTCTCTGAGGGATTTTTCCTTGACTGAAAAATCCAAGATATTTTCTTAAGGCGTGAAGGCAAAGCAGCAAGAGAGGTTTCAGCCTGCTTTCCTTTTTGGCGATGAGAGCAGCTGAATGGAAAGGATTGTATGACTAGAAAAACTGCAGCCAAAGAAGCATCAGCTGGTGACTGTGAATCAGTCCAAGTTGTTCACTAAGCAGCGGAGTTCACTGATCAGTTTGAATGGCCGAGTAAGTTCTGGAGTTGCCTGACGGTCCTCTCAGTGTTTTCAAAGCACAAAGGGGTTTTTGTTATCACTATCAATATCTTTTTATTATGAAATTTATTTTAAAATTTGTTTAAATCTACAGGTCAAAATCTTATGTATTGACATTCTCAAACCATGAGTTTAGTTTTATTTTTCTTTGATTCATCTGTTTATTTATATTTTTAAGATTCTGATATTTCAGTCTCTTTTGAGGTAGATTTTTTTTTTTACTCTCCATGTTCTCACAAGAGAAGAAAATCATTGCTGCCTAGATCTACTCAGGGTTTTTCTTTGCTTAAAGACAACATTTTACAAGCAAAATTAAAACACAATTATTTCATATCCTGACCTGATAATTTTACTCATACTGGCTACTGTTTAATTCCTACAAAAGTCTATGATTAACGTAAAGAAATGGACAATTATTTTGAGACCAGATATCAAATTTAGTGTTCGATAACCTAGATTATTCCATCCTACCAATCTTATTTTCTTAATATTACCTACTAATATTGTTAACGTTATATCTAGTCTTTCAGGTGGAAGCTAAGAGACAAAGTCTTGCATGCCATGTGTGCCTACCTGTCATATACACTGTGCTTTTTTGATATTAACTCCATCTATCATAAAACTTTATGTCTACTTCTCTTTTTATCTCATTCATTTTCCCCCATCATATTATAACCTCTAACATTCTTTTCCTTCATGAGTTTCGTGGCACTCGGATATTCTGGTCTGTTTCCCTGACCTTTCATAATAACTTCCACCACACCTTTTCCCTTCAAAACATATTCTTTGTCACTGATGCTCTTTCTTGGGCTTGGTTCATTTTCTTAGCCTTAAAAATGGTCTCAGACACCTCCACTGCAGGAAAGGAAAAAGGGGAAGTAAGGAAAAGGTGGGCAGGAATGGAAAAGAAAAAAAAAAAAAAAAAAAAAAGAAAAAAAAAAAAAAAAAAAAAAAGGAAAAATTGTGGAAAAAGGGAAGAGGAAAGGAAAAGGAAAAAGGAAATACAGGTTCCAAAACCTCTCTTTGCCCGTTTTCTCCGTTTTCCACCAGCTTGCTTTCTGAGTTTAAATCCTTTATTTATGTAATCCACTTTTCGCATGAATTCCTCATTGATTATCCCCTCCCTTGCCTATTTACTTTTTTCCTTTTATTTCAAATATTGTTTTCTGATGTGTTTTCCAAATATGACAATCCTTTCCACAGCCTCAGTTTTCCATCACTTTTGTCCCAGGCAAGGGCAATCCTCTGTACGAGGCAGTGAATGGTGTTTTTGTGGGTCACTTGGGCTGCTTGGGTATAAGGTTGCTTGAGTGCAGGCAGGGCTGCCTTGACCCTGGTTTTAAAACCCACATCATTCAGCATGGAGGAATTTTATGGCTCTGTGATTTCCATGCTATCACTATAATCAGTGGTATAATGATTAGTGGTGCACTGGTATTTAGATATATCTCCAAAGATAGCATGTGTATTGACTAACTTTTGTTGTCCCATAGCATCTCCCATTATCAAACATTAGAGAAAAATTTAATGACAGGGGAAGTAAAATGCAAGCAATAGCTAAAGATTGTTCATCCCAAAAGCTTTTCTCACGTGTACAGAAAATGCCCATAGAATTTCTGATACAATAATGGTAATGCTTGGGTGCCTCCCATACCACCCATACTTGTGACACCTCACCAGAATACAGCACGAGGCACTGGGGCCATGGAAAGAACAGTGAGTGGTTCTCATACATGTCACATTCAGAGTCAAAATCTGGTTCCGAAGACACCCTTCCAAATTAATCTAGAGTCTCAGGGTTTCCTTAATAAGTCTCAAAACTCTCAACTCTGCTTCATTCTACTAATAAATCTATTAAATCCTGGGTGTATTAACAATTTATTCTCCTTCCTCATTACAAGAATATATGTGTTATTATCCACACTGTTTAAAGAGCTTTTACCACTCTATGATTTTTTTCCCTTCGGTAGTATTTTGGGCTTGATCCAAATGCCTTCATGACTTGGTCTTTCTCATAGAGAAAGAGAGATTTACTTTTCTAAATCCAGGTACTAAATCTTTAAATTATGATTTAAGTGGACATTTACTATCATGTTAGATCGCTATTAGAAGCATCATTCTCATTCAAAGTATCCAGGAAAGTACAACTTTAGAAATGAGCCATGCCATTGACTAGAATTATAGACCAGTTTTGTGCTGCTATATATAGCTGTGCAGGCTCCTAAAGTCAGGTAGTTCCTCTTTATTTAGTGCCTCTTTCTAACAGTTTCAGAATTACTCACCACTCTGTGCAAGTGATTCCTATCCCTAAGCATATGATATGGGTGCATGGGAGAAAGTGCTCCTCGCAGCTGTTTGTTGCATATCTTAGTGCTCATCATTTATTGGATAGCAGCATCATTCCTAATGCTATGCAAATCCAAGGCTTGTAAAAGCATGGATCATTAGGGCTATTTTGCCAAACCTTTGTGAAGGTGCTCCAGGGATTCACTGAGACCATTATTCATCTTTTGTTTTTTTAAAAGGTCAATCTGTATCGAGTTATTAAGTGTAAATTCTGTTGCAGAAGCAATAATGAACACATTCTACACCAGAGACCCAAAGCAACAGAGAGTGCTGAGGATGGTAAGGCACAGTGGTGACACTGGCCTGGGTCTGAAAATCAAAATGCACTAATCCATAAATTTAATTTTCCCACGTGACATATAATGTTAACAGAGGTATTTACAGTGTGGGCACCCACACCTATTACAGAAGATGATAAACATAGTTTAACCAATACTCCCCCACACAGCCCCCAGATCATTAGCATTTCATTTCAAATTCAGATGCTGCATACTTCAATCCCCAAGACTACAGTCGAACCACTCCCCCAAAGCAAGACAAATGTTAGTAAGTCATTGGGACCAAAATATTTTATATTAATTTGTTTTCTAAGGTTATAGCTTCTCTTTACAGCACACCCACCCAGTCCTTGCCCAGTGATTTATTTCTCTTTTTTTTCCAAATTAATTATTCCATATTCCATAAATGTTCTATTTAAAAATAGAAATAGGAATGTGTCTGTCAGTATTCCTGTAATCAGGTGAAACTGGTGCCTCACTAGCAAAAAGGCTTATAGTAGCCCTCAGGAAAGGTACATAAATTTCCCAGTTGCCCATCATTTCAGCTTTTTAGCTGTTGGACAGGAACTACTAAGAAAAGAGCAATCATTTCATCTCCACACACAGAGAAAAGACAGTCTATTCTGATTGTAGTTTAATAGGCAAGACTGATTTTTTTTTTTGAAAAAAAAAGTTTACAGTGGAAAAATACTGTAAATTAATAATCATCATATACTGTATAGCACAGAACATTATAAACCTAGATTTATTACAGGAAAAATCACTTATACCATCACCAAGTCTGTGTTAGGACACTACATAAACCTTCTGCTGATTCGTGCTGGCTGACAGCCTGACCAGGTGGGTCACCAGCTTTAACTCAAGAGTGCGGAACTGGAGACTCCCTCAAAGGCAGAGGAAATCAGGGACACACAAAGTCTAAGGCCCTGCAGGCAACTAGAGAAAAACAGCAAAACCAAGCTGAGAGCCAGGTTGTGCCAGAACCAGAAGTCATGGGGTGGAGGCACGTGATGAAGTCCCACAGCCTGTGCTCTCAGGGTCGGATGAGACCGCCCTGGTTCCAGCTGGCTTTTTGTGCTCTTCATCTATGAGGAAGATCAGATTGAGGTTTATCTGTCATGTAGGTCAATACCAGTGGTTTTAGCTGCTTTCTGTTGTTAATATGCAGACATCTACTTCTGTACTTGTGAATTATTTGCAACAGAGTTATGATGGTGCAATTTGTCTTCTGTTTTTAAAGTTTTACTGTCCCTGTCCTATATTTATATTATAGAGCTTCTGATTCTGCCCTGCTTAGTAGACATTGTCTGGGCTGAAATTTCTCTGCAATTAGAAGGGGTGGTTGAGTAAAAGAGTCAGTTTCTGCAGTAAAAGACTAACTGTACAGCTCCTCATCTGAACAAAATTTGTTTGTTAAAATCTAGACACATCCTCTTGGCCCAGATCTACATGAACTACTGTGTGTCATTTGGAGGGGCTTTTTTGGTGAAGCTTCTTCTGGGTAATGAAGGAGATGTATTCTTTTCCACTATTCTCCTTTGGTACCTCCTCCTATCATAGTATTTCAAATTCTATCTCAAAGTTTTCCTATCGGTATTGCTCTCCCCACTCCACAAATTGTATAATTTCCTTCTCAATCTCCAATTTATATTTTATTATCCCTCCGATGATTAACAGATGTTATGATCAACATTTTTCAATATCTAGTATGTCACTTTGGCGTATGGCACTTTTTAACATTGCAATATAAGATTGAGGCCAATGGCACAGGATGCTGTAAATTCACAGTAGGGGTCTGTATTTAGCTGCAAACTCTTTCAGACCAGACTAAGAGAAGCAGTCGTAGAAAGGCAACACAGACAAGGTCACAGCCAAAAAACTGGGAATTGAAAACTCGATTTTGGACTCCCATGACAAAATAATGATCAATTTTCAATAATTTAGTACTTTGTAAAACCACTCTGAAGTGATTTTAACAATCTGTTCTCATTGGTGATCTTCTGAAGCCTGGTACTATCATATCTCACTATTTTATTGCCAGTTATAAGGTTTTTTATGTGCTCTCTTAGAAGCCCTGATCTTTTGAGAATAGTGATAATCTTTGATAATTTCAGCAGACATCTACAAAATAATAGAGCTTCTTACCTCTAATGGAAATGAGATGTTCAAAAAGATTAATTTTAAGGAATACAACATTGAAGGAGAAATAAGTATATATTTATTCCAGAAGTTCCCTACATTTTTATTTCATAATATTAATGGCTGAGGTCTGTTTTCAAGTGTTTAGGTTGGTAATATTGGAGCATCTTTAAAAAGCTCTGAAAGCTGAGACAAACTAATCATAAATCAACAAAGCCGAGCTATTACAAACCCCCCAAAATTTTAAATATGAGGAAGATTGTAACCAGAAACTCACATGAAGTAAGTTTCACACACAGCACTGGTATAGATTCACCTGGAATCCTGTGTCAAGTTTTAGGAGCCTTGTGTCAAGAAATATGTGGGAAAGGTTCAAGGGATGTCAATTCCCTGAGACAACTGGGGTTACTTAGCTTAAAGAAAACAGAAAGAGGGCACAAATACATCAACAACAACCTGAAAGGCTGATGATAAAAATAATCCATTTTTTATACCCGTGGCCTGCGGAATAAGGAGCAATGGACTTAAAACTGCAACAACATGTAGATTAAATATTTATTAAATTAACATTAGAAAGATTAGTGAAATCCTTGACTGGTTTGCCTGGAGCAGCTGTGGAGGTCTGTAAGAACAAATCGGACAACCATCAACAATGATATCAATAGGGTTGTCTTACCTTGAAAAATGGGGATAGACCATGTAAGGTCCTTCCTATTACTATTCTGCATTTTTCTAGAATATGGCTTTATTCTATGCTTCACCTGGAAGACTTGCAAACCAATTAAAACATGCTGAAAGAGCCAATGGAGAGGAGAAATTTCAAGAGACCTTGGCCTCGTAAGAGAGGGAAGGAGGTGAATGCCTCCCATGCTCCAAGCAGGGCTGGACAGAGAAACATTCATGCCTGTATGGTATGACCAGGACATCAGTACCTCATGGGAGGATGTTAGCAGCACCCTTTGTCGTCCACTCCCCGGTAACACTGTAAGCTTTATGTTATCTTTCTTTATTTTCTCTCATTCCTCCTGTTTTCAATCCTGTCTCTTTATTCATTATTCACTATTCCCTTTGAAATTCTTTGAAACACTGTATTTCCTGAACAAGATGCTGTTCATTCTCCTGGTGCATCAATCAGAAGGCCAAAGACAAGTAAAAGAAAAATCCTGTTTTCAGACATATCCTGCTCTCCTTGACTTTAATGGGAATTGTACATGCATTTGAAATGAAGCTCTCTTGTTTAAATAGCAAAAGCGTGCGCAGCTGTTTGTTTGCTAAGCAAAGAACCTGGACCAAGAAGCTGTCTGACTGCATGTCCTCTGCAAGCTTATTGGAAGAGCAGATTTAAAAACTAGGCACCATGGCCTGTCATGTACCAGGCATTTCAGCCATTGAAGGAAAGTCGTCCCCTTCACAACAAAATGTTGTGAAGAGTTTCAAAAAAAACCCCATGTACCATTAGCTGCTCCTTTGAACATTCCTCCTTCTTAAAATGAAACTATTTTATAACAAGACATAAATGATAACCTCTTCCAGTGCTTGTTATAATGAAAAACTGGAATGAGTTCTTTCAACATCTGTGTAGTCATGTTATATCATAGCTCTTCCACTGCAACATATCATGATTTAAATTTCTAAGAGGAAAGAAACAGGTATACAAGGCACATTCCAATTAGAACTTGAGCATATCTATGGATTAAGATGAACAGAATCATGCTTTTCAGTTCATGCATGAAAACCTGATTCATGTTGACCTACAAAACTCCATATTGTCCACCTTATGAAGATAGATTGCAAGATGAAAATAACTGGCCTGTAATTGGTGACACTTTGTCAGTGAAGATAGTGTTGCTTTTCAGTGGTGCTTTGAGTATCTTCTGAATAATTCAGTTCATCAGATGTAAATCTTACAGTAAGTAAATCTGCATTACAAAGGCATTGTTAACCACCCCTTATGAATGAAGGCTTGAGACTTTTATTTAGGCTCCTCTGCAATTTCACAATTTTAATTCTAATTATGATTTTTTTCTTTCCATTTAACAAAAAATACTGGCACAATTGATTTTACCATTAAATTATCTGAGAAAAATATATACCGACTTTCCCAAAAGAAATACATTTAAATGGTCCCCTTTTGGAAAGTGCTTCCTAATAATGTAATTATTCTGTGATTTCCTCCAGCTATCCAGTCCCCCAACAAGTAAACACTATATTGATGTTCAAGACCGCTTCTCAACTTCTAATATTAATAATTTTTAAAATTCACTGTCTCTAACCAAATTTTCTTTGCAATAGCATTGCTCAGATTCTGCAGAAAGAAAAAGGCAGAATCTTTTTTCTAGCAACTGTTTGTTAGTGTGTCATTGAGATTTCCCCCCACTTTTCCAGTATGAGTTTTTTGATTTCTGCACACAACTTCCTTCTTTAAACACAAACACCTCTAAAATAACTTATTTCACTTTAGTTCTTTTTTTTTAATTCCCAATTACCCGAACAGCATTATTTTGTGTCTGCACTGTGACCGTATTATAAAGAGGAAAACACTGAATTTGTACTAAAGTAAGAAGGAAGCATCCACTTTCATAGATGAATTTTCATAGGAATGTTTTTTTCTTTGTTGTAACCCTTAGTATAACCTCAGTAGCTGTTCAGTACCCACAGTTCACAAATAACACAAAACCAGTCTTGAATAAATTCATTTATATTTATTCCAAAAGAACTAGGTTCACTTTTGGAAATAAATCAAAGGCTGTTAAGTCAAGTGCTTTTGGAAATTTTAGCCCATCCCTCTTCTGGGAAAAATAAGCCATATGCAAAGAAAATATTCTGGGAAGTTTAATGCACAGCACTGAATTTGTGGTAGGTAGTCAGTAAGTTTCATTGCCCCAGTAGACACAGTGTGTGGGGTATTTACTAAAATAACACCCCTTTGGCTATTATATCAGTGCAACTGCACAGACATGTATTTCATTATAGAATAAACATAATTATACTTCCTTTTTCTTTTCCATTCTAGCATTATGCCATCTCTGCAGCAGCATAAACAAACAAGAACAAAGAACCATTGTCCCAGAATAAACACATGGGGGTTGATACTGGTATTGTAATTTGCAGTGGTATAATTATGCCAGTACATTTCTCAGTGGATAAAAGCCTTCACGGTGATTTCTCTATAGAAATCTGCTTACAGGATGATTTGAAGGAGAAAAAGGTGGGACACATGAGGAATTCTATAAGTATTACCTTGAATTCTGTGTAAAACCAATCAGTTTGGCCTGTGGAAAAGGTGCTAACTTGAGAACATTCCTCATCTGCACTGAGTAACACAAAATGTGAATATGAAATAAGGAGAATTAATTAGCATAGAATGGAAGTGAAGATAATCTTAATTCATCAGATAACAAAAGTTTTGCTGAGACTTGAGAGTAAAAGTGAATCCATTACAAGAACTGATAACACTAACAAGGCAAAGAAAGGAAAATTGCAGAAGGAACCTGTTTTATAGAACAGAAACCAGAAACTGTAACCGAAAAAGAAAGATAACAATGTGACACAAAAATGTGCAACAAAAACTTAGCTGTTAAAAATGTTATAATTATGTGACTGTAAAATGCCAATGCTGAATGAAGAAATTTATTTCTACTCCGAATTCTCTCCTGATCTATGGGATGCCTCTGAACATAGATTTTAAAGAGACACAATTAATTATAACAGTGTGAAGATTTGAAGATATTATCCTAACCAGACTCATATGATTCATATGATTCATATAATCATAGAATTGTTAGGATAGGAAGGGACCTTAAAGTTCATCTCGTTCCAATCCCCTGCAATGGACAGGGACAACTCCCACCAGCCCAGGTTGCCCAAAGCCCCGTCCAACCTGGCCTTGAACACTGCCAGGGAGGGGGCAGCCACAGCTGCTCTGGGAAACCTGCGCCAGGGCCTCACAACAAAGAATTTCTTCCTTAGAGCTAATTGTAATCTAATCTCTTTCAGTTTGAAGCCATTACCCTTGGTCCTATCCCTACATACCCTTGTAAAACGTGATTCTCCGGCTTTCCTGTAGCCCCCTTTAGGTACTGGAAGGATGCTCTAAGGTCTCCTCAGACCTTGTCCACCAACACTCTAACCTCATTGTAAAAGTCCACAAAAGGACCAAGACACAATCTTCCCTTAGTGAAGCCATGCTGGCTGTCACTAATCACCTCCTTATTTTCCATGTGCCCTAGCAGAGTTTCCAGAAGGATCGACTCCATGATTTTGCCGGGCACATAAATGAGACTGACTGGCCTGTATTTCCTTTTTTTCCTTTTTAATAATGGGGGTTATATTTCCCTTTTTCCAGTCAGTGTGAACTTCACCAGATTGCCACGAGTTCTCAAATGTGATGGATAGTGGCTTAACTCCTTCATCTGCCCATTTCCTCAGTACCTGCTGATGTATCTCATCAGGTCCCATGGACTTGTGCACCTTCAGGTTCCTTAGATGGAATAGTTCACTTAATCTAGTAATTTTGGTGTGTTTTGTTGAAAGTTCAACAGGAATGTACTCTTTTTTTTAAAAAAAAGTTATCTTCTACAATAACACCTGTTAAAAAAAAAAAAACAAAAAAAAAAAAAAAAAAAAAAAAAAAAAAAAAAAAAAAACAAAAAGTTGATCTGAATAACAAATTGCTGTCCCTTTCCAAAGGGGGCAGTAGACAGCAAGCATCACTGCTAGGGGTAAAAGGAGCTGTAGATTCAACCTTCTCCTGTTAGTTTTGATCTAGCTTCATGGTGCACTGTTTTCCCTGTTCTAAGATTTTAGCAAACTTCCAGCTCTGAGAGATAAATGATGCTGGGTCTGTTATTGATTTGTTAATTTGATGCTAGGTAGGTCACATAAATGTCTGGAGTCTTGTTTCTCCCTCGGGAACTAAAAGGAAATAGTGGTCTCCTCGGCTCATATGGATTCCCCTTCGCAGAAGCTATTTAGCTCATGCATAGACTCATAAAGCTATGGCATGACTTAGTGGCATGGATACTGCAGTCTTGTCCTTGATGTCTTTGGTGTTGTGCTGCAGGGACCTATCAGTACTATCAGTAGTGCTGGTGTCACAGAGGTGAATGAAACTCTCAGGCTGGGCACTCCCCAGTGACTCTTGTCTGAGACATGCCAACGAGATTTGGTCTTGCACAAAACACAACAAAGTTGATGGCTTCCCTGAAATTTTTTCTCTGCTGTACTTTCCTGAGGATGAGAACTCGAACCCATGATCCTTTGCATTGTTCAGGGAAATCAAGAGGCTGCAAGGCACTCCAGGGCTGGTCTCATCATCACTCTTGGTGGAGTTGTTTTATTTTTTTTTAAATATTAGTCGTTGGAACAGATGGGTGCTCAGATATTAAGAACACTGGAAGTAAATTAATTTTTAAAAGTAGTGAATATTTCCAGTGTTAGGTGACAGCTCACTGAGATTTTCTTTAGATTACTATTTTTGATTTAGACAACTCATCTACAACAGTACTACAATAGGTACTTAAGTGTTCTTGTATCTAGTCCATTATATTTGCGTGAAAATACCTTTGATGAGGAAGTGAGTCAATGATGCTATTTTCACAGACAATGCCCTACAACTCTGATATCTTGATATTCACTGATGAATAGAAGTCATCACCTGTAAGTCATTGTCTATGTCAATCAACCAGAATAAGAAACATTTTTTTCACAGAAAAGATTTATTAGTGCAAGTTTCCATTATCAATGTGGCATTTCCATTTATTTTATCATCTTGTTTTTTTAAAAAAAGACATTGTCAGATCAAATTTGACATCATAATTAGAATTTTTTTAGTCAAGACTCCAAGAATGCTTGAAGGTTAAAGTAAATGTGTCTATAAAGTTTTAATAAATGTTTTTATTAAATTTATATTCATTCTCCAAGGTATATCTTTAATGAAAATAGAAATAGTTCATTTAAAGACATAAATATTTTCAAACAAAAAGACTTGAAAGGAGCATTGGTGCTTTCTCATGATACTAGTCTGATTTTATAAAATCACATTAAAATGCAAACATCTCAATGTCAGATTTCAAAAGTTAAATATAATTATTTTAAATTATTCTTCTGTTTTCCCTATTCTTGCTTCTCCTTTCCTACATGGTATTATTAGAATTAGCCAAATAACAGAAAAGACCATGCTTTATATATTCTCTACATTACATAGATATGTAACACATAAGTATAAGTAGATATATTTTATCCCAATTAGACTCTAAAAAATACAGACCAAGAAAGCAAATCCAGTAATAAGAATTGCAAGTAAATCTAGAAGTGAGGATTTTGTATTTTTCCTCTCCCTCAACAGATTTAGGACGAAAGTGCAAACTGAATAGGAGTCTGTGTCTACATTTATTGAAATTTGCTCTGGACAGTTACACCGTTGGAACTGAGATTAAAATCAAGCATGGGAGGCACTACTCTCTATGGACAGGTAGCAGAGCTCCTTTTGACTTTCTTGGAGGTTGAAACATCAGTACATCCATGGTAGTACACTTTTTCTTCTTCAAAAGGATGCTGCTCTATTGTGTACTCTGTTCTATTTTCGAATACCAATAAATGTCCTCTTTGCCTCATTGCTACTGCATCTAAACACCTTCAACATGTTTGTTAAATATTCTATTATCTGAAACCTATTTGCTTTCTAATCTTTCTCCAAGGATAGACAAGCATGCACTGAAATGTTATCTGGTGATTATTTAGGTTTATTCCATTATGTTACATTAAGGTACTCTGTATTTTCAACATAGAATGGAAGACCAAAGAATGGTACCTTGCAGGATATCAAAGTTTTGTTCCTTGTTTCTACCCTAGAACTGCAAGACCAACAAATGCATTCTCAAGCTGAATGATTTTTTTTTTTTTTTTTTTTTTTTGGTTTAGATTAAAATGAGCTTCTATTTTCCTCTTCCATTGCAAAAGTTTTGACTTTCACAGAGCAAACAGGGAGAGAACTTTTCCCAGCCAGTTGCTAAACGTGCACAACCATAAGTAACTCCTTAAATCCCACCCAGTAACCATGCACCTCCCTCTCCATGAAAAACTGCAGGAGATACAAACCCATTCTGTCCATACTTCCAGCTGGTCAAAAGCCTCAGGACTATCTTAGTGTTGGAAGGTAAAATATCGTCAATGAAGAAATGAAACATATTATCTCATTGTCAGAATGACATTGACAGAGTCTCATAACTTTTTGTCTGCCTGAGGTCTGCTCAGAGTCTCTGGCCTCTGGCCGGAGGCTCATATTATACCCTGAGTGACTACGCAGCTCTCCGGCTGAGGAGGGGTAGTGCATTTGGATATTAATTCCTGGGTTTGCAAGGTTTTGATTACCTTTGTTACTCAAATTATTTTTCTGCTCCTTTATGGGTCTCCTGATCTTGTGCTGCAAAAGCCTGAAATTGTCAACCAGTTTAAATTAATACCAGCTTTATCAGCCCATTATTTCCACCATCTGGCTAGTAATGCAGAGCAATAACTATTAGGTAATAACATCACTTTCTGATTAGAAAAGCTAATATTGTACTAGCAATAAACTTTGTTCACACTGCAGCAAAGATGCATCAGGCAAGGGATTTGGGAAGGACTCTGCAGCACTCAAAATAAACAAGCCAAAGAAAACAATAGTAATAACTCAGGTGGGTTAACTCAAACAAAACAGAAACGAAACAGAAAATTTCTGTTTCCACATTCTTCACAGCACATAATCAGTTTCTACTACATTATCCCATGCGGTGACTATCTCAGTGGGAATTAATCTGACTGCTTTTGTAGAAGAATGATGTTAATCTGGAATAGGTATTCAAATCCAGTCCTGTTTGAGTCATTCAGCATAGGTTTGTTGTTCTTTAATTTTGTTCTCCTCTTCCATCTTCTCATGTTGAAGATATTTTCGGGTGAAAGTTGTCTGCAGAAGGAGCTTCAAGCGTGAAAGATTTTCCAGATCCCTGCAACGTCAAACTGTTGACCCTGTCAAATGTGTTGCAACAAGCAAAGGCTTCTCCTTTCTCATCCTGGACCTACTAGGAATTATTCAATTTTATAACCAAGTTTTTGCTGGCTGCTACTGTTGCTAGAAATAAAAGCAGTTTAAAATTCATAAGGGGCATCTGACTATTTTCCATTTCTAGCAGAGGACTGCTTTCTTCAGTCATGCTCAGAACACAAAGCAATGCTGCTGAAATGAATCATTTACTCAAAATGTGGTTGCAACTGAAAGCTCCCCTAAACCACTGAAATTCGATGCACCAGGTTCAGAAACCCTTTGCCTCTTTGAGATCAAAGGATGCAATGACAAAAAACAGGGAACTATAACTGAGAGACAGGAAAATATTAGGTGCTAGGATTCTAAGTGTAGCAAAACAAGCCCACAAGCAAGATGCTTCTGCAAAGGACTGGGTATCATTGGATGGGCCTCCTTGAACAGAGCACCATGAGGCACTGAGAATATGAGTGTCCCAAGCACTTGGAAGTACTGTGAAGACTGACAACGCCATATTTTGAAAGGTCTGTAACTACTGTTCAGCTCATAGGGAACTTTTCTAGCACTAGAAGATCTGCATGGATTTCTCAACCTGGAGGTGGTTTCTTTAGAGGAAATGAATGCAGTTAAATACTCAATAAAATGGCTTTTGGAATGTAGTCAGGCATAACACTAGTCCTGATAAATCAGTCTGATCAACCAAAGGTTTTTTTCTGTGTGACTGACCTGACCTGAGATCGTCAACTGTCTTGCAGATTATGGTTGAGCTGCTTAGATGTCCTAAAACATCTGAACATCTTCCTGTCTCCAGTATGTATTTAATAGCTCCATTCTGACCTCTTTCCCCTCTGCTTTCAATTTTTCACTGTTTTGGTTTTGGGTTTTTTTTCACATATTGCTCTCATTTTTGTTGAGTACTTCCAAGGACCTTGCCTTGCTTCTCTTCAATGTTTAGTGTTGGCAAAGTTGACTTGAGGTTTCCGGGTTTCAGCTTCTGTTAGGTTTACTAGCAGCTAAAAAACATAGGAAGCTTTTGAAATCCTGTTTGAAAAAACACAGGTAAGAGGGGACTTTTCCCACCTTTAGGCTGCAGCTTTGAACATACTGATAGTACTCAAGTAAGAGCATGAAAGATACTTCAGAAAGTTGGGCCCTAGATATTGTCTGGTACAATTTCATAGACTGAATAAAATATTTCACCTACATGAAACACCTTACAAGAAGGAGGGTGAGGGAACAGCAGGAAAATAAAACAACAAGAAAATAAATTAAAATGAAATCAGAAAAAAATAGTTAGACATAGCTATCTAGTTTCACATGGGCACCAGTGATACAACCAAGAACAGTCTGAGGACAATCAAGGATTGCAGAGCCCTGGGAGTGGCAGAAAGGGACTCTGGAGCACAAGAAGTTTTTTGATCAATCTTCCTGGTCAAATGGAAGGGGTTTGAAACAGCCAGTTGAATCTGGTGAATCAACAATTGCTTATAGGACTGGTGTCACAGCCACGGGTTTGCTTTTTTAGAGCATGGGACTTGCTTTGAAAAACCTGATATACTGGGGGCTGATGGACTCCATCTGTCAGAGAAGGGGAAGAGCATTTTTGGTCATAGGTTTCCAAGCTGGTTAAGAAGGCTTTAAACTAGAGCTAAATGCCGTGACAGCGATAGATGCCCAGAGCCTGGAGAGGTGTCACAACTCAAGAAGAGTGCACCTGAAGAGCAGCACAAAGGAATTCCAGACAGCAAATCAGCTTCATCAGGGTCCCAACATAAATGCCTCTATTCAAATGCACATATCATGGGGAATAAGCAGGAGGAGCTACAGATGTGTGCATGCCTACAGGGATATAATCTTACTGGGATCACAAAGACATGGTGGGATGAAGGTTCTTTAGGAAGGACAGTCAGAGCAGACGAGGTGGGGGTGTCACCCTCTACGTCAATGACCAGCTGGAGTGCATGAAGTTCTACCTGGGGATGGATGAGGAGCCAACAGATATTGGGCTCGTTGAAGTACCCCATGAAGACCAGGACTTGTGAACATGAAGCTGTTCCTACCTGTCTATAGAGGGTCTCATCTGCTTAGTCTTCCTGGTCAGGTGTCCTGTAGCAGACCCCCACTATAAAGTCACCTGTCCCTGCCTCCCTTTAATCCTGACCCATAAACTCGGTTGGCTCCTCAGGTTAGGAAGACAAAATCTCTGATAAAATTTAATCTGGCCGGGGATGTCACAAGAAAAGCTTCTATACATATGTCAGTGATAAAATCAAGACTAGTGAAAATGTGGGCCCTCTTTGGAAAGGAACAGGAGAACTCTTTACCCAGGACATAGAGAAGGCTGAAGTACTCAGTGACTTTTTTGCCTTAGTCTTTACCAGCAAGGGCTCCAGATACACCGCCCAAGTTGCAGAAGGTGAAGACAGTAGCTGGGAAAATGAAGAAACACCCACTGTAAGACAAACTTAAGTTCAAGACCATCTAAGGAACTTGAAGGTATATAGCTTCATGGGACCTGATGAGATGCATCTTCGGATCCTGAGGAAATTGGCAGGTGAAGGAGTTAAGCCACTATCCATCACATCTGAGAACTCATGGCAGTTGGGTGAAGTTCACACTGACTGGAAAAAGGGAAATATAACCCCCATTATTAAAAAGGGGAAAAAGGAAGACCTGGGGAAATACAGGCCAGTCAGTCTCTTTTGTGTGTGCCCGGCAAGATCATGGAGTCGATCCTCCTGGAAACTCTGCTAGGGCACATGGAAAATAAGGAGGTGATCGGTGACAGTCAGCATGGCTTCACTAAGGGCAAATTGTGCCTGAGAAGTTTTGTGGACTTCTACAAGGAGGTTAGAGTATTGGTGAACAAGGGAAGAGCAACTGACATCATCTACCTGGCCTTGTGCAAAGCATTTGAATCTGTCCTGTACCACATCCTTGTCTCTAATTGGAGAGACAGATTTGATGGATGGACCATTTGGTAGATAAGGAATTGGCTGGATGATTGCACTCAAAAGCTGTGGTCAACGGCTCGATGTCCAAGTGGAGAGCAGTGATGAGTGGTGTTCTGCAGGGGTTGGTGTTGGGACCAGAGCTGTTTAACATCTTTGTTGGTGACATGGACAGTGGGAGTGAGGGCACCTTCAGCCAGTTTGCTGACAACACCAAGCTGTGTGATGCAGTTGACATGCTGGAGGGAAGGGATGGCATCCAGAGGGACCTCCACAGCTTTGAGAAGTGGACCCATACAAACTTCATCAAGTTCAAGTAGGCCAAGTGCAAGGTCCTGCATATGGGTCAAGGAAATGCCAAGCACAAATACAGGCTGGGTGATGAGTGGATCGAGAGCAGCTCTGTGGAAAAAGACTTGGGGGTATTGGTGGATCAAAAACTGACTATGAGCCAGTTATTTGTGCTCACAGCCAAGAAAGTCAACTGTGTCCTGGGCTTCATCAAGAGAAGTGTGGCCAGCAGGCCAAGGGAGGTGATTTTTTCCATCTACTCCACTCTCCTGAGACCCCACCCGGAGCACTGCATTCACGTCTTGGGCCACCAATGTAAGAGCAACATGGACCCTTTAGAGCAAGTCCAGAGGAGGCCATGAAGATGATCAGGGGGCTGGAGCACCTACATTATGAGAACGGGCTGAGAGAATTGGGGTTGTTCAGCCTGGAGAAGGCTCTGGGGAGACCTTAGAGAAGCCTTCCAGTACCTGAAGGGGGCTACAGGAAAGCTGGAGAGGTACTTTTTACAAGGGTATGTAGGGATAGGACAAGGGGTAACAGTTTTAAACTGAAAGAGAGTAGATATAGATTAGATATAAGGAAGAAATTCTTCACTCTGAGGGTGGTGAGACACTGGCACAGGTTGCCCAGAGAAGCTGTGGCTGCCCCCTCCCTGGCAGTGTTCAAGGCCACGTTGGACGGGGCTTTGAGCAACCTGGTGTAGTGGAAGGTGTCCCTGCCCATGGCAGGGGGGTTGGAAATAGATGGTCTTTAGGATCCCTTACAACCCAAACCGTTCTATGATTCTATGATTCTTTGGTCTTCTTGAATGCCTTCTCTCTGGAATAACATTGACAAAAATGCTCAGACTCAAATATAGACTGTCTTGAAAATGTTCAGATGATTGATTTATCATTTATTTTTAATATGGAAAAGAGATATAAAAAGAAGAAACATTATATTTAAGGCCTGATCCCACACCTGCACCTTTCCGTAGAGGGAATGAGTCAGAGTAACTGTTTCAAATTCAAGTGTCAGTTGAAAAGTTTTGAAAGAGGTGGTAAAATAAATAGTAACAAATGTGTGGAACCAGATGCTACTCATGCAAGAGCTCTAAAGGAAATTGAATGTAAAATCTGTAGTATGTTGCCTTATGTTTAAATCAACCACAGAACCAAAGGAGTAAAAGGCAGAAAATATGACCTAAATTTTAGAAAGAAGTCTATGAGGGTTCAAAGAGCTATACCCCAGTAAACTGGACCGGGATATAGACCAAATCGACATTACTCAAATAGAGTTTATAGACACGAATAAATGTGATAAAATTAGAATGAATCCAAATGACAGATGGATGTCATGCTTCAGAAGTGCTTGCCAGTTTGTCAGGCATGAACGACATGGATCAGAGTGGTCCAGAAGGTACAATGGGCAACGGAATTTCCAGAAACCTTTAACGTGAACAACAAAAGCTGGTCAGGAAAAGAAGCTGCCATGGAATACAAGCAGGTCCCACTGTGAATTAATAACTGTGCAAGAAGTTAGAAGCAGAGAGTAGGATAAGCAAGTCCTCAGAAGAATGGTAGATTTCCAGGGGGTTTGGGCTGTTCCACTTACCCGTGAATGATATGTGAAGGAAGTGAATAGTGAGGGATAAAGTTTTCCAGTATAAAATATATTTCTTTGTGAGATGTTGCAGAAGGATCTCACAAGAATGTGTGACTGGCTACTAAAATATCAGATGAAATGCAAAATTAATACATGCAAATTAATGTGCTTGGAAAAAAGAAAAAAAAAACACACTAAGAATACATAGAAATGGGTAAGTGCTAAATTAGCTCCAAAAAGGACCTTGAAATCACTGGGGACAGTGCTATGAAAATATCTGCTCATTGCAAAGGCATTAGATCAAAATAGTATTAGTGATTATGGGGAAAGTAATAGCTATACCATTCTGGTGATGTTTAAAGCTATAGAGTAACTTAACTTGAAAGAATATTAAGAGCAATTTTAGTCATCCCATCTCACTAAAGATATAACAGAATTAAAAGCAATCCAGAGAAGAGTGATGGTGATTAGAGACATGGAGCAGTATCCATATGGAAATTACACAACAAAATTAGGAGCCACTGTCCTAGGTAAAAATGATTGAGAAATACAGTAAAGAGCTATAAAAACATTAATGGAATAGGTATGTTGAGCAGGGACGTAGATATTCTTTATTCCTCATACAATAGAAGTTAGAAGACACCTAATGAAATAGTCACACAGAATTAAAACAACTAATTACACCTCATATGAAGTCTGGATATGGATTCAAAGAGCAACTGCAGTAGAAAAGTTAGTGAACAGCTATTAAATACAGTACTTAGATTAAATGTTTTGGTCAGGTTGTCCCTAAAGGTGCAAAATATTTAGAGATTGCTAGTGGTACAAGTGGAAGAATCACTCTGTGTACCTCCTGTACCCCTATATTATTTCCTTAGGCACCTCTCACTGTATACAGGAGAAAGGATGGGGCTTCTGTTCGATACAGACATTATGTTTTTAGTCTCTCCCTCTACAATTGCTTTCATCTCCTTTCATGCAAACATATATAATAATTGGATCAACGCAAATCTGGGGACTCTGGAGTGGGTAGCTAGCTGACCTTTTCACACACAGTTCTTAAACTATTTAGCTATGTTGGGAAGTTAATTCCTCCATAAACAATGTTATGGGATTTACAGGATATGGTGTTCACTATCGGTAAGTAGGTTATACTCACATATCCACCATATCACTTTACACACCGCTCCTGCCTGCATAAAACTATATTTTAACCTCACATGTACGCATTACCTTCTGTATCATTCTATGAGAATTTCTAGAGTATCCTTTACTGGATCTCCTCTACCTCAAAAAATCCCCTGTATTTTTTATGGAAAAGAGGTTTCCTCTTGGTCACATCAGTTATTTCCCTACTATAACACCGTGGGCAATTGCAGAGACAGCAATGAGCAGCAGGGAGTGAAAGGTAGGTGGTGACTACGTCAACACTGTTGCCAAACGTGTTTGTCAATCTACAACTTGGTACACATCATGTAATTAAGGAAAGAGAATCTGGTCCTGAATTATTCATCCTCAATGAGTACTATGCATTCACAGTCATTGAATATGGACAAAAACCGTGCTCCTCTTAATTGCTGTCCAAATCTCTCATCTCACAAGACAGTAACATTCCCATCAGTCTAAGCTGACAAAGTTAATGTGTTTTGCATCATGATCTGTTCCTTTAATAAAGATCACAGTCTCCCTGGGCTTAGCTCAGTAGCTCTGCATTACATATAATCTCCTTAATCATAGAACAAAAAACTAGGTTAAAGGAATACTAAGGCAAGCTCATAATCACAGGGAGATTCCCAGTGCAGGCTATAGCCCCTGCAAATAAAGCATAGCAAGCCACACTAGACCTCTGGGTTTTGCCTGCACCGGACAACCCCCATACCAAACTGTGAGGTGCTTTGCTCCTTCAGGACCCTTGAAATGGCAAGAGAGCTCAGGTCCTCACAACTGCTAAGTGCCTCCAAGGAATGGAATATGACCACGAATTTTATTTCTTTCATTACCCAGTTTCACCAACCTAACATAGTTTTAATTAATTTTATATGTGATTTGTATTATCTTGTTTTTTTTATTATTTAGGAACTTTTCAATTACAGATAGATAAATCATCAGAAGCACAATATTAATACAGAAAACTGTGGAAAACATGATAACCATCCTTAATAAACTTGGTTTGCACAGAAATACTCATATAGCCATACCTTTCTCTCCTAAAGGCCTAAGTTACCACACATGCCTGGGACAGAAAGTTTTCAGCAGTGTCATTGGCTATTCATGTACCCTGCTTTTATAATCTGCAAATATTTACTGGGTTTGCCTATCTTGAATCTTATCAGGAGCTTTTATACCCATATTGGCATTCCTTTAGGCATGTTGTTAGCACATTCAGCATAGATATAGAGATACGTACAAGTATAGGTATAGATACAGACACAGATATAAGTAACATGAGGGTGGATATTCATCCTAGTTAACAGGCAGCTGGTATAATTCCTGAAAGTCAATGTGTTCAATAAACTCATATATTGACACATCAGCAAAAGCTGACATAGATACACTTCAATATTCTTTATATTTGGTTGGGTCTAGATGAATTTCTGAAGGATTCCCCGCATTACATACAATGGTCTTAGAGAATTTCTGTTACACAAAGTCCATTATAGACTGATAAACTGTAGAAATAATATGGGACTGCTTTCCAAGATTCAGAGAAGAAGACATATTTAAATGAAAAAAGCTGCTGTAAGTTCCAAAGACAGACTATTTTAAAGCATCAGGTTATGAGGAAACATTAAAAGGCAGAATCAACTTTAACAACTGAGAATCATTTTTATGATAGCCATAGCTTGCTGTGAAACCTATTCTACACACTCACTTAAATCATGATGGGTTTTGTGGTAATTCTCAGTTGTGCTGAGAATATCTTTACAATGATAAGAAAAGGAAGCAATAAATAGACAGGCAATAGTTCTGCTTTAGACATTTTCCATGAAAGAATTGTGAACCATCTGTAATTTATATTCAAATTAAGATCTGAAGAGGAAATTTCTAAGATTAAGGTCAGTAAAAGGCAAATAGTTATTGATATTTTCAGACACTGTTTCAAAAAGCATGGTACTTTACTGCAAACTTTATGCAGCAAGTGTACTACCACTTTGGCCATTTTCTCTAGGAGGACTGTGGAAACTTAAGGGGGAATTGCTCTGCAAAGGTGCTAGACTGGAAACCAGGACACCTGATCTCTCTTTTCAGATTTCCCTGCTGCGTGGTGGTGATAGGCATTTCAGCGGTCTATCGGTTTAAGTATCAGACCGAGCTGTTCAATGTATCTGCTTGTCTGCCACACAATCTCAGCAACAAGCGAAGACCGTGAGGGTGTTCGTGTCTGATACTAGAGTTAACTAACACCTAGAGCTGTGCTTATGGCATGGTCAGGAACATATACTCAGCAAATATCTATTACAGTTTATGGATTATTTGGGCCTCAGTTTCTCTCTCATTCCTCCGAACAGTTTGTGCAGATGAACAGTTCCACTCAGTTCAGCAGGGATTATTCATCTGCTCATCTTTTCTTGAACACATCTGGACCCACACTTGTAGGTAGTTCTAATTTTATGACAGTGTATTTAATTGGATTCATTCATTCCTAGGTAAATAATATTTGGATGAGGGAGTGAAGTGCCAGTTGTTTTCTTTACTAAATGATGGCAGTGAAAACAGAAAGGATGGGGAGGAATAGGTTATTTTTTTAAAACCAGTTTTTAATGGAATGTATAGTATAATTAAAATAGTTTTTATTTCCGATTTGCACTGGGAAAAAAAGAAAAAAAAGACTTTTATTTTTTAGGGAAAAGGTAGCTGGTCTGGCCTGTGAAGTACAAATTGGAAGGTTAGATATGATGAGTCTTACGACAGCAATGTTAACACCAAAATGGCATCCTTTCCCTGACTAATACGTAGAAACCTAGGAATATGTGCAATATTTGGTAATATTTTACTCATGCGAAAGAAAAATTTCCATGATCATGTGCTATACTATTAAGTATTTTCTCTCCAGAGCCAAAGCCAACTTTATGGTTTATCTTTTTATTCCTACAATTTTTTCGACCTGCCCATACTAGATGGTCAGATTATTTCAATTTCTTTCACCTCCTCAGAGGTTTGTGTTGCTCCAGAAAGGTAATATAAGAACATCCTATTTTCCACCTCCTGCAGCCCTGGTACTCTGTATAGCTTATACTGTTTACAATTGATTTCCCACTGATCACTCTCATATGACCCAGTGAGCTGTCAGGCATGCTACACTCTAGATGCCTGATGAACCTCAGCTGCTCTGTCAGGCTCAAGCAGTTTGCAGTCCATAGAAGCCTTCTCCCATAGGAAAAAAAAAAAATCAAACTTTCCCAATTCTCTTTATCTTTACTTGGTTAGTGCCTTGCTGTGCATCGTTCGCCTCCTAGAGAAAATACTTTATAAGAATTACAAGGGTTGTAGTGTTGCAAAAAATGCAGCTATTAACTATAATCAGACCATGAGAAAATATCAACAATTTTTAGAAATAATTTTTTTCTTTGAAGTGTAACATTATGGGGTGAGGCATTCATCAAAAAATATTGCTTTTCATAGAAAACAAATATGAGATTTCAAAATTAAAATTTAAATTTAGCTTAGTCCAAAACTTTTATACAGAATTTTTTATTAAATATAGCAAAAAATCTCTTTGTCTTAAAAAATTATTCTTGTTGAAAAATAATGTTCTCATAAAGACAGGCCACAGAGGGCGACAATGTTCAGCCATCCCTGTACGAATTATTAATACTATTAGAGAGTTTGCTAAATTAGTAAGTTACAAGAGGGCTGAGAGGATGATATGACTTAAAACTGAAAAATTATTAACATAATTAAACTCAGCCAATATTCAATAGCTAATACGAAATTAAATTATAAACATGCATAAAGTTAAGCACATGCTAACTGTTTTCTAAATTCTGATTTGAGCCCAAGCTCAGATGATCGCAAATGTTTTTCTTCATATTTTTTGTGTAGAATGAGAGACACCTGAAGGTAGCTGGTAGGTTGATTAGTATTTGAAATAACAGTCTATTAAAATGTAAATTAAATAAATGCTACTGCCTGGAAAATAAATGAGTTTTTAGTAACTGTCATCAGACCTGGATTCCACCTTCACCCTCTCTGAGCTCTCATCAGCTGGATTCCAGCCCAGATGAAGTGGGCAGGAGACTACGGGAACCTAATGAGAGTAAGTGGGAATTAGTTTAGCACTCTCAGGCAGCTAAATTATCCAAAGATTAGTTACCTGTTTGGAGCAGGCTACCCGAGGATTTATTCAGCAGAGGAGTGTGCAGGCAGAATTCCAGCATTTTAACTAAACAGGTATTTGCCATAGTCTTAATAGAAAATAATTTGAATTGCATTAGGATTCTCCTCAGCAATGCCTCAAAGTCCAGCTTCTACCCTGGAAATTTCCCAGATTCTAGCCTGCGCAAGGAAACATGGGACTGGTCTTAGTGTGTGAATCACAGCCTCTCTGTCCCTTTCATCTTTGCATTTAAATGTCCAGTGCTCTTGTTGAACAAAGCTTTGGGTGAAGCTCTGCAAAGACTGAAAAGTGGCAACTTTTCAGTTCTGAAAGTTCAAAGCAGAGCTGGAGTTGTGTGCTGGGCATGATGCTCTGGGGAGATTTGGAGGGGCAACCCTCCTACAGCTGTGTCTGGGACAGGGTAGATGTAGACAGCCTCAGTGGTCTGGTGAGGAGTAGCACAGGGGTCACACTTGCATTTAGAGAACAGATCTCACCATGTCAGCAGCACCAAGAAGTCACAGAAAGTGGTGGCTGTGCTGCCCTCTCCAGGAGGCTACTGTGCTGTCTGGACGGGCACTAGACAATGTGACATCTTAACAAGTACTGCAGTTTGAGGCTGTGATAAAGTCCTAGATGTCCATCAGGTCCCACCAGCTCAAACCATGCGGTGCAGGGGAACATACTGAAAATGCAGGTCACAGTCCTGGGAAATGGAGTACAGTCCGCAGAGCGGATTGCAGAGCTCCACTGACTTCCAACTTCTGTGCATGTATGTACAACTTCTTTATACTAACACTTTTAACTTGGTTATTTATATGTGCCCAAGATCTCACATATGTTTATATGTGTCTGAGGAAAGAACAGTCAATTCAGCCCTTGGTTCAGGTGCAGTCTTCTGCCACAGACCAGAGTCCTACACTGGATAACCTGGAGTGAGTAGAGAAGCTTTCCAAAAGCCCATGAGGCTATATGTTTCCCCTAGAGAAACGTATCTTTAGTAACTGTAAACATTTTTGATAACTAACATAAACTGATTTTCTCTTAATACTGCATCTTCCAACATGATTAAGATGTCTATGGGGTAAAACAAAGGCTCTTCCGAGTTATTGACATACAGCATAAGTACAGGGTAAAGGTCTTTGTGTTGTTAAATAGCAAACCTTGGTGCTCATTAGGGAAAACAGTTTCCAGTTTGCTTTGAGCTAACATAATGCTTTGAGAAAGTGGATAAGGAAACAGGCCTCTCTTCTGTAAACTTGAGTTTTATCCTAAACAGTATGGAAGTATCTGTTGCCAGAAAGCTGAATAATGATGATTTTTTTTGACAGAGAAAAGAAAAAACACAGGGTGCAATACACCATTATTCTTACTCTTCCTGAAAAATATCACAGAAGATGAAGTGTGCAGATGTTAGAGTGAATCGTGGGACCTGGGAGACGGGCATTTATTTTTGAACAATACTACAGGCTTCTTGAGTGACCTTAGGAAAAACTTTCTATGAATAGCATTTTACAAATTATTTAAATACTTGATAATATGTACCCTCTGCACTTCAGAAAGCTAATTTCATTATCCTAAAATTTCACTGTCAGCACCAGAGGCCTTTCTTCATTGATTTATAGGAAATTTCTGACTGATTTTTTGAATGGCATCTACGGTAGATCCTATAGTAACTGAAGATAAATGGTGAGATGATTCCACTTACAGTTAAAAATCCATAAAATAATTTAGGTTGTTAGTTCATCTGTTTCTAAACCTAAGTAATCATAACATACAGCCTACATGAAGGGGTAAAGATTTCAGTAATGTAAGAAAAGTGCTTGAAAGTTTAATTTTACAGGAACAGAGATAGGGGAGGTTACATTTACCACTGATACAGAACTTTGCAGGCAGGTTGTCAACCCAAATTCTGACTAGATGAAGCCAACAAGAACCTTTTGAAGTGCTCCCCTGAAACTGAAATAAATAATAAAAAATTTAAAAAGTTATTACCGAGAATGAACACAAGATTGATACAATTAAAATCAAACTAGCATTAGTGAACTTTATCTAAAGCAGATCAAACTGTTCAAAGAAGGATATGACTTTGACTGGGTACCAGCTAATAGAAATAGATTCCTTGTTGAGAAGGAGCATGAGGGTAGAGTCAAAGGAAAGCAATAAGCCATTATTTCACTCCATGTGTAAAGGTGGGACTAATTTCTTAATCTGTTTCTTTTTCAAAGCTGTCAGGTTGCTTATCATATATATTTCTCATATAACATCATATTTTTTTCCACTAAAGTCTCTGGATAGGCATCAAAGCACCGTAGTCCTTCATCCCCCGCTCCGCTGCCCAGCCAACCCTCCCACCAGCCAACTGCCTGGTACTGCAGGTCACAGCTCTGGACCAACCACAGCTTCATATAAAGATAAAAGTGCCTCCCCAAGCTGTAACAAGGCAGTGAGGTGGGAGTTCGCACATGCACATCTGTGTGTCTCAGAGTCTTTGCATGAAACTTGGCAAGCCTAATATGGGGAGTCTCCCCTATAAGGTGCTCCCTCAAACTTGTTCAGTGGTTGGTATGAAGGAAGTCTTGAGCTAATGTTGATCGTTCTCTTGTCATTGCCTCACATCTTCCTTGGAAAAAAAAAAAAAAAAAAAAAAAAAAAAAAAAAAAGGAACAATCTCTGGTCCCAATATTTAATTATCTAATCACTGATAAAAATCACTACTTTAACAGATATATTGCTGTGATCGTGGCCAGAAAACCAATGATCCTCACAAGGAGAATCATGGTGAGGTGAAAAAAGCTTTGCTTTTTCATAACTACTGCCAATAATAATCTAATGAATCTAGCAAGTTTAAAGTGCCAACTATAGTTTCTGTCACCTTGAATCTAATAAAAAGTGAAACCACTCTCTGTGTCAAGGACTTGTCTTTGTTCTTTTCCTTTGGACACATTCACAGAATAGAACTATGAACCATGACTCCTATTTCTAAGTACTATACACAAATAGCTGTTATCTGATTAGAAAGTAAAGACTAAGCTCATGTCCTTAACGTCAATCTGATTTTGCTGTTTTCACAATATATTCACAACCTGAATGAGAGAGAAAAGCATACCTGGCAGAAAAGAGATGATGACCCCTTTACCTTGAAAATATCATTTGAATTCTAAGAGCACAAAGGAAAAGAAATTAGGCCTGTTTTTTATCTTTACCTGAGCTTGATTAGGTCATAGAAAGTTCAGGTAATACTCATGCCTCACAGCCACAATCATCACAGCAGTAGAGAAGCTAACAGAATAGAAAGAAATGAATAGAAATTAAAACTTTTTTAACGAATCAGATGCCTGATTGCAAAGAAAAGTTTCAAAATAAAAACTGTCTGGAAGTATATCGACACATTCTGTTCTGATTAGCATCCAAATGATGTAAGTCAGCAACACTGCCAATGAAAGCTATTACCTGAGAGCACTGCCCTGATTTAAGATGTTTTGAGAGGGAAGCTTTAATTTAAAAACCATGATGACCATGCATTTAAATATTTTAAATTACCATTATCATGCATGAGACTGCATAAACAGTCTTCCCTGTCTTATCTCTTTCTGAAGTGACAAGGGCTTTTTGTTTGCTGTTCTTTTTTTTCTTTTCTTTTTTTTTTTTTTAACTTAATGTTATTGCAAAGTAAGGTTGTCCAAATAGACCAAAGAAGTTCAAAAGTCAAAGCTGGTATTTGCCATCATTTGCAAAAGTTTCTACTGACAAGTATTGGAGTGGGGGATGTGAGGCAGGAAGGTGACAAATGGTTAATTCTGGAGTGATCTCATTTTCCAGAAGTGACTGGCCACGCTGGACACTGACTATATTTTTTAAAGACTCCCAAGCTAGGGGCCCAAAATTAAGGCACACAAAAACACTAGTTCCTTTTTGATATTGTCTTTATATCTTCAAGTCTTGATCAAACTGTCCAGATTTCCCAGTGGCCTGCTGAGTTAAAGGGCATATCATATAACATTGCATGGCCTACACAGAACTTTTTAGTCTACAGAAGCAGCTGGGAATATTCATGCTATCAGAGAGACCACAATTGCCCATTGCTTAGATTAGGTCAACCAGTTGAAAATTCAGCATAAACAAAACACAAAAGAGAATAGGACTTACAGCTCTAGTAAGCCATCAGCTTCAGGAAAGACGCAATGAACTCTTGGCTTAGAAAATCACAGAGAACAGGACATCACCATATTAGATAGCAAGATAAGTTTTCTCACCAGCTCCCTAAAAAGGCTTTACATTTATATCTGGTTTTGATGTCTCAGAATCTGATGTCTTTCCTGACTATAAATACACTTGAACTATAAATACACCTATCTTCCTCTGTAAAATGCTTTGAAATCTTCTGATGAAAAACACTAAATATATAGTCTTCTATTTTTGGAGAAGCCTAAGGTGAGATAATGTTCTCTGCATTGAAATTTCATGGTTCTGTAGAGAGGGTTGGACTCACATCAAAGATCTGTTTGCACATTAAAAAGACCTGTCAATCCCACCTCTGCTGATCAAGGAAAACTAGTAAATCAGCTAGTAGCAGTCGCAGTTGGGGAAAGGAAAGACAACAACAAAATTGCAACAAAGCAATGACATTGATTCCAAGCTGGAACATGAGTTCTTTCCTACTGAGAAATTCAACATGCCAAAATGTCTTCACACTATTCTTGATTTAGCTAATCCAAATGTAGACAGAAGTGACACCAGATGAGTCAGGCACACCGTCTGGACTCAAACTCTGAATTTGGAAGTGACAAACTCACAAAAGTTTGCTTGAATGTTTCATTTCAACCGTTAAAGCAAAAGCCAAATGTCCCATTTAGCTTTCAGACAACTTGTAGTTGAACATATCCGAAGGTTAAGGGGTTTGCTGAAGCGGTGTGCTGCAGAGATTAAATAACAATTATCTAAGAACTCCAGTTTTAACCCATATTAAGTTAATGGAAAGGGCTAGCAGAGATGTACGAAAGGACTGTTACAGAAGTTGTGTGCAGTGGTTGCTTTCTTCCATCCCCTGAACTGTGTATACTTAGGTTTGACCAAGTAACGGTAGCTAATGTACGTTCACTGATAGCCAGTGAAATCTCAGAGAGCAGTTATTCCCTAGTTATAATTGCTCAGGAGGTGTCAACAAACAGAAAAAGACAGACCTCATTCTCTGACAGATACAGAGAGCCCTGATTCTAGCTGGACTGCCATGAAAGCACAATGATGTGGTCTGTAAGACACCAGCTCACAAAGCCTTTTCATGTATTGTATCTGTTAACATGTGCTTGTACAGCACCTCACACAGCACATGACTGAAGGGCTGACCATTCCTGAATAATGCCTTACTTAGAAAACTCCCTCACAGTTTTTAAAATTATGTTTTAAATATCACTAGCAATGAACAATATGATCTTCCTCACTGCTGAACTTGTTTCTTCTATTCCTTTCCCTTTTTGTCGCAAATCTTTTACCCCATAAACACCTCACTCTATGTCTATGTTAGGAAAGAGTATCTATATGAATTTAAACTGAAGATTCTCAGTTCCATTAAGCATTGCACTCTTATCCACACCCTAGCCTATGAATAAATGGCTATGAGAAATATGTATCTAATTGGGATGTACCATTTCCAAAGGAAGTAATCTGACCTCCACACTCCATTTAATGTATTACTCTACTAAAGTAATTCTTAGTGCAAAATCAGAAAAATCTTTTCCAGGAAGTGGGTGGGAGGAAGAGAAATACGACCATGGTCAAGGTAAAAAGAAGCGATTCACGATCTGGGACTTAAAAAAATAAAATTGTAGCCAAAGGAATATGCTGTATCATCTAATGGACAAAATATTGCAGTTTAAATATCTGAATAATTACTGTGTTTGGAACAAGAATGCAGTGTTTAATAATCCTTTCTGAATAATTGTAGTATTTTTCCCAGAATTTGTGTCTGGTAATTGACTAGTCTGAAGGTTGCTATGGTAAACACTTAGCTTACACAGCACATAGCGTAGGGAGCAGATACAAACTAAAGGGAGACTGGTGTCTGTAAAACACCTTGGGATTTTTTTCATGTATATTAATTGTCAAAGATATTAAGAAAAGAAGAGAAAAAAGGATCAACATAACTAAGCCACCTCTGCCTACTGATTTCAATGGAATTGCAAAGTCAGAATTTGACTCAAAGATATTTACATCAGGATTAATAATCATTAAGTTATTAAACATGCTTTTCTCCCATCTTGAAGTGCCTGCCACCTCCCTGGGAAACTGATACTCTGACAAGATTTTCTTTTTCACTGACATAAAAACAATCAGAGAGATGTCAAAATACTCTTATTCTCATCTTTCTTATTGTTTATTACTGATGCCAGGTAAATCCTTAGACACAAAGTTTTTGATTGGCATTGTAGAAAATGGCAACAAAAATATATAAGATAGCAGAGGGGTGGAGACACAGTTCAAGGAAATAGTAAGATACTGTCAGTTAAGTAAGGTACAATAAAGAGCTTTACATGGTCGTATTGCTCACATGGCCTGCCTATCTGTAAGAGTTTTAGATATCACAATAATAAAACATTTAGAAAGGATTTCAAACAATACTCAGATTGGGGGACTCAAGGGAGACCATCACCTGGATAGAGCTCTTCCTGATTGACACTGCAATGAGGAAAAGGCAAGTCTGCCACAATACGTATAGACAAAGTCTCTTCACAAGACCTGGCTTGAGCTTATGAATAAAGTATGTTCAATATTTGATTATTTATGTCTGAAAGCTTTTGACAATCTGGAAAGAAGATGGAAATTTTTTAGACAAGCCTTCTCTATTTTTTTAAACTGCTACCATTGATTTTAACCACCTTTATTGTGTGTTTACTGTCGACTACAGAAGCTTATGAGAATATGATAGTTTCACAGGCACTGTGGACAGAACAGATCTGTAAGAATATACACTAATTCCTCTTGTCCTGATTTAACCCATTTTTAAAATTCCTTTTTTGAGCCTCCTCATGTAATGAATTATAGCTAGGGAAAATGGCTAAAAGTTATTCAAGTTTACTACAATTGCATGAATTCTTTCCAGAATCTTCTTGCTCAGGCAAATGGATGTGGCATCACATATCATGAGAGCAGAAAAAGAAGAGATTAAAGATAGCTCCTAAAAATGACAGCAGAAGGTGATCACGAGCATAATTTTAAAGGAGAGATTAGAAACATAAGAAGCAGTACTATGTTCGGGACACGTAAGTAGCCAAAACAAAGCTAAAAGCTAAAAGCTGGAAAAGGAAAGGGCCACTCCATGAGCAGTGGAACTATTGGAAGCAGGTTTCCCATGCACTGATGTCTTGTGTCACTGCCCACTGCAATCACCTGCTCCTGCCTGTTCATCAGCACTTCCAAATCCACCTTCTGAACCATCTCACTCTGCTGTCCCCACATCTTCTCTAACCACCTCTTTTTCTGCCCCCCCCCCCCAACATGCCCGTTCAATAAGACATTTATATAGTGCCCACATCTTTCTTTTGTGAGTGTAAAGCTGCATATGTTGAAACCAACAGGGACCACTTGCACAATTTTCAACATCCGCGTAATAACGCTAAGGACCTGATGTAAGGCATTGATATACAGGTTTAAAGCACACACTGTCCATTCTCATATTTTCACTTCAGCCTCTCTTCCATAGAAGGACAGAAACACAGGCAGTTTAAATGCATACAGGGAACAAAAGCCTCTAACTCTTATTTTCAGAGGTGTCAACGTGTGCATTGGAGGTGGATCCCCACAGACTTTGCATGGACTTAGGCATGCCAGACAATTTTGTTCTATTATATTACTAATTTACAGAGAACACTGACTTTTAGATGCACTGTGCTATCTTATCCTGTCTTCAAGGAGTAGTAAGTAGATTCCTCTCTTTTTTCAGGGAAGTGTCACTTTTTTATTAATTGTATAAACAAAATCCTTAGTGGATATAAATATTTCACCTGTAGCTTTCTTCTTTACTCCCCTTGTTCCTGAGAAACTTGTATTGCTTATTTTTCATGAAAGGCTTGTCAAGATGAGAAGCCATCACGGAAACATTTCCAAATTTCCCCGACAATTGGCTCATTCATAATCTAATTGCGCTGGCAGGCAAGAAACTCCAAAAGTCCCTCGATGTGTCATGACAGTTTTTACATGGATCTTGACAATACTTGCCAAGCGATTTTCACAGCCTTGGAAGTTTCTGTCAAAAGAATAGAGAGGAATAAGTAACCCAGGGACTTTGACCACATGAAATGCAACTCAGTAATTTTTCTTCCTCCAAGCTGATATGCTAGCCCAAAATTGTCATGTGAAAGGCACACAGAGAGAGATATTTGCTCTTCTGAGAATGTCTTCTTTTCAGAGCTTAACTAAGGTCATGCTGGGTTCAAGGTGTACAGTGAAATGAAGCCTTTTTAAGTTACTGTTCCTATCATAGAAAAAAAAAAAAGGAGGTTTATCCTGCATCAGAGGAAAGGTCCACCAGTATCCTTTTCCCAGTACCACCTAACAATGTATATATAAAGAGAAGGATAAGTACGGAGCAACAAACACCACTGACAAACAGGTCCCATTTATATGAACATGAGTTTCTCTTCCAGCAGTTCTGGTAGTAGGGTTTGTAGGGGAAGGAAGATAGAGCAGCAGTATTTGTCTTGGCAAGAAAGCCCAGACAACTGGTCTCCTTGCTCCATAAAATGTTTGCTGAAGGGAGGCATGGGGGCCAGGGGTGTCCCATAGCCCACAGGTCTTGGACTTGACCCTAAATGGTGACACATGAGGAAGCTTATTTCCCTCAGACCTATTGTTTCTAGCTAAATAAGCTATTTCTAGTTAAATAAGTTTGTATCATCTACAGATATGCTACGTTTAAGTTGCCCCTTTAAGTGTTGGGGTTTTTTTTCCTCAATGAAACATTGATTACTACTAAAAAAAGAGAAAAAAGTTGCATGTAAAATGACTGCATGATGTGGGTATTATATACTGTTTAAGCCTTAAATATCTGACCTCAAATTTTATCCTCATTGTTTAATATTTTAGGTCTTAACACAGATCCAAAGAGTTACTGCTAAGAAAACAAGTATGAGAATGCATGTATTCACTCTGCTTTTGACCATGTCCCTTCAATTTACTTCCATATTGTAACATACTGTGCAAGCTAATAGAGATTTTCAAAACCACAAGAAAAAGGAAGTGGAAATAGGAATACTTGCCTACTATATTAATTCTAGAAGTCTTCTGAAGCCCTTTTGAATGCTCTTTGTGGGTTTGAGATACTTAAAGAAAAGAAACAATACCATCTGGTGTAGACAACAAAACAGGCATCAAATTTCCCAGTTATGACAATGAATACTACAATCAATAGAAATGTCAGCTATCTCACATTAACTTCAGAGCAGGTAGATTTATATGACCACTTGGTTGCTATGTTAGACTTCATCATGCTTAACAATAAAAGAGCCTAAGGTTGCCTGCTCCAAGACAGAAGAATGCAATCTGTCAGTGGTACTAATCAGTTAGGGTGAATTTTGTAGGAATTTTTTTTAAATCACAGATTTGAGCAGGTTTAATATTTGCAGTAGAAAATATCTCTAAAGAACATTCAGTCTCCCAACACAGATATGTGTCTGAATGAATAGAATGAATTTTCTCTGGAAGGACTCTCCTCTCTCACCTAAACAGGGAGTGAGAAGAAAGGCTAGGATAGATGCTGGAGTTAGATGAAATGACTCCCCCAGATATCTCTTTCTACCCAAACCCTCTTCCCACTTCTGTGGATGTAAATTTCTCAGAGTCTCACTCACAGATGACCGTGCTCTCCTTCCAGGAACACTTCTGCATAGAAAGTGCATTTCACTGCATAGAAAAGCAGTGAAATGACTCAGGAGAAGGCTTTGAAAGCACTGAGGAATAGCATTATGCTATCAAATATGCCTCACAAATGACTTGAGTTTTAAATGATTTAATGACACAGGGTTCCTATTTCATTGGCTGGACAGATTTAGTCAAATGTCTTAACAGCACTCACGAACATTAATACCAATTCTGAGTGGCTATTCAATTCCATGTTCATAGCCCTTGTTATTCAAGTTGCTGTGTGACTGTCAGAAGAAAACAGATTGCTGTTCATTTTAATCAGTCAGATCACAGTTTTATTGAACGTGCCTGTTTGATGTGATTGCATCTTGCGCAACTGAGCGAAATGAGACAAAAAGAGCAATTTTATACCACGTAGATAATAACAGATGCGCCCCTCAGAATTCATTATAGAAATCTGTTTCACAGCCGTATGTTCCACTTCATCTGAAATCCTTTTGTTCTCATCAGCCTCTTCCTGTGTGAAGCTACCACTTTGCATTTTGCAAGCATCGACTAATGGAATCTGATACTACTTTATCCATATCCTTGGATCCCCTGCTAAATATTGAAAACCGAGAAGTCCGGTTTTCCATAACCTGCTAAAATAGCCTCCATGTAGTCACCTGTTTGTAAAACACCAGGTATTTTTACCCTCTATATTACTATATACCCTTTAAATACCGCTCTCTAATAACTGGGTGGGGAAAAAAAAAAAAAAAAAGAAGGAGAGCTTTATTGGTAAACAGGTTTTAAAATATTTTGTTTCCCTGGATTTTTCTCCTGCCTCACTCTAAGCCTTCACAATGAACACAGCTCTGTAAACTCTCATCTCAGCCTTGATGTCATTTTAGTTTAAGGTGTGTTCAAATCTGTACCCATCCAAATTCCCTAAGGATATATATGTATGTGTATGAATCAAAATTACAGGTATCATATGCTGCTTCTTTTCCTCATAACCTTTTTTAAACACCTACGTGACTATGCTGACTAATATGTATTTTATTGGCTTGATCCTTAGCTGATGTATATTCAAGTGGCTCCACAGATTTTAATGGAGTTATGCCAAATTACATTACTCCAGTGGTTTGGCTGAAATCCTATCCCCTTTGACATCATTGGCAAAGCTCCCGTTATCTTCAGCAAAGCAATTATTTCAACGTATATGCTCGGCATATAGAGGCCCTTCTCTGCAGAAGGTCATGCAGTCAGGCCAGTGGTATGATGCCTTAGTTAGACATACCACATTCATCCTCTGAGGTCTGCTAGGGGTCAACACTAAAACATTATTTTGTTGACTAGACAAAAGAAGGAATAAAGGAAAAGTTGAACAAATATGAATTAATGTTTGCAAAAATTGTTCAAAGATGTTTCAGTGTAAATTTGAGCAGTTACTCAGAGCATTTCCTTATTTTTCATTGCCTTTCTTATAAAGTCACTGGCTTCCTTAAATATCTCCTTTTAGCCTTTCTGTAATAAGAAATTATAATTTTCTCTGGGTGAAGCCTACAGATATATACACATAATAAATTTGGTAGATTGAGCACTGGGACACAGTCATATCTCTGTATCAGCTCCTCACAACCTGCCCACGTAGTAACTTAGCTTCTGTTCAAGGGCACCTTGTCATTCTCCCATCCTTCCCTTGTGTTCTCTGAGACATGTTCTTGAAGGCCCTGTTTGTTTCCCGTATCCATATGTCTACAGCATCCACAATATCAGGACCCTACTGAGTTATATTTCCCGTCTCTCTCTGTCTCCTACGACACCTGCATGAGGTTTCCACATCCATAAATATAGTTGTCAGAATAAGGCCTAACCTCTATGATCATCACGACCTACCCATGCTTCTGAGTGAATTCCTGCTAATGTCCTCTCTGTACAAGCCCTTCTCTCTCTCCCTAAATCTACAAAATCTCTTTTCCTACTTCACTGTGAGATATCAAGTCCACATCCAATCCATGGTACACCAAAGTCTTGATTCTTCAGCCTGCATTCCCATAGGATGCCTAATTCCCTTTGATAATCTCACAGCACAGACTGGTACTGAAAGCAATTAGATAATTAAATTCTCTTCTGCTTTTTTTTTTTTTTTTTAGAGCCCAACTAAATATCTGATGTATGACCTTGGACCTCCAACATCCATCACATCTGTTACATCTAGTTAGACTAAATTTATAAAGAAGTATATTTAAACAGCATCTTGCACAATCAGACCCTGTTCTAGGAGCAATTTTGAGAAGTATTTTCATTCACTTAAGAAAATAAAATGTAGGGTTATTTTTATTTGCTTAGCTTAGTTTGACTTGGCATTTTATTGGAGGGTGGCATTTTTTATTGCTGTTGGGGTTTTCTACTGTTTCATAGAGACAATCAGATAATCTTTTTTCATTGTTTGAAATTTCCTCTTTTCTCAGTCTGGACAGTAAATCAAAAAGTCAGTCATTCAGACAATACTAGCTAGCTCTTCTAAACTCTATTGAAATACCAACAAATGATAATAATAATTGATTTCCAGTCCTATTTCAGCAGAGAACATCACATACTTAAACTATTGCTTTGTTAGACTAGACGTATGCTAGATGCTAAAGAGACTGTCTCTCTCATGCATGTTTGAAGACAGCAAGGGAATTTCTATTTCTTGTAAACCTGGAGGAGGCTGTTAGCGCAGACTTTTTTAAGCTGAAAGCTAGACTTTCATCAAGTGCAAATTTTGTATGTTGAGAGACAGATGTTGAGGTTCTGAAACATCAGAAGAACCTTCCAGTGAAAAAATGTGTAAAATACACATGTGGTAACAGTGAAGGGATAGATGCAAAATCCATATCAAAATGTTATGAATTATATTGGAGGCCTAATGTTGCTTTGCGTGTAACATTAATGCCGTTGAGAACACATTGACATAAAAGCCTAATATAAACATTACCAGCCAAGGCTTAAATAAAGGCAGGAAGGTTATCATTGACAGTATGGATATAAACATATCAGTCTTATATTAGTATTATAAATAAAAAGGTTGTTAATTTAACAATGGCCATATATATATATTTAAGCAATGTCAGCGCTTACACATTGCCAGCCTTTGTATCAGCATTTATATGGGATGTCATAAACCAGCCAAATACTTCCTGTTAACTTTTAGGAAATGATAGCACAAACATGACCATAAACATGATCCTGCTGCATAAATCAGGTCTGTACATGTGTAAATTGCATTGGTAATTTATAAATGTAAATGTAAACAGAAATACCCTGGGCATGCATCAAAAACACCAATGTAATGAAAACCAGGCTCTGGAAATCATTGCCAGGTTCTGCAGGTATGTGGTGTTAGAGCACAGCAGGCCAAATAAATTTTTTGTAAGTGATGTTTGTCATGCTTAGGCCTCAAAGTTCTCAAGGAGTTTATATTAAGGGCAGAAAGGTATACAATATGACCCTCCCAGGTATCTCCCAGACCTGTTATTTTCTTATGAAGGCCTGGTACTACCAGAGTCAATGGAAACTTTTGAGAAGAGATTTGTTAATTCAGTGGTGCCAAGCATACATTTTACAGCATATTTCTGTGAGTTCTTACTTTGAGGCCACTTACAAGGGACCTTGGAACTATGGAAGCACCTAATGACTGAGGAACTGAAAGACCAACAGTTCAAAGAAATCTAGATACATAATCTGCATGGCATCATCTTTCTCATCCACAAGAAAGTTCAAATTTGCTTTTAAAACTGTGCCAAAAGCTGACAACTTCTCTCAGCCGTCCTTCCATGCTGTCTCACATAAGGACCTTTAAAAGGGATGGGGAGGAACTACATATGGACCAAAGATTTTTACTTTTATGCTTAAAAATGATTATGCAAGACATCAGGGCTCATTACCATAAACACCACCACTGGCAGACAACTTGACTTCTGGAATCACAAGACAGATTTCACTCCATTAAAGCTACCCATTTGATTTTTCATACCCACTGCACAAGTCAAAAAAGCTTGTAGCTCTGCCTGAGCGGTACTGCTGACTCCTGTTTTGAAAAAATCTTCACTTAACCCACCGCAGAACAGAGAATTAAATAATTCAACAAATATTATACCACTCCCATAACTGAGGTATTAATGTTGCTTTAAGGATTGTGATGTTTCCTGCCAAGAAACCATCTGTTGAATGAAATATGTGAGACTAAAATGAGGCTAAAAAGGAGACTGCAGATATGATAGCTCCAGATTGGAAGCTTCTTGGTACCATGGGAATGCTAATCAGTGTTGATCCTGACAGCTGTAGGTGTTCAGCTCCCAACAACTAGTAACACACTTTCATACCTTTTTTTTATCTTTTTGCCTTATAAAGGGTGAAGAGCAATCTAGAGCTACTTGCTCAGAATATTTAAATTTAAGGGATCTCTGATAGTGTTTTAAATGAGACAACGGTGGGTACTGGGAGAAGTGAACTTGTAGCAGCAACTCCTGATCACCCATGAGAACAATTTTTAAAAGTGTTAGAGATTTTCATGTTGGTTTGATCTTTTAAATCTACTTCTATGCTTCCTGGTTTTGTCAAATGCAAGGAAAAGACTTGCATTTGGATGTCTGGAGAAGTTCTTAATTCTTATTTCCCTGCCAGCGTCCCACAGTGTGATTAGTTAGAAAACATCCCTTGCAAGAGAATCTCTGTGCATCTTAATGCATGTTTGCAAAGGCATACCTGGACAACAAGGGCCGAGACCTCAGGCACTGAAGTCTCTCACTAGAACATGAGTACAACTGACTTCTGATTGATCCTACAGGCAAAGCATACCCAGAAAGATCATAAGATGCAGGAGAATTGTAGTCATTTGCTTGCCCCTTCTTTTACCTTGGATTGATGGCATTGCAACAAGAATACAGAGTTTAGATTCCAAACTGGTAAATTGCTTTGAGTATCCCACCATAATTAAATCAAGATTATTTATTCTGGGGTCCTGAGATTATTTCTGGCTCTACTCTTAATGAGCTTTCTGCATCTTACTTTTAATATTTGTACAATACAGGTAGTGATATTGTACTTCTGGATAATGTGCTTTGAGATACTTAGAAGAAATGTGCTACATAAAAATGATATTTTATTGTTGTTGAAAATCTGAGAAGACATTCATCAATTTTTGCTGGTCTGAAATCTCACATATGATTTCTCTGTTCATTTGTGTCACCTAGTAATGATTACAAATGAATAAAAGAAGTCCCTTCCAGATTCCTCCTCTGAAGAAATTTGAATTCTTTCAGCAGAGCCATGATGGCCACTAGTTAACACAAACTTAAGAAGGTAAAATCCTCTCCTAAACATCCTTGAACAGTTATTTCATTTAATATTGTTAAGAAGAGGAGTATCACAAGATGAAGTAATTAAAAAAATCCTATCTTGTATGAAAAGATGAAACAGTGATTTTTCACCTCCAGTGACAAGAAGCAGGCTTTTTATAATCATCCAGCCCCGTTACTAGTACAATCAGATGGTGTTACTATGATGTGCTTTCACGGTTGTTTTGACTGACTGCATGTTGGAGCTTCTTAATACTGGCATATTTCTTTGATTAAAATCAAATAACCAGAAGAGAAAAAAAAAAAGAAAAAAAAAAAAAAAAGGAAATAAAACCTTAGGAATATTTGTAAGGTCCATTGAATTTGAGCACTGTACAAGGTACAGATGGTAAAGAGACTTCTTCCCATCTTCTACAGTCCTAATGCTGACCCTTCTCTGGTCCTGGAAACATAGATGCTCGTGCTTGTCTCAGGCAAGTGACTTCCGAAAAATGGCAATGTGAACAAAGCACTTTTTATGGAGTTTGCTGCAGATGCAACCCCCAGCATCTATGCACTATGGCCTGACTCTGTAAACCTTAGTGATGAAAATGCCTCTGAAAGCGGTTCAGGGGGGATGAATTCATGTGGGCAGAATAGGACTGAGAGAGGTCCATTAGGTTTCATTGACACATCATCTACACAATATCACACAAGAGGGTGGGAGACAGTTATTGTGTTGTCTTCTTCAGATCTTTTCCCTCTCCTCCAGTCATCACCGAAGCTACAGCCAGTCATGGGAGGGGTTCAGTATCTGTGATTTACATGCTATTTCCATTAGTTGAAGTTGGTAGGAGGGAATTCCATGTAGACCTTTTGTTCACATCAAAACCCTTTCTCCTCCTTGAGACAGGACCCTGTCCTACATGTGGTGATCTAAAATGTCAGTGGCAGAAAGGAGTTAAGGCAGCAGCATACAGTCAAAAAAAACTAAAAAGAGGTATTTATAGCACACAACTGTAACTATCTAAAATCAACATAATCACCTTCTACAGCCAAAGAATATAGCAGGATGTCCAAAACTTTATATTACTAATATGGCCCTTGTAGTTCTTACAAAAAAAAAGTGTATTACAAAGTTAAGTGAGTAAATAAACTGATCTACCATGAACAACAAAAATGGCCTCAGGGCTTTAGACCTCATTAGCCTAGATTCAAACCAAAGTGATGATTTCCATTCTTAACTGATACTGTAAAGTTTCCTAATGAGGCTGTAAAAGAAGGGATCCTGAACATAATAGATAGTTTTTCAAGAAATCAGCAACAATAAAGGAAGGGGAAGGGCCATCATTTAAACATCTTTGTAAGTAAATGAAAAAGATTGGAATAAGACTATGAAGATGTGTTTCAACCCAAACCAGAAAGTGTATGATAATTTGTATTTTCCTTTCTTTATGAAAAAAAAATAATTAAAAATTAAGTGTGGTGGCAAAGTGATGCAAGATTATGCTTGGTCAAATTACAAAACCTTGACAAAGTATCACTCATTTCTTTCACAAGTTGAGGATTCAAACTTAAAAATGTAATCCATCACCAGACTGCAGAAACTAAAACAAGAGACTAAATTCTACCAGATAGAGTTTCCATCATCTTCGGTACTGTTACCATCGTAGTACCAGCAATTCTGAGTGCTCATGACCATGTAATTAATAGTTTTACATCTGGCAGCCCATTCCATGACTTGGACCAAACCTAGAGCCCTTGGAGACCTGCATATAAACTGTAAGTCTGGCAATTGTATTGAAATTAAGAGACTGCATGGAGTAAAATGCAGCGTCGGCCCATCTCTGTAAACGATTGCTTTTGTTTTCCTCAGATGTGAGTTCCATTTCCATGGGGAAATTCTCTCTTCTCTTCACCATGTGTAGGTGAAGACGAAGCATCACTGCTTAAGTTTATTTCCCTCTTGTGGAATAAATTCATAGCTGTTACTCTCAGATTCAGCCAAATGAGATCTGATCAGCCAAAGTGTAAAGGTACAGAAATTTGCTCATCTCATTTGTGTATGTGTTAAGAGGTCAAGGAGAAAATCTCATAGATCTTTGGTTTCTAACCATTCTATGAGTCTTCTAGTCTAGCTGGATATCTTCAGGGAGACTGCTGGAAAGCACCCAAAAACTATCAAATGCTTCAGGCCTTTTACACTACCATAGGTTACCAGTCAAGCTGAAATCAGCATTTATGCAGCAGCCTATAGACTCTTAATTAAAGCAAGTTAATTCAAACAAAGGATTTGCACAGTGCAAAAGTTTGGTGAGGATCAATGCCTAAGCTAGAGTTCAGACTAAACCTTCAATAAAGACATTTCTAATGAGTTGCTGTCCTCTGGATCTAAATTAATCTAAATGGTTCCTTCTGCCTGAATTTCTTTCTTTTCCTTGTCCCGGTCCCTGGAGACCCGTGTAAAGAAAAGGCAGAATGATACCAACAGGGCTAAGATACTATGAAGAAAACAGGAAAAGTACCCAAGATTAGTTGTTTCCTCATGGACAGTGAACAAAGATATTAAGGAGGGCAGGGAGCTGTTCCAGATAATAAATAAAATGCTAGGAGTATAATGAACACCGCAGATTTTATAATCTGGCTATTTTTTCATCTAAAATAGTGAAAATCATCTAAACCAGTGTGGAAGGTAGAAGATATTTATGGAGGGTAGAAGATATTTGATGCCTTAATATAACTGTGCTATTAAACCATTGATAACTGAGAATTGTACCTTTATATTTTTTGTTCTTTCTCTCAGCTACAAACTAAGTTAGCAGTGAGTGAGTCCTTTTAGTGTTTGAAAGATGTAGGGTAGCAAAATAAACTGCAAGGTGAAGGTAGTAAGCAGAAATGGAAGAGCACAGCTCTATCTAAATTGCAGGACCTTGCAGCATGTCTCAGTTCCCAAATCAGGATGGGACATCCAGCCATGAATAGACTACTAGATCTGTGTGTAAACATAGACACATACAGACATTTCACTTTCCCAGTCCAACATCCAGCATTATTTCATAGAACAGAAACAGAAAAAATCTGCTTGGTAAAGCAACCAAGGCAGCAGGAGTCTAGGCACAGCCTTAATAGACAGAATAGTTGATAATTAAATCATTACAGCATAACCAGCCTGATACAGACAGCCCTTGAAGATCGTGATGGAAGAAATTCCGTTTCCACAGGTGAAACAGCGTAGTTGTTGAAATCTCCTCCCTCCTCTTCCAGTATAAAGACAGCAGGTGAAAGACAAGGCTAAGGTCAGCATTCATCTCAGCAGCTTTACATCACCAAGGTCTTCATCAGGTGTAAGTTGAGATGGGTATAAACCAGGAGATGCTCTACGTGGTCACCTCCATGTTCTCAAATTTTGTGGGTTTTTGTTTTATTACATCCATTCTCCTTGCTTTAACAGAGAATCCACAGACTGTATTACTTCTACTCACAATGCAATTCAGTAGAAGCAGGGTTGTTTGGTTTGAGCTGGGTTGGGTTTTTTCTTTTCACTGAAAATGGCAATGATATGACAGATATGGAAATGTATTTAGCATGAACATATTTCTGCCATCTTCTTGGCTCATAAGATACAAACAATGATTTGTACCGATTTGGGGTCAGACATGAGAACAAGTTATTGCATGTTAGCTGGCCTCCTGTAGCTCTCCACATGCATGCTTTTAGCCTGCAGTACACCTCTCTTCACACCCTTTCACTTAAAAAATGAGTATATTTGAATATTTAATTGGAATGTTTACTGTTTTTCTGAATTTCAGAATTTAGAGGGAAGTGAAGAACACAAACACACTGACTCACTGTAAGACTGTTTTGAGTAATCACAAACCCAGCATGGGTTTTGGTGTATGACTATTTACCTGTGTTTTGAGACTTTATTAACTGAAGATTGTAAAGTGCTTAGCGATCCCTGGATGGAAGGTAGTTTATACCACACTAAGCTAAAACATAAATAAGAATAAAGTACAGGTATATGCCATATCTGGAGAATGGTCTCCAAAGAGGGAAAATCAGGGGATTGATTTTTATGTTTATAAAAGTCAGTGGGGTGTTCTGCTCTAAAATCAGTGGCATGTGCAAAGGGCTCATGCGGATGGATGGGGAAGTTAGTGTGCAGATAGATGTGGATTTACAGCCCACAAGGCATTCTGCAATAACTTGCCATGAGGGTTTTCTTAGCCTACACCGAGAATGCCTTTGTGTGCAGTAGTCTAATAAACTATTTTGCACTTGTTCCCTATTAGATAGGTTTCTTACACTCGCTGACACACGAATTTCTACACATTACCTTTTCTGTAATGATAAATCCTGTAACAATGTCTGGATAAGTTACACACAGGTCTCTTTATATTCACCAAATATGTAGCCAGGCTGACAGTACAAGCATATGAAATCCAATTCCCCTCTGCCATAAACTGGAATGCTTCCCTAGAAGCCATGGCAGGTCCACAGATTCAGATCTGCAGCAAATTTGATCTGGTTACCACGATATTGTTGCCGTAGCATTGCACAGTCTCTGAGCATCCTGCAGTTTTCTAGGGAAGAGGTCTACATGGTGTGCAAGTTTAGGAAACCACAGCAATAGTTTTATACACATTGAATGCCATGAGCAGCCCAGACTGTCAGCTAGAAAGGTTCCAGCTGCCCCCGGGAGGAAAAGCAAAGCAGCCACAAGATGTAATCTTTTGCCCTACAGTAAATCTGCCCCAGGAATTTTCACACTGGTTCTCTTCCAGGAGGAGTTTTGCTAAGAGTAAAGGAGTTTGTGCAAAGTTATGCTAAGTCAGCTGCTGCCAGACATTTGCCTAGAGGGGTCTGCAGGGCAACCCCAGTCATACAACTTTAATCAGGCTGCATTCTCCAGTGGCAGGTGCAGTACTCCAATGGGTTCTGCCATCCTCAGGCAGGTCAGTGTCTAAAATATCACTCGGTGCAGTTCAAGTCCAAGAGAAAAAGAGAAATCTCCTATGCCCATTCTTGACAGTAATGCTTTATTAAAAAAAAAAAAAAAAGTTTGGCAGCCAAAAGTGCCAGGCTAGTGGAGACACACTGTCTGCACAGAAGCTTCTCCTGGTAACAGATCTTAAAAGCTTCAACAGCGATCTGTTATTCTTACAAGACACAACAAAGCTCCCAACAGGCAGAGAACAGCAGAATTAATGGATTGGAAAGTGAGTCTAATGTATGAGCTTTCAAAAGTCTCCCAAGACTAGCAGCCTCATTGTGCATATCCCGTAAGTTACTGCTATTGGGTTTTGGGTGTATGTGATACCATCAGTGGAAAAAACCACAAAGGTCAATATAGCTGCAAACTATCTCAGCACATCTGGGTAATATTTCTATGGAAATCCTTTAACTCCAAGACAAACAAATATTATTTACACAACAAAGGGCTTAAAAAATACCCAAGTAAGCAAAAGTCGGCTCAGTTCAACTACTTTACAGTTAAATCATTTTTTATTGAATTCAACTTTCATGGATCATTAGAGAGCCAGAGGCAGAATTCCAAGAACTGCTTTGGTCTAATGAGTCTTCAGCAAATTGTTTTTTTAAGGATCCCATGCCTTCTTTCTGGTCTCTGAAAAGAAACTGGTTTATGTATTATTTTTAATTTTTTTCTTTTCTAAAAAAACACAAGCTTTTTAATTTAATGTAATTTATATCCACTGCAATATGCTGTTGGTAGTGTGCATTTTCTTAATCTTTTTTTACTATGAGTATAAATGGCCAATACCAAGGAAAAGGTACTGGCACCTGCATCTACTTTCTTATGGCCAAATTATGCACTTTTCTTTCTATGTAGTGAAAACCTACTGAAGCCAATAGCTTTAAACTCCCCAATTTCACGGGTTTATGCTGCTTTGCATCCTCCAAGAACCTATGGTTATAAATCGGTGCAACCATTACTCCTAATGCCCTGACTGATTTTGGAAAGCAAGAGAGGGAAGTTTAATCTATCAAAAACCCTATAGCTGATACTTTTTTGCTTCCAAAGGCCAATATTTATTTTAAAATAACCCCATCACTTTAACAGGCAAATGGAGAGTAAGTTTAAAGTTAATACTTTCCATACCAGAGAAGAAACATTTGACATCAAGTTCATTAAAATCCCTTCTATCATCATGGCCAGAGCATGCCAGTATCTGCAGCCAAAAGCACAGAAGGGATTGATAGGACTGGCAGCACGTCCAGCCACCCGTGACTGCCTAGCTCAAATGCCTGGACACTTCTTTACAGCTGGGTACACTGGGGATAGCGTATGGTGCACAGCCAGGGTGAACTCTGGGTTCATACTTTGGGTTTACAGTCAGATATCTTAATTGCTCTGCTGTTGTGTCTAATACATCCCCAAACAGTTTGTCCCTGCATCAGAGAGTCACCCTGAGAATACAAAAAAGGATACCAATCCAGGCAGAGAGCTCCTTTATCAAAGGAAAATTGTCTTGCTAGGAAGTTACCATTAGCAGTTGTCTCAGACTTATAATTGGAGGTCTTACTTTCTAACCTCCACACACTAAAAAAAAAATTGGCTTTTGCTTGTGTGCAGTGAAGTTTTTAGCACTGGCTTGCTAAATGGATGGGCTAAGTTTGCGTGCTTCAGAAAACAGAATGAGCAGCACAGCAAGAGACACAGCAGCTTGTGTTACAGTTCATCTACTGTTAATCCAGTCATTTGGTCTGAAAAGCCAATCAGTCTTTGTAGCTCTGATTGTTGTGCAGCTAGAGTTGGCAAAAAATGTTCTCGTAAACTAGCCCAACAACAAGGATTTGAGAGAGGCAGAAATTATTTGTCTGCAGAGCCAAATTTGGTGATCACTTCCAGCCAGGGAAAAAAAAAAAGAGAGCAAGCCGTTTCTGAAATAAGCATTCATTTTCTCTGCTCTGAATGGCCAGCGGCACTGCATGGATGGAGCAGACGAGTCCTGCGCTCGGCGTAGCCCCTACAGTGTATATCCCCAGCTCACCGTGGAGACCTCCGGGAGCTGCCTCTCATGAAGTCCTTTGGTGACACCTGCTTCTATGGGAGGTGAGGGAGGTTTGCCCACATTGGCCAACTGTGCTTCATGGTCTCTGCCCAGCACTCCATATGTTGAAGTCCTGCCCTGAGTCTCTGAGAGTGGCTCTGGCCATGTGGCTGACACCTGCTTGCTCCTGTAGACCCTCCTTCTCCCAGTGTTTCACAACACTTTGGTCTCTTTCTTCCCTACCCCAAAACCCTGTTCTTTGTTCCAAGCTGTTCACACCCAACCGCAAGGCAGCAAGTTTCAGAAAGGAAAACCAGGCACAAATATCAAACAAGTCCTTTTTTTATTATTATTTCTGCCACACAGAACATAACAAAACACACAGGAAAACAGGGCTCAGGCCTCCTATCCTTCCTAATCCACCTTCCTCCAACAGAGCCATTAATCAAGTGTCAAACAAGTTGCTAGAGATAGTAAAGATGAACTTCAATGGAGAGAGCAAAGCATCACTCTTTAGTGTTTCTGGAAGGATGAATAGAGGACATCGTGAAGGCTCCCCCCACTCATGAAGAGTAAGGACAGGAGCTGAATGACTTTTTAGGACTTTGGAGCCTGGCGATCCAGGTGAGGTGTGGGAGCAGCTTGCAAGCAAGAGGCAAGCAGAGTTCCCCAAGTGACACAATATTTTCTAGGCCTTTTCCTTGGCTGGAATTTAACCTCAGGAACAGAAGGCTGGGGGCGCCTCAGCGGAGCATCAGCAAACATCTCTACAGTGCCATAGTGCTGGCAGCCACAAGGCCACAGGCAGAGAGCAGAAGCAGAGGTATGGGACACCCATCACTGGCACCAGCTGAGACAACCCCTGGGTTGCCCGCTTTGCCTTGTTTGACCGAAAAACACAGCTGTGCAGTTGTGCATCCAGGATTACTGAGCATCTGACTATGGCCTGAGGGCAGTGGTCCAGCGAGGCTTCATACAAAGAGCACCGCTCAAAGTCAGTCCTCACTCCACTACAGCCTTTCACTGAGGAGTGTGGATAAGTTTGTCTGAGCAAGAACTAAGTTAAGGACCTTAAGATCTGTCATGTTAAATTTCAGTCTTTTGAAGTAGCTCACAGCTGTAAGTGTCAACTGTGTTATTTCAGATTTTAGCTTCCTGAGGAATTGGACAAAACCCCCAAGAACTCTTTGCGAAAATGTTCAACCCAGGAGTTGCAATTCTTTTGAATTTTGCACTATGGAAAGCTTGCTGAAACTGCTTAACTACAGAAGGCTGATTGCTGCATATCTTGAATTTCAGACAAATCACGAGATGTTAAAATTGGGACTCAGTGTGATAATGATGACTCTGCCCACTTAGTTCACTATAGGCTTCAAGTACTGTAGTTATTCTCTCAACATTAAAAGAAAAGTAGCTTTCTCCCCTGCTATTTCCCAGAAAGCAGGGGAATGAAACCTAACCAGCTTGAAACCATTCAGACTAAAATGCAAAATGATGATTTTGGCAGGGAGTGGGTATGTACAGTGGATAAAGTGCAGGAAATTAAGAGCCAAGTGTAGAAATATACATTAACTGAAAGCCACAGTAAAGCACCTTGCTATGTAGCATGTTTAGAAAAATTATATGCAGTTTAAAATTAAAGACAATATTCTTTTTTTTTAATTTCTTATATATATGTTTGTATGCATGAATGTGCATGTGTGTGTATTTGAATTACCAGCAGTAATGAAAGGGGTAGACAAATTGCTTTTGTCAGATGAATGAAGAAAAAAAGGAAAAAAGCATTTTAAATACAGTCAGAGCATATAATTAATCAGAACTACTTTGATTAATAATTATTGTTATTGTAGTTATTATTGATAAATGTTAGCACTAGACTTCAATGGCTGAGCTACTAAGAATTCAGATTAACTGAAATGCATCTAATTTGCCTGCATGTAGCTATAGCCATTTTTATTAACCAATAATTCTTCTCTAATACCACTGGTTAACATTGCTCTCTTGCTCCACGTAATATACATAGTTCCTGTTCCACTTAGAAATGCTAAGGACCATGAATCTGTTCTTGCCTCTGCCCCAGGCTTTCTGTTGACTTCAGTGAAGTGAATTCTTTCTACCTCCCTATCCTTGTCTCTGACATAGGGTAATAATTCACCCTGAATTTATAGGGGCAGAAAGGGACAACCCTTATTGCTAGCTGTGGTGGAAGAAAGGGGAATGTATTGCTGGGAAACCCCTCAGAAAGCAACCTTGATGGGCTGGATTAATGGATCTGAGAACATAATGACTTTGAAGTGGGGCAGTGAGCTCAAACCTACTAACGATGGATATTATTTAGGTATTTTTCTGGGATGTTTCAGACTTGCAAAAGGATAGCCAGTGAAAGGATAACTAGCTTTGCAAAAGGAGAGAGGATAAACTTTAGGTAGGAGGTGGGAGATGTGTCCATTACTGCCTGCTTACCAGATAGCACTACAGCAGAAGATCTGTCCTGGTCAGAGGATTTTCATCTTCCTACCAGACTGCAGAAATCCCTTGCTCTGTTGTGAGAGTGGAGTGTGAATAGAGCCTTCAGCAGTGATCCTCTTCAGTTTGAAATATATCTCTATAATGGGGCAAAGGGCAGAGTTAAGGGTAGAGTTATATCTCTACTATCACCTTTGTCCGCTTCCTTTCTGTATATAGTACTGGCCCAACCACAGCTTGGGCTCACAGTAACTGCACTGTACTGCCAGGATCAAGATCCCTTTAAGTGGGTAACTCAGCCATGCACAATTCATGTAGACAACATGATCTACATCAGGGTGCATATGAATTTTCTTGCTTGAGTACAGACCAAGGCTTAGTCAAATTTGAGTGTGGTCTTCATGTAGCTATAAGAATTATAGCTAAGTCAGAGCCTGAGTAGGAGCTGTCTTGAGGGTATAAACAGGCTTCCCAAGTTTCACCTCCGTTCTAGCCACTGATGCAACATAAAGCTTTACAAAGGTGTGGGCTTTGTGTTGGTTGACAACATTAAACACAGGAGTTACTCCCACTGTCAATGTTTTATCCAAAGAAAGGCTTCAGACTGTCAAAGGTTTAATTTAAGGGTGCATTTTTTGGTAAGTAAATAACAAATAGAAAAAGTTATCCCTGTTAAAATCTAACTCTCCTCCTAACTGAGTAATCAATATGTAAGATAAGTTGGAAAGGTATTTTCAGGTGGTCAGTTATTCTCGGTGCTGTGATTCTTTACGGAGTATGTACATTATCTTTGCCAGAGAAAGAATTTTCCTATATGCTATAGTTAAATCAACTCTGAAGTGTGAAATGAGACAAGACAAAATCTATCACATTTCCCTGAAACTTTACCAAAGCTGTTTCCATCCTCAGAGAGCAAAATAATCTTTAATTTGAAAAGAAGCATTTCTAGGTCAGAACCACCTCTGTTTCTACTTACTTCTGTTTTCCTGTGTTCTTAAGCAGCAGATGAGGAAGCAAAGCAGTACCCAGTAACATAGGTTGTTTCGTTATCCACATGCAAAAGTGTATTATTTCATAGCTATCTCTGGATATTTATGTGCATTTTATTTCTATGTTGAGATAAGTACAAATGGATAAAGTTAAAATGAAGACATGTTCATTTTACCTTTACACATACATCCTTCTGTAAGATGTAAAAGAATCCTGCTTTCTGTCCAGAGTGGTTTGCTTTCAGAATTGATTCCTTCTCGGTTTTGCTATAGAGAACATAAACCTTCCTCTAAACTGAAAATCAGTTAAGTAGACTTTGACCTATTTGTGCTTAACATTCTTTTTTCATGGCTATCCTAAGGAGTCTTCCACCTGCTTGAGTCAAACATAAGTTTACTCCCAGGGTAATTATTTCAAATTGCCTGACATTAAAATCTATGATACCAAAAAGACAACAAATTCCCAACACCCTTGTCAGTCTCTGCCTGTCACCAAAACAGATTTTTGTCTGCTGTCAGGGAAGCCAACAAGCAAAAAACCAGTTTCTTCCTGCAGACAGAGCCTACATCTACTACAGACAATTCAATTTAGAATCTCCATTAATGTCTCATCTAACTAGTTCTTGAATGTGTGTAGCAATGGTGTCTTGACCACATCTCTTGGAAGTCCAGCTACCCAAGTCTTTCTTCTAAGAACATTATGCTTATTCTCTGTTGCAAGCTCTGATCTAATTTCCTCCACTTGATCTAATTTCCTTCTGCATGTAGGATGATCATTTAGAGAAATTGCATATTTTCAGATATAAAGAGGAGATGAAATACTATAAGAATTAACCTTAATGTATGCAATTCTTTGTAATGTATATTATTACTTATTTTGGTTTCCACCCTTTTACTGCAATGACTTATTGAGTGATGAAGTGTTAGTTCAGGAGCTGACAACATATATTTTGAACTGTATTCTGGACAGAGAATTGTTTTAACTAGAAAAAGACATAAAGTTGAAATGCTAAAAGCTGTAAGATTCCATAATGATATCTGAACTGCCTTTTAAAGAGGATATTGAAATTATAAATGCTTAGTTCTCTAAAACATGAGATTTTGGATGTCCCATTCCCGTACCAAATTTCATAACCTTTTCATTGGTTTCTACCATTAAGTGCTATATGGCAGGAAGATAAATAGCTGCAAGAGAGAGAAAATCTCAAACTTACATGACTTGTTCTTCATATGCTGCTAAAATGTGCTTTTTCTTCAACAGTGGAAAGCTAACAGCCTATTTATCTTTGAAGCCAATCCTATTATTTATACAGTATTTATCAGGTCTTCACTTTATTTTGAAATACAAGGATGTTGAACTCTTCGCAGTGCCTGGAGTATTCAAGGGAAAATGATTACAAAGGCAGCTTCACTGCATAACAAAATTAAGGCTAATAAACTAACCCTTCTGATCCTTTTTTTTTTTTCCTTCTTCTTTTCAAATCTGTTTCAGCTCATAACTCATTTTCCTGTAAAAAATAAATTTAATAAGCACCCATCACACCATATTATTTAATTTTGGTTTTGTTTGATTACTTTAGATAACAAGAGGAGGAGCAACAGGGCAACTTTTTAGTTTCTCCTTCCAGAAGAGAAAGCAATTGAATGTGGTACTTCTGCTCAAAGCTCTGTGTCTGTCAATCATTTGCTCCTATGTCTCACTGCCCAACTGTACAATGACTGCCCATTTAGTGGAGGCCTAAAAGCCTCTGTCACAGCCTAAAACAAGAAGAAAACACAATTACTACAAGACCTCTATTCCTCTCTGAACTCTACCCTAATAATGAATATTTTCTAAACCACTCAAAGTTAACATGCATGAGTTTTAGCAGGGCATACGATTTTTGCTATGCAGGAGACTCATCTTCTGTATTGGGCTATCATTTTTTACCCATCCCACCTACAGGCATTTATATATCACGACTGCTTTCTCCACCCATTTTAGCCAGCCCTACTCCCTGAACACAGGTAATGAGTCGTCTCCAGCTGCGACAAACCTTATGGTAGGAGAAAAACCACAGTGCTAGACCACAAATGGAAGTCATACACTGACAGAAGAGAGTAACACAAGAGGGAAAGAAACTTGCATTACAGTGCATAAAAGCAAACTGACATCAGGTGGGCCAGTGAAGTCAATTTATGCCAGGTGATGCTCTGTTCCAGCAGAGAGGACATCCACATCAATGGCTGCAATTTCCCAAGCCAACCGTGTCGTTATCTCTTCTTATGTTCTTGTAGTAATATTAGCTGACCTGGAACTTTAAAGGCATTTCCTAGTTCATCTTACTTTAAAAAAAAAAAAAAAAAAAAAGAAAAAAGTAAAGATAAAAAAAAAGTCAGTAAGAGTAATAATTATCTTCAGTCTAGATTTTTGCAGACAAGTCTCTCCTACCACAGTAGAAGAATTTAGGAAAGTGTAAGAGAGAAATAAGGGCCCAAATGACCTTAGCTGTAGTAATATGTATGTGTTAATCAGAAGAATGAAACAAACCCCCCCATAACTTCTATAGCTATCATCTAAACCTCATTACTGTGCTATAATATCACCTGGAGCAACTTGTTTATTTCAGGGCTACAGCCAGGCCTGACACTGGGGAACTAATCAAGGACTTCTAAACCTAACTGCCTATCTCTATAGATACAGTAATATCTATAAACGTGATAGCACTCAACCCAGTGCCTCTGTGAAGTGCAGGATATCATGTATTATGCCCTGATGAATAATATTTCACACAGGATTATGAGGAGCTATTGCCAGTATATTGCTCTCTGGTCTAGTTTACCCAGAATTACTATAACAGAGTAAGCATAATTTAGATCTTAACACCACAGATCCTCACTGTTTTGCATTCCTACAGCATTTTTCATTCAAGGAACTCAAAGAAGTGTACATTACTTAACTAATTCAACCTTACAATGCCCCTGAGATGCAAGTAAACAAGTTTATGTACATTTTACAAGTGGAGAAACAAAAATCTAATATTTTTTCCCAAATAAATTAGTTACAGCCTTTTGCAAGTAAAATCTGACTCAGAGGGATTAGGAGGTGGAACCTACACTGAGAGCCTCAGCACATACATTTTAGCATTCATTGACTTTGGGATAGTCAGGCTAATTTACACCAGCTGTGGATATAGCCCTCTAAATCCTCACTATTCTCTAAACCCTCTAAATTATCACTAATTGTCAAAAGACCTACAATAACCTCTTCTTAGGAAACAGAAAAGTGAAAGGTCTAGCAACCTATTTTCTGTACCTATGTTAGAGGAAAGTGTTGGCAGAATCAGCTTGTTTCTGTAGACTCATACTTTGGAGCAAAATGGTCAGAGAAGTAGTTAAGTTCTCACTTTTTTCCATTGCCAAAAGCAAATGTATCATAGTGTACTTGAGTTTCCTGAGAATGACTAAATTTGTCTTTTTTATTGTGCAGCTGAGATATGGCATGATGTATTCTACTGCAGAAGCAAGTGAGGTACTGGCATTTTTTTCTTTATTCTCCTCCAAATAGCTGATCTATGGTACAAACATCCATGTCACAGAAATGAAAAGAACATGTGCTATTGCTTTACCCTTTGAATGTATTATGCCTGCATGGGTTAAAGTAGCCAAAAGAAAAAGACAAGCAGAGAGCAGTTTTATGTAATGAAAGATCCTGATAAATATATTAATCAAAAATATCTTTTGAATGTATCCCATCTGGTTCTCTAAGATAATATTATAACCTCCTCTTCTGTAGCGTTGAGGGGTTCTGTCAGTTGGAAAGATAATATTAAATAGAGCAAAACAGTAAGGCCTATTTCCTGCAGTAATAAAAAGAAAAACAAGTTTCACCTTTTCTGACTACTTTGGGTACTTCAGCATGTGTTATTTTGGGGCATTCTTTGCAACATATCATTGTGTCAAACAGAAAATTGAGGGGCTGTCATTTTCATCACAAACACATCATCTTACTGCAGGAAAATAGAGAACCTGGATGTAACACTGTGCAACAGCTTTCTTGTCTATTAGTGCTTAACCTGACAAAACCTTAGTGGCTTGCAAAACTTTAAAGATGACAGTTCAGGAAAATGGTTCCTGCCAGGTACAGTATACTGGGGAAAATCTGTGAGAAAGTTCAGTTTTACAAGCCAGGGATATCTACTAAGGCTGTCTTTGAAAATGAGCAGATGTCTTGCTATGTTTTAATTTTATTACTGTCTTTTTGGTAATCCCATTCCTGTTTCAACCTGAACAGGTAGAGCAGGAGAGCTGGCAGGAAGATGAACAACAGGATAGCACTGTCAAGCTGTCATCAGATGACCTTCACCATACCTCACTGCTTTCCAATATGCAGTCCTACACTAGGAAGAAAAAACTACTTTTGCCTTCTCTTTGTCAGATGGCTTTCATCCTCTTTTTTTAAGTGGAGAGCCTGGACAGACTTGATTTATCCATTTCCACACTGAGTTATTATCTTCCATTTTTCCTACACCTCAGTAAGATTTGGATTTTAATATGGCATAAGCAGCTAGTGGCTTGTGAAGGGTTAAATCCTCTCCAGACTCTTAGGTAATGTGTGACTAGATAAACACCTCATGTTTGTTGAAGTGAAACATTGCTCTGCCACTTCTCAAAGTCATGGGTGATTTTCTACTCTGTCAATCCAAGCTGGGCTTTAATATGATAAAGAGCTCTGAAACTGCACTCCTATCACAGGTTGAACACACTACCAAAATCATTTTGATCCACTTCTCCTATCTCATAAACAGCTGGCATTTGGCATGGCTGAGTGGATGGAGACATTTCTGAACTGACTTTAATGACCTCGTAGTATGTTTGCAATAGATGAAGCTTAGCAGTTAGTCATGATTGAAGCTGGCACCTGAAATAAAATTCTCACCTCAGCTTTGTGTTACAGTTGCAGTAATATCTTCTAGATATAATTTGGAAGCATCTCTGCTCTAATCTCAAAGGAGTGCTGGCACTATAAAATAATTGCTTTGGAATAAATGGATTTACAAATAGTCTGTGCTGTATTTGGGTAGTTCAGGTTCACTGTTCTTACTTGCATTTTCCTGAGAAGTTCAACTTCAAGCTTTCCAAGCGGCCTTTCTCCCAATATATTTCATGGCTTTTAATTGGATCGGAGACATCAAATTCTACTAATCATTTTTTTTTATTATTTTAAGAGAGGGTCCTTTTCTTACTCAAATTCTTTCAAAGCCATAGGCTGATTGATACCCAGGACTTTTTGGCCTATTTCAGCAGCAAAGTTCAGTGTTTCCACTGGTGCTGTTACCCAACCAGTTCAAGCTCCCAGTTCCAGTTCAGGGTGGCTTACTGAGTCTTTAGGCTGCAGAAGGTAATTCTCAGGAGCTGAGACCATTGCATCAGTATGGCATCCACTGCAAAGGGCAGGGGATACAGAGGGTTGGTGGTACTCTGTGCTTGTTCTGTCTTTGGACCTGAAAAGCAGTGACTCTTCCAGGTAATTTGGGATTTCTAAATGCATTTCTTTGGACAGATTTAAGAATATTTGTTCAAATCATATTCTTTTTAATAACATCTATGCCAAACTCAAAGCATAGCCATAATAATACTGGTACACATATTTTCAGAGATTATGTCTCATGCTTTACCTGATATTAAACCTGTCATATTAGCAGGTCTTTCATAACGTTGCCCATGTGCAGTTGTCCATCTTCAACTTTAGAGGCAACAGTCTATCCTTACTGATACAATAACCACTACCAATATAAACTCAAATTGTACAACCTGACAAACACTTCACAAATGTTCATATTATCTTCTGATCATTGCAGGCATAAAATCACTTCCTCTTTGCTGGAGAAGTCTATGTCTTTTAGCATTGTAATTCACCACTTTCCAGAAATGTGTCCAGAAATATACATTGCAATTTTAAGACTTGTGATTACCATTATCTCATTTTCTATAACTGGACGTGTGAATTTGTTTTGGATCCTTTACAACCATTTTGAAATATCAGGATTATATTCTGCCTGCAAATTTTCCTCATTTAAGCATATTTTCACCTTATTCACTATAATGGACTCACATTTTTTTTTTTTTTTTTTTTTTTTTTTTTTTTTTTTTTAATGCTGTATACCCTCAAAATAGTTTGTAACATTTGGAAAAACTATCAACTATTTCATGATGACATTAAAAAATATTGCTGTTTTTCAAACAGGGGAAAAAGAAACACTAAAATTAGTTGGGGGAGGAAAAAAACTTTTACAGTAAAAAAAAGTTTGAGACTTCAATCTAGTTATTTAAGCAAAGGAAAAAAGGTAACTTAATAAAACTGTGCTTTCACTGTCAGAAAATACTGAATACCTAAAAGGCTTTTATGTTAACAGATGAAAACATAAGAGAAACTCATAGCTAGAAGCAGAAAAGAGAGAAATTCACATGGGAAAGAGGTGCATTTTTAATACAAGACCAAAAAACTTCCATAAGAACCAAGGCATTTACCTCTTAATATCTCAACATCAGTCCTCTGTGACTTGTTGATGTATCCTGTGGTATCTATTAATTATTCTTCAATCACATGTTATTGAACTCAGTACAGATGCCCCCAAATCAAAGCTAAGAGACTGTGATAGATCCTCTCAAATGGCCACAATTTCTCTTTTTTTGTTTAAATTCTATGAACAGATGACAATTTGACTGGAATATTTTTCTTTTAGGGAATTTAGAGTCTGCAAAAGCATCATAAATGTACTCGAGTACCTAAACCTGCAACAGCCTGTAGGAACAAAGTCTGGCATCAGTAGACTCAGACCAGTGGAGCAAGATAAGCAGGAATAATGATTTCATCCTGCAGAACTACAAACGGGGGAAGTTTTAACTGGCATTGATGAGATCACAGAATTAGTAAGTGTCTAGCAGCCTTTGATTCTTGTGGCAGATGATGACAGAACCTGATGGATGCTATACACAAGAGCATTTGGTCTTAAGAGTTGTAGTTTCTTCCTTTGTAATTGGACCATATCTCTGTGATATTTTTCTATCTGTCATGCAAATATATTAATTTATAAAAAGGAGGTGGAACAAAGGAAATAAAAGAGCTTGCATGCCCTGTTGCTGGCCAGGCTGAAAGAGAGCCCTGGGCACTTTGAGATCTTTCAGAATCACCAGGAATGTGGCAGAAGGACAAAGAAGAACAACCAGTATCTGAACTGTTGACTACACTGGAGACAATTTATTTTATATTTTGTTGATACAATGTCTTGTATTTACCTCTCAGACACTCACAAGTAAAATTACAATTAAGCTTAGAATAGAGATTGTTTCACCATTAGATGGGAATAGGACTAGAGTCAGATATTGCTTGAGTCATAGTTTCTGAAAGATCTCATTTTCTCCATTCCTGGGAGGTCTCATTTTCTCCGTTCCCCTTGTGGAAAACATGTGAGTATAATATTTGGCATTGGGGAGAAGCAAGAAAGGAAGTAAGATTCTGTGCATCAGGCTCAGAAAAGTGGCAGGCAGTAGAGCAAAACCTAGATCTCCCTACAGAGAAAGGACCAAACACTTCTGAGCACAAGTAGAAAGGAAAATGACCATGTGAAAGAGGAACATGGACTTTTGCTGCAGATATAGTGAAAGAATGGGAAACCACATGACGAAATTTCCTTTGAAAAAGCCACTTCTTAATCAAATCATATTTCAACAGAGACCTTCAACACCATCTCAGCTGCCAACAGCTATCAATAGTTTATCTGCAAGGCACAAAAACAAAGGGTCCCTTCCCTCTCTAGTGCTAGCTGATGGGAGAAGTTAACAACCTACTTCTGTTATCAGTCACTCAATTTGTGTAAGTGACAGCAGAGATCTGTGCGGTGGATGGAAAGCTTGACTGACTGATGGCAGCTTGCTGTCTTTATTCATCTTGCTTTAAAAATACGTGTGCATATATATACATATATTTACATGTGTGTATATATATATAGATACACATATATATGTGTGATGAGTAACAAAATCCAGTTAAACTTTATCAGCTGACAAATCACGTATTCATAAATAGCATGTTTCAGTATAAAGTTTGCCTGTTCAGAAATATTATTAACTGGTTATTCACCCAGATTTGAAAGATACAATTTCAAGTTCTGTGAGAGTTTTCCCGTGTGACCTCGGGTGAAACACCAAAAGAGGAATTCAAGTACCTAAACCAGATATCTAGTACCATTTGAGATGCCGTAGTGGGTGTGGTACATCTACATAGGGCTGTCACAAATGATGCAGGACTTAAGAGTCATGTTACTATGGTGTGGATGCTGGAGGACAGGTAATACCTTAGAGTGCCTAAAATGAAATTATACACCTGTTTCTATATCCCCTTCATTTAACTCTGTGCTTCAGCACCACATTGGTAAAGTTCTGACCTCTACCAACAATTTTCTCACCAATTCACAATATTATTATGTGATACCATTCAGCCATGATGGTGCTGTATGACCCTTCAGGCACATTGACCTTTTTGTGCACGTGAATTCCTTTAAGTCCTTTACTCTTTTTTAACCTTTTTACCTTTTTTTTTTTTTTTTCTCCAAGATGACCTGTCTGTCAAATAACTTGCCAACATATATACAAAAAAAAGAAGACTTTGATCTGGTGACCATGAATTATTTGTAAACAAATAATATAGTAGAGGTCAGAGGTTTGTTCACTGATTGATGTTGCCTTATCACATTTGGTCAGGTCTTCTTTAAAAGAAAGAAAGAAAGGAGAAGGAGAAAAAAAAAAAAAGCTTCTTAATTTCAAAAGACAAACTGATCCCTGAAGACAGACATATTTTCATATTCAGATTCGTAGGGTACCCATAAAAGAATGGGGAGATGGTGTTTACATTTAAATTCCTTATAAAGCAAGATTCAGGTTTAACTTTTTATCGTGCCATAGATAAAGAATTATTTTTTTCTAATGCTATGTCTACGATGCCCCCACCTGATTGTAGCAGTCTCACAGCAGCCCCTCCTCATGAATCACCCTGGAAGAAGATAACATCATATCTGCTGTCAGCTCCTGAAACACAGCTGCAGCCTTCCAGAGAATCCACACCAGCAGTGCCAATAGACTGAGAACAGTCCAGCTAAAAATGGATTTTTTTAGAAGGAATAAATGAATAGGGGATGATCATTTATTTCACTTGTTGTAACAGCTTGGTGAGAACATTCGGGAAAAAGAAATAAAGAAATAAAGAAAAAAGAAAATACCAAGTGGATAATTAAAGTTGCAAATGGTAAATGAGAGAGATCTTGTGGAAGGCATGGATGCAGAAAGTTTCACTGAGGCAACAAGGTTGTCAAAGAGGGCGGAAGCTTGTAGCCTTCACTAAATGTCTGGGCACTTCTCAAGACCAGACAATTCATTATGGTTGTAGATATGATCCCATGTGTTTCTGCTACATCTAAAGCCAGCTTGAGGCCAGATTGATTAGTTGTGTTCATCATGAGGTTTTGGTGAAACTAGTAAATTTACCAGTTATGGAAGCCATAATGTGAGGAGGAAGGTTCACTAACAAGGAACTTTTAAAGTTAAATGGTCAGAAACACATAAATCGGGAAAAAGCCCAGTCAAAACCTGGTTCTCTGTCCAGAAGGAGATTATAGAATTCCAGCTGTCATTACAATGCAGCATTTTTCTAGAAAATACAGCTTTGGTGAATACAGAGTACATGTGTTAGTTATTTCAGGAGGGCTGTATGTCAACAGGGGTGACTCAAGGAGAAGTTTGTCCTTTATAGGGTGTCAAAAGCAGCTCCCTATTCAAGGAGAATCTGTAAATAATAAAAGAGGATGGAACCATGCCAGGTGGCAGCCAATTGTACAGACAATGCATTTGATTTATGCAAATTTAAGAGAGCAGTGTTTGGACTCCAAGCCAAAATTATGTACTATCATGACAAATATTTTTATTGCAAAACAACATCTTTTTGCATCTTCATCATTTTTTTTTTTTTTTTTTTTTTTTTTTTTTCACAGAAGGCTGTAATTTACTCCTCCTCTCATCCTGATGAAATTCAGCCCTTCTGTATACAGTGTTTGCCTGCCTCTTTGAACACTGGCTTTAGTACAGATGTGTGCTGGAACTATTTGCTTGAATCTAGTTTTGTTGACTTATTGTAATTATATGAATGATTCTCGCTGGATGCAAGATATTTTCTTAAAGTATGATAAGACTTTTCTCCCAGGAGAAGACTCCTGTGAGAACATTCCCATAGTCTGAAAAAATGTGATCTGGTTTTTAGAAAGGAAATTATCACTTACCTCTCCCTGCAAAGAGAGAAGACATTGGTTTTATAGTTAAAAATGCACTGGAGCTTAAAGCAGGCCGCCTCCACCTCCTAGGCAAGGTGTATTAATACCTTTGACCCTGGTTCAGCAGAGGATTGAAGAAAGTTATACATGCAACAAAACTCAAAGTCTTCTCTGAGCTGAAGCTGAGTATAGCCCAATATTTGCTTTTCACACATCTGAATGAGAGCAGACTGACTCCAAAAACGTAACCTCGCATGTGGTGCTGCATACATCTGAAAAGTCTGACCATCATGTAAAAGCTACAAGGAAAGGAGGTCATAGATGTCATGTTATCCATTTGACTCATGGATTAAATAACAGATACAGGGATAATTTGCAGTGAAGGTTGAATAGAGATTTTTATTTTTTTTTCACCAACTTTGTAAGATATCTCTTGGGTCACCTCTGAAGTTTCTGGATTCCATTATCATTGTCTTCACTGAAATATTTTTGTTATTCTCAGGCCTAGTTTAATGAATTATCCAAATCCTTCTGAATGTATTTGCTGTGCTCCATATGATTCATACTTTGTTCCCATTTATTATCTTCTGCAGTGAAAATTTAGCTTTCAAATCCCTCCTCTGAATCACTCATAAGAATAAGCTCATCATTTTTGTAGCAAATCAAGCACATCTCAGAATTAATGGTCAATGCCATTTACTATATGTTGTACTTTGTTTCTCTGTTTGTCAACTTTTGGACTTAACATTTAGCCATGGTTTGCTTTTCTTAGGCTGCAAGTCTGTAGATGTGCAGCAAACCTGAAGCTCACAAACAGTGAGGCAATGCCACACCTACTCGGGAATGGCCTGAGATCAAAACCTGCCTCTGGAAGGTAAAAGTCTGTATATCAGATTTTTGTAGCAAGGGTGTATTTGTCATGCAAGTCAGAGTTTAGACATCATGCAACAATTTATGAAGGAATGCCTGCCAATCTGAATTGTCTTCTACATGTTATTTTCTTTAGACTTGGAAATATATGAGTGAATGACTGATAATAAGAAAATATTTGAAACTCCTCAGTCCTTTTCTCTTTCAATTTGAAACTGAATTGAAGAGATGATCTGATTGTAAAGTACTGGAATAGAAATCCACAAATGAAAATTCAGCATTTCGCTCAGTTACACTTTCTGTGTGTGACTTTAAGTCACTTAACCTATGCTTTGCCTCATTTCTCTGCACAGAAAATCCTATCTGTAAAATAGGCATAAAGCTTAAAAGGATCAAGTGAAAATGCAGTAGTTACAGAATTAACTAGACAGTCTGCATCGGCTCGATGCCTAAGACGCCACTGCAGTGTCAAAGTCAACAGCTAGCCAGACTGGTTTGCAGGAATGCTCTCAGGGTGAGACTTAACGGCCAGCCAGGTAACACACCTGAGGAAAGAAATGGGGGAACCTCGAGGGATTTCTTGACATGGACATACCTGCAGTACAGAGATGTGCTGACTCAGCCACTTGCCTACATTTGCTCTTGCAACACTCAGACAAACTGGAAGAAAGCTCCTGAAAGAGCTCTGGGTTTCAACAAGGACATGTAACAGCTTCACAGCTTCTACCAAGGCACTATGAATGGCCAAAGCTGGGTCTCCAGAGTACCCTAAACATGAAACATATCCAAGGAGCAGGCTCTCCATATCTGTTATGCAGAATCAAAAAGTTTGGAGAGTTTGTGCCATAAACTTTGCCATCAAATGGCCTCTAGCTGCCCGTCAATCAAAACCACAATCAGACAAGACACACAAAATACTTCCTGTGACAATAAAAAACCCTCCGTCCTCAAAAAATGCCATTCCTCTGCCACTTTAAATACAATTTCAGTTTGCTTCTAGCTTCAAGGTCTATCCTATTTTAGAGATGTTACACAAAAAACTTGCTGAGCAAATTGCCAATTAAGACTAAGAGAAGGAAAAAAGAGTCCTTGGTGCCATTTCACAACCTTCACTCCAGTAATATGCAGCTGTCGCTTTTAGTCGCTGCCTTTGCCATAAAGTCTGTGTTAAATATTAACACTCAGGTACAGTCTACCTGATTTGCGTCTGGAGTACAAGGGCTTGCAGCAAGGAGACCTTGGAAAATGGTAGAAAATGAGCTGAAAATAGAGGTCATAGAAAAAATCACAAGAAAAACATGTCTAGGCATCCTCCAGAATAAAACAGAATTATCGTGGGTTTTTTTCATCCTTTCATCTGAAGTTAGTTCTGCTTTGCACTGGAGAAGTGGGGGTTAGAACTACTATCTGACCTACAAGAAATCCTTCCCAAACAAATTATTCTACAATTTTATGATTTGTAACTTTGCTATTAACTTTCTAAATTAATACAGCCCGAGTGAGTGAACACAGCCACCTAGTTATTTCACTAATTCAGGCTGTAGCTGCCTAATACTGTACTTTGTCAAACATAACAGTATACAAGTACAGTTAGTGAAAGTTATTCTAGTTTCCTGCTCACACTATATGTGATATAGCAGATAACATCGGATGAAATCTGTAACGAGATTTATCTTCATTATTCTTCAGGGTAGTCTTCAGATTTGTTGAACCTTTTCTCTCCTGGTATATATCTTTTTGTCACTGTAATCTATTACAATTTTTTTGTTTGTTTATATCATTGTTTTGTTTTGTGAATGTTTCATCAAAGAACCTCTCTGTGTGTTCTCCATTTCTCCATGTAAAAATATCTGACTGATAGTTATCTATTTGTGTTCATTTTACTCTTTACTCCTGTTCTAAATCTTTTTTTCTTTGTTTTACTGTATCCCAGTTGTTTGCAAGAAGCTGTGATCAAGTTAATAACAGATCTTAAACACCAAATATTCTCCCTCTAACAAAATTAAGTCACTTGATTAAGCATCTTCCAAAACAGAAAACATGTATAAGTGCCAAAATATCACTGAAAAAGAAGGGGAGTTTGATACCTCCTTCTTATCTGTGCTTCTAAAAGTCTCCCCTCTGCCCTCAGAGGCTTGGGAACTTAGCAAGGTCAATTCTGATTGCATGTCTGGAGTGTATTGAGCATAAGGCCTACGTAATTCATGTTCATCATTTCCAGATTTTCAAATCCTAAGCATACAAGTCCTCAACTAAACTTATCAGGCTTTCTGCCTCCAGAATGCAAGGGCTTGTTGTTTGGGGGTTTTTTTTTGGTTTGTTTTTTTTTTTGTAACAACTGCTGTTACATTTACTAATGTAAGAATGTGCGTGATATTTGTCAGTCACTCTTTTTTTATTTGAGGTGCTGGGATAAAACATCTTGATGATCAAAAAGTGATGACTAAACTCTCCACAACCTGCAGGTTCTTTATATTGGTGTTAAAGACTGTTAAAAGTGAACACAGAATCATTAGCTCCTCTTGAAAAATATGGTCTTTGCACATTTGTAGTAAACCTAACAAAACACTAAAGCTTCTTCCACACTGAAGCCTCAAAGGACTTCTGCAATCCTCTTGTTTAATAACAGCATTGCTATTGAAGATAATTGCAGTCAGTGGGTGGATAAGAGGAGGTAACATGTGCTCCTGGAGCCAGCATAAAAGAGAAGAGCAGGCTAGATTTAACAAAAAAGAAAAAAGAATAAAAAAGAAAAAAGAAAAAATGAGGAAGGAAACAAGTCTTCTAAAACATCCCTTATTTTTCTTGTTCTAGAAGGCAAATGTGCCTGCTAGAGGGCAGGACCAATTTCCTGGCTGGGAAGGCTGTGACTTTATGAACATACTACATACTCAGGTCATAGCTATTGAGGCTGATGTTTAATGTAAGACGAAGTTGGAAAGCAAATGCCACAGTGACAATGATCACAACCTTTCACCTGCATCTGCACTTTAATTTCCCTACCAGTGTCACTTTTGCACGATACTGTGGTCCAGTAACGACAGCATGGCCAAAAGTGAATTAACTCCACTTAACTCTGAACTGCAAGGGCTGGGTGAGTGAAAGGAGCCTGACAACCAAGGTGCCACCACCAGCACATCTGATCCAAACCCCTCTGATCATTAACCTCCCCTCCGTCCCCCAAATTATCACATGCAACAAAGCACTTCAGCCTTCCAAGTCCCCCAGAAGCACTATTAATGTTGTAAACATCAGTACACTGAGCCATCAGACTGACAGCAGTTTCCCAGCAGAAAAGGAAACCTAATGTATGTTGACATATGACGGGCACAGGAGCTGTGGTGCAGCCCTTTGAGGATCACACATGCCATTTTCTCCCTTACAGAACTGTTGAAACAACAGACTATCCTTGCCCAAAATGGACAAGTTTAAGCCAAATGCTGTCAGGTCCTCTTATTATTGATAACGTTTGACAGGGCTGAGCTTTGCTTGATCTTTTTTTAGCCTTTTGGTCTAAATGGAAATTGCTTTTTATTTTTTCTCCAGTTGTTTTTTTTTCCACTACACATTGCACATGGCTGGTCTAAATATGCAAGAGGTACCAGTCCCTGCATGAAGTACCAGGAACAGAGACATGTAGTTAAGACATTGCAGAATTTCGGAGTGGTTTTTTTTGTTTCTACTTAAGACAACCAGCAAACCCCAGAACAAAATAAAATTCTGTGTGGGCATCCTCAGATCAGACATGAAATATTCATGCTAATGTAGCAATCTGCTGCTGGGTTTTGGAGGGTTAGTTTATTTATTTATTTACTTATTTGTTCTGATTTTTTTAACTCCAGTTAATTAGGTCTATCAAACAGAAAAGCTAACTTGTTTATCTGTAGAAGCCTTATCCTCTATTCTACCAGCATTTGTATCATGTCCCTATTACTCTTCGTTAGAATTCAAGCCATTCTCCTGAGATGGTGAAACCAAGTTAGCCTGACAGGTAGTAAAATGTTTGCAGACACCTAGCCAGTCATGTCCTGGAATAGTTGTCACCAAGAGCAATTTTAGAGGCAAGTGGATGCCTAAAAATAACCTTTTTTTATAGATTAAAAAAAATATTTTTTTTTACAGGAGTTGAAATTATCACAGTTGGAAACTATATAATACCTGAAGTTCAGCTGAAGTCTGAAGTTGAGCCAAAGTGAAAGCCTGAGTTCCATAGTGTTACAAAACACTAGGATGACATGGAAAAAACTTTACAAAATTTCTCATGGCAAATACTGTACGTCTCATGAGATCAGATTGCTGCTTTCTTTTTCCTTTGCTAAAAATACCAAAATGAAAACTATCAGAGATGAAGAACCAAAAATATTTTTTTTCCATTAAGCAAATTCATAGTTGCTGTTATTCTTTACCATCAAAACAAAGAAAGTAGCAGGTGAAGGCTTGGGAAAAACTGTTCAGTTCTGTTGGTAGTTCTTTGTCTAGCCCTCAGACAGCTTTGGTTTAGCTTTTAAGACAGACAGTTGTGATTTCATGGGCCCCACCTAAGGCACGTACATATATATCCATCATCGGAGGAGCCTTTGAAGATTCTACCTGCTCAGTTTTGCTTCCTGGGACCTAAATTCTTTGGATGATTTGGCAAAGCACTGAACATTGTTAAATGCTGATTTTACTTTATGGTTCCTCTGTCAAATTAGAGTTTATATTCTACCCCTAGTATGTCTCATTTATGTAGATCATAAGTGCTTTAGGACAGCAACTGTCATTCAGCGTGTGATCACAGTCCAAGGCAGCAGATCCACTGAGGGAGTGGTGGGGTTTTTCAACTGATGCCACAAGGAAAGTACTAATAGCAGCAGAGCCATAACAGCTACAATTTCTGACAGCTACAGAAGAGAGCCAAGACAGGTGAGGATGAAGGCCAGCCTTCTTTTAAGAGTGACTCCTACAGGACTGGACATCTCCTTGATAGGGCAACTGTTGGGGTAAGCTTGTCCAGGTATCTTTTGTAATGGAGGAAATGAAGAAGGAGAAACAAATATGGTTTTGGCAGCTGAAGTTATAAAAATGCAACAAAAATTGGAATTGTGCTTGATGGTATTGTCCCATTGAAGGAGTCCAGCACAGGTCTCATATCATCTTGTGGACTTTCATTATAGCTCATACATTCTCCAGGCTGCAGCCCCCTGGTTTGGTGCAATGTCTGGCCACGTGCACAGGTTGCTGACAAACTATAACATATTAGTGGCTAGAGAAAGGAAAAAAAACCCAGACAGGAACAAGAAAATAAGCTAACAAGTTTCACACCATTATTTCTCCTACTATATCTGGCACTGGATAAACACAGCAAGTGCTCCCAGACACACCAAATCAACAGCCAGGTATGTCAGGTCTGGTCATGCTTCTCTCACACATCACCTTACACAAGCATTGGCATTTCAGTCTGTCGCAGCTGTGGGGACATAGAGCAATAAGCATCAGGGCTGAATGATTTGAGCTCCCCTTTCTAGAGCCCCACCAGGTGAATAGCACACAAAACCACACAATGGACCTTTTTGCTCTCCCACCTAGAGGGAGAACCAGCCCAGAGTCAGGCAGTGTGTATTACTACCAGTTGAAACATCAGATTATTTGTTTGGTAGTTGTTATTTTTTTTTTTTTAATTGAGGAGTGGAATCTGGGGAGAAGTGACTTGGACTGAAAGCATTTTGTCTGACAGCCTGTTCATAAAGCTGGTCTCCAAGATGGGAACAAGTATCACCTGTGGAGGAACTCACGCTCTTTTTGAAAGAAGCACACTAGAAGTGTCTTCGATACGAACTTCTATTAAAAAAAAAAAACAGATTCCAGAAAGAGTGATCTCAGCAAAGTCCTTTACATTTTTAGCTCCCTTGCAAAGATGTAACAGGAAGGGAGAAGCAAGTTCCAGCTACAGAAAACCTACCTGGACCTGGCATAAGGTCTTTGTAGGACTGGAGCCAAAGTCCTCGGATATTAACACCCTGCTGAATTAATGTTCAGTCAATTGGTCTAATAAGCAGTGACCTTCAAAAGGTTGCTTAGCTTCTTTCCATGGGTGAAGTGCATAGTTCCCTGCCTCCCTTGCCTCCCTGTAAGGTGTTACTCTTGCAACACTGTAAATTGGGAAAAATGTTTGGGACTCCCAGATTTATTCTGACCTTGCATAACCCTGGTTCCTCCAGAAACAGCTAAATTCCTAATGCTGCTCGTAACTTGCAGGGCCAATCTTATTTAAAATCCATCTCTCCTCATTTGTAGGAGGAAATGCTATTCTTGCAAATGCAATGAATGTGTGCATCTTTTCTGTATTCCTCAATCTTATAGTCAACCTAACAACAAAAGCCTGGAAAGAAGGACTCAAGTGATTTAAAAAAACCTCCTGGGCAGGGAGAAAAGAGCATCTTCTCTTTTTTCACATTAAGTCTTATAATCTTTCATAAATTACTAAACTGGGATCCTTAAAAGTGCAAAGTGCCTCACCGTGCTACATACAAGATGCCTGCATACTTCAGGGCATGTGGGTTTAAGGCCCTGAAGCTGTTCTTTCCCTATAAAATGAGATAATAATATCTGCCCACTTCAGCAGAGTGATGTGGGATTGTATCAACCCACCAATAGCCAGAAGCAGTTCATTACCGCCCTCAGGTGTGAAACCAGCTGCTGGCACAAGGCCACTACCATAACAGATTGCAGCTGGAGCAATGAACACAGTGTTAAATACAGAGACAGGCTGGGGGGGGGGGG